>NW_021604646.1:917507-1020821 GCF_004785775.1 Grammomys surdaster | reverse complement strand
GTCACCACAAGGGACTCTCAACTATTTTCCTCTGTAGTACCATGAATGTATGTAGATTCAGGACATCTGCAGCTTGTACTGATATGAGATCACTATGAGATTCTCAGTACCAAGCACCTAGAAAGCTGGCAAGTTCCAATGAATGTTTGTTGAACAACTCTTTTAGCTCTCCCAACCACTGTACCCTGTAGATTTTTAGTACTATGCTGGTATATCTATCTATCTATCTATCTATCTATCTGTCTGTCTATCTGTCTATAGGTCATATTCTATCCCACATATTGATTTCCTGAGTGACATTGCTTATTAGAATGATGCAAGTCCTTTCCCCACATAGGCAATTGAAAACTCAGAATCCACCAGAGCTTGGTGAAAACTGTTTCTAAGCAGCCCCAATCTGCACAGCAGCTGGAACATTACACCAAAGGCAGCCCAGCAATGCCTCATCTCAGGAGTCCTGGGAATGTTTCATGGGCCAAAGCTAGTCATAAATAATCTCAGGCACAGTCATAAGTAATCTTTTCTCATCTCATCTCAGCACTGAACATATATTAAATTGATTAGTTAAGTGTCCCACTTAAATGTGAAGGGAGAAAAAATGTACCCACATTCTAATTAGCAATTTTTAAAAGTAATTTTATACATACTTTTATGATCAAACAATGCAATATAAAACAAATATTTAAAACTTATCTTAAAACATAGCTACCCTGATAAGCATAATTTAGAAATCTTTAATGAATTCACCTCAATTAGCCTTTAATTAAATAGCTCATTAAAAGCTGATTTGAATACTGTTCATGGAGAAATCCTTGTTCAACTGTTGTGACAGAACAGGAAGTTAATGAAGTTAAAATTAAGTGCAATTTTGAGGGAACAGTCTGAAAGTCATAAAACTACAAGAGCAAACGAGATCTCTGACACCTGACTCATTTCTTCATAATCACTAGCCCAAGGCTGAAATCATCTGCAGGGTCAGGGAGTCTGGCTTCATCTCTTTTCCTCAGCTTGGGACTTCCGATACTAGAGACACAAGACAATGGCTGCTGAAGGAATGACAAATGAACAATCAAAAGAGATCTGCACACTTTTTAAATTCAAGCAAAACACTGAAGAATACAAAGGAAATTACACATTCATGCATCATCTACCTGAATGGTTTGAATTAAGTGTTATTTGTTTCTTCTAATAGCCTTTTATGCTAGTAGCCAAAATATTAGTCCTGTTTTATAGGTAAAGAAATAGAATAACAAAACGGGCCATGGTGATTTGTGCTTATCATCCTAGCACGTAGGATAATTGAAGGGGGAGTATCTATGTCAGGCTTGAGTTATTCTGCTAGACTCTGTCACTGACAGAAAGACAGATAGACAGACAGAGAGAGAGAGAGAGGAAGAAGGAGGAGGAGGAGGAGGAGGAGGAGGAGGAGGAGGAGCAAAGTGTAGAGAGAATCACTTATAAGCACCACCTGTCAATAAAAAAGCTGATGCCCAATAAACTGAGGCAGGAAATAGGAGGTGGAACATTGGAAAGAAGAGAGAGGATTCTGGGAAATAGTAAGAGATAAAAGAGAAGAGAGCCATGGGGAATGAGATGAGAGACTAGATGGGAAACTGACTGAGCAGATGGACTAAAGACACAGGTAAAAGATCTCAGAGAGACTCTGAGGGAGACCTGAGGGAGCCGGTGAGGAGGCAAGAAGGAAGAAGTGGCTGGCACTAAGTGGTAGACACATAATAAATTAAGTGGTTAAATAAGTTAAGAGCTATTCAGTGAATGAGCCAATGTTCAAGGCCTAGGAATTTAATAATTACTAATTAGTCTCTGACTCAATGTTCTGGATCTGGAAAAGAAAAACTTAGGATTTAAAAACTATTTTTATAGGGAAAGAAGGGAGAGAGAACCACAACTTTTTGTATCTGAGTTAATATCTGAGCTAATATTTTAATCTAAACACAAATATAGTCAAGTTGCTATAATCCCTTACTAGAATAGTATTGCATATGGTATTGGATATGGAGAGGGAGGTATTCAGTAGTAGCCTCTAATGTGGACCCTAGCACTAGGTCCTTCCAAAGTCCATGTCCCAAAGCTAGTACTTGTGATCCTTAGTTCTGTCCTGCCTGCAGAACACTGACTAGCAATGCTTTATCCTAAAGATAAAATGAATCCTGCTAGGACAGATATCAAGGGACAGATACAACCTTCTTAGAGAATAATAGGCTTCTAAATTGTGAAGAGTGGGTGATATACTACTGTAAGAGAGGGGAGAAAGTCAGGGTATCATTTCATCACCTTGATCCTTATGGACAAATCTGAAAAGAACCCCAAAGAATTCAAAATTTCCAAGCAAGAAAAATGTTAATATCCCTAGATCTATGGCTGTGTTCTAGAATGCCAGGCTAATATGCAGAGCCGAGTTTTCAGGTCTTCTGCCTAGCTGAGCTACCTTGGGTGGAGGGATGCGACCATGTACATTGTTCACAGCTTTGGGAGGAGAACCAAGATTCAGGATGAACAAGGAGCAAGGACTTTAGTGGTCAGCACAGAGAAAGGAGAGCTTGCTTGACTGAAGCTATCCAATGCCCAGAAGTATAACTGGACTACTAAGAGAAGCCCAGCCCCAACATGATATTCCAGGCCTCTTCTAGCTAACACTTAGACCCAAGTAGAATTGAGGCAGCTAAAGCTCCCATGATACATAGACAAGAAAAGCATGTGATCATGGGGCCTAAGGTTTCTCTGCCTTTCCCCTAATGGCTGCAGTGAAGAGGCAGAGAATGAACACCATTTGGAGAAGAAGGAGAAACAGAATAGATTGAATGTTTAAATCTCATCCCCTCCACCAGGATATCTAGTAGAGCTATGCTTTTTTCTTTTTATATCACAATATTGTATCTTTTATTTATAAATTTATGACTCATATAATATATACATTTATTTCTAATTATAAATTTGTATACAGGTTCTCGTTATCTGGCCCAAGTTGGCATTAAACTTGCAATTCCCCTGCCTCATACTCACAAGCATTGGGATTACAGGCGTGTGCTACCTTGTCTAGCAGCTTGACTCTTGCAAACAATCTTCCTTGTATTGCAAAAGATACCTTTCTATCCCTGTCAGCCCCTGGCCCTGTTTATGTTCTTCATGTTCTCATGAAAAACTTCCACCACCTACGTTCATATTAACTAGCATTTACTAAAAACCGATATTCATTTAGTAAGTGGTTCCCTGGAATGTCTCATATAGATTATACGGTGTGAGGATTGCCAGAATTCCCATTTTGGAAATTAGTAATGCCCTATAGATGCTAAAAAGAGGCCATCTTGATCAGGAGAGCATCATCAGTTCTAAATTCCATTCATGTCCACCCTATACAGACCAAGGGTAAGGTAGGAGAAAACATATGGGGCATTTCTGGCCAGTTACATTCCCAAAAAATCTAGGCTGAATTCTCTATGTATTGCCTCCAGAATCCAGTGACCAGATCTCTTCCCTATGTGCCCTGTTTCCCAATCCATCCCTTTCCCCAGTGCCTGTCCATGAACTACTATGCACAGCACACTTAGTCAGTAATATGCATTGTCAATGTCAAAACAGTTGAATGCACAATCAGGAAATTCCTTCAGTGCCTTCTACTTTTCTATGAAAGAATTCTCTGACCCTTGAGACTTTAATTCCTAAAATCTGTTTAATCTTCAGCCAACGAGTAAGTTTTGAAATATGTAATAAAACACCGTGTACAGACAATATTATATATCTGTACCTTTGTCATTTCTCCAGCCAGGCCACGTGCTGCTTCTCATTCTCCTGCCTTCCAAGTCTCTTGCCTCATCTCTAAATAGATAGAGCACCCTCTTTTCCTTGTCTTTTCATCTACTCCTTTTTCTTCTTTTTCTCTGGTTAAACATTTTTTGTGCTTTTATTTCCTGCTTCGTTTACACCCATGCCATCTGCGGAAGGCTTCTCTCTCTCTCTCTCTCTCTCTCTCTCTCTCTCTCTCTCTCTCTCTCCCTCCCTCCCTCCCTCCCTCCCTCCCTCCCCATCTCCCTTTCTCTCTGTCCCCAGTGTACAGTAAATACTTAGATGAATCATGTCAAAGGTCTCTCAACTATTGTCCTCTGTGGACTCATGATTCTTTGTAGATTGAGGACATCTGAATCCATTGTTTATTATGGAGGGATTTCTACAGAATTCTCCATACTAAGTTTCTAGTGCATGCTCAATAAATACATATTAAATGAATGCAATCAATGTATGGTTATTTGAAATTTGGAGTTGAGCAATTCTAGAATATAGAAGCTGTATTTAAATATTCACACCTCAGTCTATAGCTCATTCTCTTCTCCAAACAGCCTGGCAGATTCATGATACTCCTTTGTTCACTTCCCAATATGCCTTTAGCTTAGCTTAGCTTACCTTAGCTTAGCTGGGCCATGCCTGTACCTCTGGGAAGAATAAAGAACTTTCAGGATGAGTAAGTTTGAAATACTGACGTTGTTTACGGAGCAGGAGGATTGTACTGGGTACAACACCATTGAACTGCAATTAGTTACTTCCAGATAATTTGAAATGTCTTCAACAGTCCACCCACAACATAAGAACATTCAACAGTCTGTATCTCACTCCATGACAATTAAGAAATTTGTATTCTGATGAAGCTTTTAGTGTAGGAACATATAGCTGGGGCAAGAGTCAAACACCTTACACTGTTTAATGTATCTATTCTTTAATGTAATGATACATTCTTTAATATATCCTCCTATCTTGCATTCATCTCCAATCTTTGCTTTCTTGTACTGAATGTATCAATCTTCCAGGCTCTAACACTCAGAATCTATCAATTCATCTATCTAACCACCTCCCAGTCTCCCCATCCATTCCCATTTCTCAGCATCTGACCTTTTCCCCTAAGACCCATACTTGTTACTATGAGAAGTGTAGGAACAGACACTCAGAATACTTGCAACCTGTCACTAAGGATTCAGATTAAACTAGAAATAAGGTAGACAGCCAAGGAGAATGAGGAAGAGTACCTGACCGTCTTCTCATTTACTACATCCCAGGATTCCCCACGGCTTGGTGAGGGCTCCTTACCACATTCTTGTCACCTGGACCCAAGGACTCACACACACATGTCTCATGATTAGGTCTGTTAGGTATATACCATGTAAGCCATTTAAAATGCCTACCTGAAGTAGTTGTTGTTGGCTAATTTAAAACTTTCATTTTCAGGATAGGATCAAAGCCTGGATTATCAGTCCAGATTAGTTTCTTCCAGGGTTTTCTTATTCTCTAAATACTAGGGACCCTTACTGTCTTTTACCATCTAATACAGACACAATTTGTCCTTAGAACTTTTCTTCCTCTGCATTCATCTTCGAAGCATTACCCTAGTTCCACTTTTCCTAATCTCTCTCTCTCTCTCGCTCTCTCTCTCTCTCGCTCTCTCTCGCTCTCTCTCAATGTGTGCAACACTAACTTGTCTCCAAATGGTCTCAACAGTACTATTTTCAAATACAAATCATACCATGTGTCCCAATTTGTGCTTTAGGACCTTCAGTGTCTTCCTTTCCCTCCCTTGCTGTTAGTGAGGGCTACAAGCCTGGGTGTCCATAAGCACCTTCAAATCTCTTCTCAACTTCACTATTCCCACCAGACTCAGGATATCTAAAGCCTCTAACCACATTCACTGTCATGAATGTTATGTGCTTCCTCTAGGCATATGATGGGCCCAGAAGAAACTCTGGTCACACCCACCTCAGAAGATGATCTCCACTGCCCATGGATTATTTCAGAATTCTCTCTCAGAAACCCTCTGCTTCTTTTTTTTTCTCTCTCTCTCTCTGATGTCCTTGTGCTTGGAAGAACATGCTTGACCAACACAGGAGAGGCTGGGATGTGAGGAAGTGTTGTAGTATTTAAAACGGCCTCAGGCTCAGCCAACTATCTAAGCTGCAGCGGCTCTGCCTAGCTCAGCTGCCATGTTTCTTGGCCTGAGACCACATGAGTGTAGCAGCTAGAACTGGCCAGCCAGAAACACCAGCCCTTCCACCCACAAAACACCAGTGTGAAAGATGGCTCTGCCAATCTTCCATGCTGTCTCCGCATGGCAGGGCATTGCCCAGACCATTCTGCCATTCATGTGGGCCCAGTAAGAGAATGAGACTCTAATTCTTATAGAGTAATCAAAGGCTTATATATTTGGTAATCATCAGTAACACAATACCCATACAATCAGAAGAGTAACTCAATACCCAACCTAGATATACCAACTACCGTTGACTGCTACAGACATGTGAACACCCACCTCCATCTACTCTCTGTCTCTCTCTCCTAGCTCCTCCCCTTCCTTTTCCTCTCCTCCTCCTTACTCCTCCTCTTCCTCTCCTAACTCCTCCCACCTTAGCTCCTCCTACAAGGAAGTAAATAAATGGAAACATTTCTCAATGAATAAGATATAGCATTTGGTCAGGTTCAACAATGGGACCGTTCTCAGGCATATTGCAGATATTCTTTTCTGCTCCAGTAGGGCTGAACTTCTATCACCAACACCTTTTGTTCTTTACTATCACCTTTATTGGCTTTCCTCAATTTCCTGCCATAATTCTCTGCTTTCTCATTGGACTTCTTGAAATCATTCCCCAAGCACTGTTGCACTCAAAGTATTTTCTGAAGGTATATTCTGGAGATGATAATGGAAGTGGTAGTAGTTACTTAGCCCACTCTGTGCTCCAGTCACATGTGTGCCCCAGCCCAAGAGCTACTTGGATTCACAAATGAAAGATACACACACCAGTTAATTTTAATATGCCTTGACAAACTTAATGATTGAATACTTTCTATCCTTCCTGGCAAGCAAACACTCCCCTCCAGTATTCCAGAGTTAACATCTCTAAAAATCTATATTTTATCTCTGTTACCTGATACCCAATTGGAAAAGTGGCCACTTACACTCCTCTCATGGTGATTCTGCTTCATCCTCCCTTCTCTCTCCCAAGCCCAGGAGTCCTAAAAGTCCCGCCTCTGTCTGTCCTGCCCAGCCATTGGCTGATGGCATGTCTATTTACCAATTGGAGCCAACTGAGGGCAAGGTCCCTCAGTGTCTTACCTGCTGGACACTCGACACTCTTGTAAGTAGTTTTGGGGACCAAAATTAACATTATAACACAAGCAGCATTAGGCCAAACCCACTTCAGTAAGATACCTTCTCTGAAACATACTTTTTTCCCAAGATCACTGAGCTCCTCTGTGACATTTTGGCTGTCTGAGCAGATCTTTGATAACTCTCACCCTGTTAGCTCCATGAAAACCAGATTCTTGACTACCTATTCACTTCCTGGTGCAAAGCACAAAACTGAGCACGTGGAGTTAATATGTCTTGAACATGTTTTAAAAGACACATCAAGCTGGATCTCTGACACTCACTCGGTAAAACAAAACAAAACAACAAACATTCCCATGCCCTTGCCCTTAAGAGGCACATAGTCTTAGAGAGGGAGAATGAAACAATTATAATCCACTCTCACTGAAGTAAGTGTTGTCTATTAGCATCTGATACTGTGAAATGGTAAACAAAAGCCATAGGGTGATGAGTGAAGGCTTCCATTGGGAAGAGATCCCACAACTCCCTCTCAAGCATGTATCCTCTGAGACAGAAGTCTTCCATATCCAAATCCCATAGTGTATTTGAGAAGAGGCAGAAGAAAAACATTTTCTTCATGAGCATCATGTGTGGAAAAGTTAATAATAAGCTCTAATTCAGAGCCCAGAACTAGGCTAATCATATTGTGGTAAATATTAATAATGGAAATTAAGAAGCAGAGGCAGCAATAGCAGTGAACACATCAGAGTGTGGGAACTTAGAGAGCTTGCTCTAGAAATTAAGCTGATCTAAAAATACTTAGTGGAGGTGCCATTGCTTTCTGGAAGTAATTATTAGGACAGCAGTGGTGGTGTGGGTGATGTCAGGGGCTGTGGCTTGGCCTCCAGTGTTTCCTGTCTGCCAAGGCTTTGTCAGCCCCCAGGAGGCCCTGGGAGTCTTGTTCATGGAGCAGATGCCTCCACAGGCAGAGCTCTTGAGTTCTGAACTTCAGTGTTTCCAGACCCAGACCTTCAATTGTCAATGAACTCCGTTTTCATGTGTAAATGTGCTTAACTCTGGAAGGACTTTACCAAAATGTGTACCTTCTGTTATCACTGGGCAAGATCCAGGTTTGTCTTTTCTGAGTAGACCCAGATACAATAGCCAACAAGCTCAGAAACCCAGTGGATTAGTGTATTAGAGTGGATTATTTCTTGCATAGTTATAAAGTTGAAGCAGGTGTTTACTAGTGGTCCTCTGCATACCAAAATCAGAGACTTAAACCAGGAGAAGCTGGTGGCTTTCCTACCCTTAGATCTCAAGCCATGTTAGTAGGCTGTACTCTGCTAGGAAACTAGAGGGCTTCTTAGTTATGCAGGAGTTTGTATCAGCTGGCCATTAGATGGTTCATTGCTTTCGCTCATAGATCATTAACAGTCTCAACTTAGAACCAAATTCCATGTAGATGTAGGCAGCCTGAGAAACATGGGCCAATAGCATTCCCAGACAGAAAAGGAAACAGATTTTATGAAGATCCAGAGGTTTTCCCCACATTTTTCAGGCATGATTTAAAAGGACACAGCCATGACAAAGTATCCACAGATGGCATTTCCTGCCTAGTTCATACAATGCAATATGTCTTTATCTATCTTAATAAAGTCTTTTTTTTTTTTTTTTGCTGTTCAACTGACAGTAGAGAGTTTGGTCTGTCTGGACCTACTGACCTGGAATATGACAGACAAATATATTGATATTAATCCCTACTGGAATAGATATATCTATATTCCTTTGCATTTGGGGTGATACAAGATGCAAAAATCGATGTTTAAGGAAAGGATTTCCTCATGGATGTGTGAATGATTTCAGTTTTCCAGAAAAATTCTTCTGGTTGAGTAAACTTTCTTCCCCATCTCTGTGGGGTATGTGTGTGTGTGTGCGTGCACGTGCACTCACATACACACACACATGCATGTATATTGTTTGTCCCATAGATGTGAAGAGAAAGACCACAGACCCAGATCATCATGACCAATTATTTAAAGAAAGCTGTTTTTATTCGTGTACATAGGCTGTTTCTCCCCAAAGGCAGAATTCAAGAGATCGACCTTGGTCATGGGAAAGACAAAATTTTTTATAGTTCAGAAGCAAGGAGTTTCCAAAAGGGGGATTGGCAAGCAAACAGATGAGGTTACAGAAGCAGAACATAAGCATAACAAGTTGGTCATAACCATCTCTTGAAACAAAGGCATGGCTGCAAGGTGGTCATAACAAAGAAGTCACTACAATGTGGTCATAACAACTTTTGGAAATAAAGGCATTGTTGTCTTTGCCTAAAAAGACAGTACAGAATCATTTGTAGTTAGGGTTTCAGGTGGAGCACAGCCTTGTCCTTAAGAAACAATGATTTGATCATAAGTAGTAATTAATCACCTTTGATTTCACTATAAAATGGCTTTCAACCCCCATAAGGAGGCAGGTTAGTATAGTTTGTCGTGTGTTTGTGTGTGTCTGTGTGTGTGTGTTTGTGTGTGTGTGTGTCTGAATGTGTGTGAAGATCAAGTTATAAAAAAAGAGTAATCACCACTAACATTTGTTTTAGAATGGTTGGTTGAGTTAGAAATACTAAATTCATATTCATTTTATTTAGAACAGACTTTCTAAGTTTGGCATCCACATTTGGTTGCTTTGTTTGTTTGTTTGGTTGGTTGGTTGGTTGGTTGATTGGTTGGTTGGTTGGGTTTTTTTGTTGTTGTTGGTGGTGGTGGTTTTATTTGGGGGGGGAGGTGAGCAAACTAAGCCTGGAAGGCATTAAGGACTTTTTCCAAGGTTACATAGTTCCTCTGTGGAAGAAAGAAAATTGAGATTCAATGAAACCCAATGTAGAAGCCTTGCTCCAAAAGAAAATGTCCCAAAACTCTTGACAATGTCTAGAATTATAGAAATCATGCTGATTTCTAAAATGTACATAATCTATTTGAAAATACTGTATTTGCCTGCCTGAAAAAATTGGAATGAGGTAAAGTAAATAAGAGTCTTTAGTCTCTCTCTCTCCAACTAATACTACAATTAGAATTTTAGAAAATTGCAAATGAATAATTATTAACTCACCCATCCAAGTGCTCCCTCTTCATAAATTTCCCTGGCTGAGTTATTAAATGGCCAGCCCTTCTCTCCTTTTCAGAATCCTATTCAAGAACTCCTTAGGCTTGGACTTTGGAGAAACTAATCCATTCTTAGGATAAGTTTAACCTTTGCGTTCACTGATAATTCCACTTGGTATGTCAAAAATAGCAATTTTGGCAATTATGAACTCAGAGCTTCTGTTGTTCCTATTAGCCTCACTTCAGGGAAGGGGATATGGCCAAGATTGATGTCCTAGGGATGTGTCAGTTCTATGAAAGGGACAGAGTTAAAGAGAGACAGAGTCTCAGAATACTGTAACCCTCCTTTCTATCTTCTATAGAATTGCAGAGATTACATAATAGTCTTTACAGAGTTCAATAGTTTCCTCTATATTAACTTGTGTGGGGTTTTTTTTGTGGAAATACTATCCTACATGATGGTTAAGACAGGGATAAATTATATCTTGCTGACTGCTTTCCATTTAGAGCCAGGAAATCGGCAATGAAAATACAGTCTGGGGTATTTCTTCTTACTGTTAGAGGTGGGGGGTGGATACAGGTAACTCTCACTTTGCTGTAGAGTAACCAATCTAGCTAGGCATGTAGAGACTTACTGAAGGTAAATTACAGTGCTGGTTTGAATAGGATCCATTTAAACTTCAAGTGCTGAAGTTCAATGGTTAATGCCCCAGTAGTAAAGGGTGGTGGTCGTAAACGTGACTAAGCAAGGAGTTCTTTACCTGTGAATGGGATTAGTGACTTTATTGAACGAAGTCCACATACTGTTTGACTCTCCTGCTCTCCCACGTTCCACCACACAAAGGCACAAATGTTTCTTCTCTATGGAATCTTTACCATCAATGAGATGTCAGCTCAGTAGACAAAGCCACACCAGCACATTGAATTTGGATGTCTCAAACTCTGGAAACTGAGAACTCAATTTAAATTATTTAAAAATAACCTGCTTCAGATATTTTGTTACAACTGAATGAAACACCAGCAAAGAACAACAGCCAATCCAAGACTCAAATCCACCTTAGTGATTTGTAATCTAAACCAGCCCACTGAAAAAAATTACACATAAATTATTTATATACACACTAGAATATTCCAAGAGCCATAGTACTCAATATGGCTTACCTAGTATAAGGCTGCCATCACTTGCTTGACAGTTGTCTAGTAAGGGCACTGTTCTATTTATAAAATTAAAATAATCCTAGGTTTTCTCTGCCTCTGACAAGGCACACTAAAGTATATAGCAATGTGTTTTGTGCTTCACAAGGGCTTAGTGTATATCATATATTCATACATTTGTCCTGTATGATGTCATGATACCTGATCAAATTATCTAATTTTCAAATGATGATGATGATGGTGGTGGTGGTGGTGGTGTGTGTGTGTGTGTGTGTGCGTGTAACAGAGACAGAGAAAGAGAGAGCCAGACACACAGACACACACACAGGCACACAGACACACAGACACAGATGGGGCTGGTTGAGGAGGAGAAGGAGAAATAAAAGAGAAAGCAAAACAGATGGAATGAAGGGAGGGCAAGAAAAAGAAGAAAGGAAGTAGAAAAGAGAAAGAAAGAAAGTTTTCATATTTTAGTCTCTGAGACACTAGTACTTATTTTGGAGTTAAAGTCCAATTTACTAGCAAAACGTAATGCCAGTTGTAAATCTTGGCACAAATGTTCCATAACCTCAGCAGTGTGTTTTCAAAGGTACCTTTGTCCATTGTCTCCCTCCTAATGAATTAAGTCTTAAGAGTAAGGTTTTTTAACCATGAATTGATTTGAATTGGATATAAGGCAGGCAGCACAGGACACAAGGTAAGCATTAAAATGAGCTTTTCTTCTCAGCCACGTCGTACGTGTATAAATTACCTTGAACACAGAGAAGTTCATTATTAATCATTTGTGCCAATAAATGTCTCATTAAATCCAACTTTCGCTTATGGAATACACAATTGTCATTATACAAATATTATTTAATTACATAATGCCACCACTATTAAGAAATCTGTATTTAACTGATATTCACACCATATTCATAAAACACTTTATCCTGGGGACTATTTGAGAATTCTGTAATCATTGGATTAAAGACAGGAGTACTTTTACTGATTGTATTTGGATAAGCCATGTTGTCTTTATAATAAGGTATGTTGATATTAAAAAATGATTAAACACTTCCTGGGAAGAGCTGCTTCATATTCACCCACCTTTCATCTCCGTACTATGAATTATATATCATTCTTTCACTTCTATATCCTCAATGCTTTTCGCTCTTTGTGGGCAATTATACAGTGACCCATCCATATAGCTCATGAGATTTCTCAATTTTTCATGAATGTTCGTAAATATGAAGGAAATGAGTGCAAAATTTATAACCAGTTGGGCCCTGTTCTTTTCCTGGACGAGTAGGAGACTGCAGTTATCACATTGTGCTATTTGAATGAAGAGGATGCTATTTTAGGTTATCATGGGAAGTGAAGGCTATCTCGATCTAGAAAGTTTACTTTAAAGAATACTTTAGCACAGTATATGATCAGGATCTATATGCAGAGAATTTGGGAACTTGACTGAATTGCTACTTGGATTTATTTTCTACTGTATCATGGGAGACTTGAGGTTCAATGTTGGATGAATGTTGGCTGCCAACTACAGGAAAGATGGAAAAGAAAGTTAGTAGTCTCTAATTCCAAGTTCAGGGAACTGTAAAACTTGTCTCTGTTCAGGGAGACATGGTAGATACAATTTGATGTCAGGCCAATCAGTGTTAATATTCGTTACTATTCTATTCTTCTATAGAGGAGTCAACAGCTGAGTGTAGCACACTGTGAAGCCGTATACAAGGTCCTTCTAAACATGGGCATGGATATAGGCAAAGAAAGCTTTCTCAGATACATGTAACAAGGAGAGAATTGAAAGAATCTAAACTGAGAGTTAAGGAGGATGCTCTCAAAAGTTAAACAGAGGGGCTGGAGAGATTGCCTAGTGGTTAAGAATAATCGCTGCTCTCCCAAAGGCAAAGAGTATTGTCCCCTGCACCCATCACACCTGCCTATAACTCCAGCTCCAGGGCATCTGGTGTTCTTTCCATTGGCACCTGTATGTACACGGCACACACACAAAGACATGTACATACATACACAGAAAAACAAATAAATCTTTAAAATATTTGCAAGGAAATGGAAGTGAGAGTTGAGAATATTTTGGTTTGAAGAATCTCGAAAATGGCAGTCACCAAACAGGATCTGAGAGCCACAGAGATTTTTGTGACACCCAATCATTGCTCTGGTACTCAGAGCAGAAGAAATGAGGACCCCAGAGAGCAGGGTTTTAGACACAGACTCTAAAGACGACATATTGATCACAGTTGCTTCCTTAAACCCAACCTAACTTTTCTCCTACGTCAGCAGTTTAGTGGGTTTAACTAGATTATGTTTCTGTCCCAACCTGCTTCCTGAAGCACTTACAAAAAGGCTTTATAAATCTTTCTAATAATGAATTATGAACAACAACAAAAAAGGCTGCTCCTCCCAGGGAAAATCTGAGCCTGATTCATATATTCTGCTCAGCCTGGCCTTGTTTTCTTTCAAAGACAAGAGAACATCATAACCTTGAGCTATCTGGTGGAAATAAAAGATTGATGCAAACTTTGCTATGTAAAATTTGAAGTCTTTTCATCCAGCCCAGAAGACAATTGAATCTCTCTCTCACACACACACAAAAATGTGGCACAGCAGAAGAGAACTTATTTTATTCAAACACTAAGAACCTTTACCCTGGGAGAAACCTCTTTATGTGAAAATAAATAAATTAGGATTTGCCATCTTGAGAAACAATTTTTTTTTGTAAATTTTGAATCTAAGAACTTTTGCAGATTAAAAATCCTATGACCTCTTTATAAACATCCAAAAATTGATGAACTCCCCCAGGATAGGTGTGAACAAACATAAAGTGGTAAACTCAGCCATAAAACTTGTCTCGGGCATCTCGTTTGGCAAATCCACTAAGATTTCTGCACCTTCCAGATCATGAGGAGATATCTGTGGTATACCCCAGACACCTGTAAGAAAGAAGGACCAGAAGAATTGCAGCTTCATGGGCTGCAGAGAAGGAAATAGGTTTGTAGGTAATTCTAGTGGAAGCTTGTCTGGGTAGTATCTCTTGGGATTCATATACAATCACTATTCTTACAAATAAGAGGCATATCTAGATCTCATTAACAGGACATGGGAAGTAGATGAGAGGGCAGAATTCATCCCATGCTGGACCACCCTCACACTAACAGACTTTGGACTAGTTATAGATTCATGGGAGATCAGGAGAGATGAGGGCTGTCTTCAGAAAAGTTCATGTGCTAAAATCCTATTCTGATTCTACCCAAGATAAAAAACCAATGAGCTAGAAAGGAGATAAAAACTTACAAACCCAAAAGGATGAACCCAAAGCCCCCAAACAAGCCAAATTTTATACAACCTCATTGTTACCTGATAAGAAGTAGAGTAGCTAGGTTGTCGACTTCAGGGGAAGGTGATGACTGTCGCCCACTCTGCCTAGGTTAAGCAGCCATCACTGCTATTCCTATCATTTCATGTCTTTCAGTCCTGGTAATGTTGCTAAGATTTCAGATGCATTGATTGGCAGTTTAGCCACTCAGTCTTTATGGCACCAGAAGATTCGAATCTTTTTCAGGTTGATTTATTTATTTTCTGTGTAATAATGTTTTGCCTGCATGCATGCATATGCTTTCTGGCAGGATGTGAGTTCATGCAGTTCATGGAGGTCAGAAGAGGGTGTTTAAGTCCCTGGAACTGGAATTAGAGATGCCTGGGGGCCACTATCAGGATGCCAGGAACCAAACCCAGGTCCTGTGTAAGAACAGCAAGTGCCCTTAACCACTGAGTCATCTCTCCACATCCAGGATGAGTACTTTTATTCTGAGTTTACAAATAAAGAAAATGAAGCAGAATTGACATATTCAGAGGACACATGACTGCTAAATGCAGAAGACGAAATTCAGAGCTGACAGGAACCTGCTCACATCTTCACCGGCCAAAACTCCTCCCACCATCTTATTCCACCATCACAGGGAGACAGTTTGTCCAATAATAGTTGCTGAAACCCCAAGAAGATGACTATGTCTTGAAGCAGAATAAAAGATGTTCTTTCTTGCTAAGAGTGAGAAAGCCATTTAGAACATCTCCTTTTCTGTCTTACTGAACAGAAATTGATCCCAAACAAATTATCTCGGTGAAGACATATTTTATGAGCTCTGTTGATGATTTTCACATGTAGTCTGGGTAGAGAACCATTGGTCAAAAATTGGAGTCAGTGTTGAGAAGAAATAAGGAGATGGGCTGCTCTTTCAACCTCAGTCTAACAGAATTGATCATTCGGAGGAACCATACAGTGTATTATTTTGGAGGAAATTGCATTTAGGGAGCACTGAGGATTTTCCTTTGGCTATATGTTCTGTCTCAAAATCCTTTCTAAGATACCTATGGAAGGTGAATGTAAAAGAATGTAGAGCTTCTGGGAAATAAAGGTAAAACCAATTCTTCTTCCTTCTCTCTTCTTTTCTTTAGTTCTTTATAATCTTCCCTCCTTTCCCTCTTTTCTTCACCCTTATTTATTTTCTATCCACGCCTTCCTTCATTCCATTCATTCTGCTGTCTCCCCTCACCTTCCTCTTCTTCACCCTCTCTCTCCTTTATCTGCTCTCTCCCTCTCCTCTTCAATCTGTCAGCTGGGCAAAGTTGACTCCTTTTGCTATAACAGTGCAGTGCCCCATATACTGCTGTATTACGGTACATATCTTGTACCACACAGCTTCTTTGGCATCTGCCCCTCCTGCAAGACACTCCTTTCCTTGAAATGGGGACATCATTGCCTTTCTTGCAGGATGCAACTTCTCCTGAGCAAATACAGAGCATGTAAGGAACTTCATGTCCAATTTGCAAAGAATAGCTGAGTTGTGTTTATGGGAGAAGTTCCCTGAGGACACAGGAACTGCTGTCAAGGTTGAATCATGTAAAACCTCCATGGTTAAAAAATGGGGTTGCATGAAGTGTTGGGCCCCATTTTGGCCCTGGTTTGGCTCTTGTGGACAAACCTAAGCCTGTCTCGAGTTCCTGTGGCCTTGTGGGAGAGTTTAAGCCTGGTAGAGTTTGAGACCTGCCTTATTCACTTCTGCACCACAGTCACTCAACAGGATCAGTTTTGTTCTGCCTCTGCTTAGCTGTTGCTGATATAGAGCATTACAATTGGCCCTGTCAGTCACTCCATACCCCTTTTCATCCTTCCTACCCCCTACATCATCTAACCCTACCAAAGCCCCTCCTTTCTATGCTCTGAGTTTATATAAACAAGAGGTTGTTACATTAAAGTTGAGTTCCTACTTTGACAAGATTCCCCGCCATGTGTGTTTCTCTGAGCCATGAACACTCACCATCCAGCTCAGCTCCAGAGAGACCTGGCAGGACCAGGACCTCTCTCTCCCCTCTCCTGGACCTGCTGGCTTTAAGGAACTGGCAGTAAAGATCAGAAGGGAGGGAGATGATTTTGTGAGGGACAGGGTGTCATAATTTGCAGACTCCTGTTGGGAGCAGAGGGACACAGTAGAATGCCCACTCTCCTGTCTGTGCCTTTCCCACAATTTCTAGCATCAATTCTAAAAAAAAAAAAACAAAAACTCAAAAACCCAGATAAACAACAAAACAAAGCAGCATCAGGGTACATGAAAATTCTTATTAAGAATATAGACAGTAATCAGTTCAACTATTAGGCATTTTGCCTAGACAGGTCCAAAGCTGGGCTTCAGAATTTTCATTTTCATGCCACAAATATTATACAATATATACATGGCTATATATCCACATGGCTGGAAAAGTCAGAAGGGTTGGCTTCTATGCTTTGTATTCAGGGTTGCAAATGATACACACCAGGGGCCCAGCCATCCCTTGGCACTGAGTAAGTGAACCTCACTCACTTTGAGATGGTTCTTTCAGGTCAGGAACCCACAGCCACTTCCTCATCCAAGTGTTCTCATCATATATCCCAGTTCCCTCTTCCACACTGAACACACTATCTGTGGAACCTCCTCCTCTTTCCTGCACTCCTGGGTCTTCATGGGCACTCTCTTTGGCTTGGTCAGGAGTTGTTTTTTTTGTCCCCTTTGCACAATAATGTTTTTTTTTATTATTTTTTAAAAGGAATTTGGCAAGAATCATAACACCATGTTTGATTTCTGCGCTAAAAATAGATTCTGTATTGTAGAGAAATTTAAGAGGCCATAAACAGTGCAGGGCAACATCATCAGCTCTCTCCCCAGCAGCAGCCACACCTGGACTCTCTCACGGCATTGCTATTCCAGAAGCAGCAACATGCCACTTAGAGCATTCAGGAACTGAGGGAACCTTATACATGTGGTTTTGGCAGCTGCCAATCACAGGAGGTCGCATCCCAGGTTCATGGGGTGCGTGCATATATTCTGTCTCTGATGAGCCTGTGACTTTGAATATAGCCTCTCTCGTCTCTGACATTGGGTTCCTCATCAATACGTTTCTGAAAACTGTATTTTTTTTTCAGGAATGAAATGATAAGTCACTGAGATATCATTTACAGAAAGAATTCTTCCCTTGGAGCAAAACTACCATTGGAGCAGAAAGAATGTCCTGGAGATTGGGAAGATGAAACAAGGGGCTGGGATGCAGAACGGAGGGGGTGAAGTAGGTTTATGGACCAACACAAAAAGAAAAAAAAAAAAACGAAACAGGTGGTAAATTGAGAAAGATGGCTGAGGGGCTGAGGTCAGAGGGAAACAAATCGAATGCTGCCCTAGATTTAATAGAGACTGTTTTCTGTACTTGATGACGTGTCACCAGAAGACAGGGACATCGGAGTTGTATTTTAGAAAACCCGAGGAAGATGGAAATAGTCTGGAAGCAGAGTCCAGAGAAGAGAACTTGGCAAACCAGTCAGAAACTCTGAGGGTCAGTGAGAATGGGAAACAAGGCCACAGAAACTACTTTGGAGGGCAGGGGGAGGGCCTATTACTGATCAAAAATTACTTGTAATTAGCATATACAAATGAGATCCTTTTAGCCCAGCAACTGCCTCCTCCTCAAGAATGCCGTCCTTAGCCAAACTCAGGGCTTTTAATCATCAGTTTTGCTCACACCCCAGCATCTTCTTGTCCCATAGACTGTTTTAGTCAATTGTCTTCTTCCAGGCCTGAGCCTGGGGCTCCCACAGTCTGTCCCAGCCAAAGAGAAAGGACAACCACACGGAAAGAAAGATTTTCTGTGTTTTTCTGCAAGATAAAGCAAGGTTATTTTTGGCCCCTTTTTAGAGCAAATCAGATTTATTTTCTCTTTTCTCTTTCGGAGCCCAGTGTCTGGCAGGCTTCATGCAGGGGAGTGAAAATTAGAGCTCACATTTTCAATGCCTTTGCAGTTTTTGCTCGGTGTCAGTTTTGTTTGTCTTCCTCTGGCTGACTGTCTTCCGTGTCTCCGGACTGTTGAGGTCTTCCAGAAGTTGCTCTCAAGCCAAAGAAAGTAAAGCCGAGCTATCATGAAAAAAGTGGGGCACATGAGTCAGAGAGAATGAAAAGATGGAAGGAAAGGAAAGTATCCCCCAGTATGCATTTCATGAAGTCCCACTTTCCATTCTCATATTAGCTCTGCCGTTCAAGATAGCCCTTTGATCAGAGAGACACTGGACTTTATGGGAGTTTCCTAATATGGAACCCACAAATATTGGGACCTAAGATACCTTTTTGCCAATGTCCACTCTGCATGATTCACAGCTTTGAAATTCTGTCAGTGTCCTCTAAAGCACTGAATTCAAGGGTTATAAATTCAGACTATCAGTACCTTGACTAAGTTACTTGACCTCAATAAATCTCTGCTTTCTGCATGTACGCACTAGAGATCTGGATAGGATATCATGGGAATATGAGGGTTCCCTGGGGTGCCTGACACAAGAGCTTCGAGAACTGCCTGGCATCCAACTGTTGACTGACTCTGAGTGACTAGTGAGGCCAAGTGCATACATGAACACCACACTGATGTTTATACCAGTGTGCTTACACTACCAGAGAGCTACTACAATTTCATGATCTACTCATGGTATTTAAAGGAGTTGTAAATTTCTTTCAATCCTTTTTCCCAAAAGAACCTTTTGTTTCATTTTCTTTTCTCCCACTAGAGTTTTTCAGTTAAGGCCATTAATGCCACATGGAAGACTGTGTTAATAGCAACCAGGTGGTTTCTTGTTCAATTCCACCCATCCTTCTGTCCATTTTTGGGCAAAGTCATATGTGAGTGCTACTGGCAACTTTTTTCTTCTCTTAATAAAACACAGCCTGACCATTTGTACTTGCCTTCAAACACATCCCTCCCTGGATGGCACTGTCAAAAAATCCAGCTTTTTTTTTTCTATTCCAACTCTCCCTATGTCTTTTCTGAATTTATTCATCAATAATTTCCTATGTATATGGAATACATCCTAGTCCCATTCATCCATCAACACTTATGAATGGAAATTTTACAGCTTTCTAGAGAGAAGGCTCTTCTGAGGTTGTCAGACTATGAATACTGCTTAACGGTTAGTGTAATAATGATTTTTAAAAATGACATTAAATGAGTACCTACTGCACTGACAAATTTACTTGTATTACTTCCAGTCTTTACCTTGACCCTTAATTTTATTCTCATTCTTTTTAAAAACTAATACACTGAGAGTAACAATGTCTTTCAGCAAAGACTGGGGTGATGATGAAGGATAAGCACCTTTGTATGTAGTATATTTTTATCAAAATGTTGTGATGTATCTCCTTCTGTACAAGAGAAAACTTCCTACTCCCCATTATGTCTGCAATTCCAGCCACATATGCATTCAATATCTGCAAATATTTGTTGATTCCTACAGGTATAGATGCATGCATTCACTCTCATATATATGAGTCTGCAGATTGCTGTTTTACTCATTTTTTTAATGGAACATGTGACCCCCCCACATACAGGTTTTCCTAGCAATGGAAAGGGGTAGTAGTATATGAGCAGGAGATTCAGATCCAAGTCTGCTGGGGAGGAAGACCTCTAGAGCACAGGATAGCCTTCTGCTTCCCTGGCACCTCAGACACTCCCCTGCTCTGACTGATGACTTCCTGGATGTAGTCTTTGTGTTTGACTGTGAATGAGTTCCTTATTACTAACCTAAACAAATATCTGTCATTTCCTTACTGGTGCTCTCTATCCAAGAGTCTCAGTTTCCAAGGACTTTGGAACACCATGAGCATAGTACCCCCCACCCCTTACATCACAGTTACTCCAGCTCTTTGCCTAGTCTTTAATTTCTGTTTCCAAATGAACTATATTCAGCAAATTGCTTAAAAGATGAGGATAATCCCACCTGTGTTACTGGAAACTAGGATACAGAGGCTTACATTGACCAGAGGCTTTACAATCAAAGTTATGAAGATAGAGACATCCAGAGTACAGGACTGAGTTTTATACCACCCCAGCTCTCAAAAAATGCTACAAAATCCTACTTTATGTCACAGTGGGAACATTGTGGGTGGCTCCCCTCAAATGCCCATTCTAAGGAGCAGGAGAGATTGTAAACTTGTGCCAGGAGTGGACTGACTTTAGCCACACAACTATCAGGCCCACCCAGGAGTCAACACAGGCTAAATTTGGGCCAAGTTTATTTTCCTTTTCCCTTTGAGTGTGAGGGTGGGAGGAGATGACTGGAGAGGAAATGCTGCAGACACACACAGGCCTCCAGGGTGTGGGGGTCACAGTCCACAGAGAAGCCAGCCAAGCTTGACACGTCATCCCTCTGCACTCACTCAGCCATAGGATGTTTACATTCCTGCTAGTCCTTAAGGACAGAGAACTGACTTGGAAAAGAAAAATGTGGCCAGAGAAGATGCTAGGGGGAGAAACAAAAGAGTATACTTCTTCATCAAAATGACCAAGGAAAAGATGAACCAGTGAAATTGGGCACAATATTACATGTAAAAGACATGGGTCTGACTGTCTTAACTTTTAATAAGGCTTCTCAGAGCTATGAATTTTGTTCTCTTTTATTCAAATCAAACACTAAGAATTTGGTTACTTGTGAATAAAGTAAAGATTATAGTCACATTGAAACACAGTAAGTGCATGATGATATATATAAATTATTATATATAATATATGCTGTTAAATAATTTATATCATATGGACTGTTGTGTGTATAAATAATATCATAAATGCTTATAGCATTCCA
The DNA here is from genome assembly GCF_004785775.1 of Grammomys surdaster. NCBI lineage: Eukaryota > Metazoa > Chordata > Mammalia > Rodentia > Muridae > Grammomys > Grammomys surdaster. The sequence continues at coordinate 999,331 of NW_021604646.1, read as the reverse complement.
ATTAGGTTTACTGTGTGAAAAATTACCAAGGAGAGAATCTTTGGGTGAGAATCAGAAGGTTAAGCCTTGCATGGACTGACACCATCAAAAGCTATTTGAGAGGGTTGCACAGACTCTGATACCTCCCCTGAATGAAGTTCCTTGTAACTGTTTAAAATGAGACATATATGTACATTCAAATAAAGAATCTTTTCATTTTCCCCATCACTGAGGAAATAAAATGTGATTGCTCTGAAAAAGTATGACCTCTGATAGTTTCCCACACTGATAAATATGTGTGTGTGTGTGTGTGTGTGTGTGTGTGTGTGTGTGTGTGTGTTTGCATGAATGGCACGGGTGTGAATAAATATGTGTGTGTGTATGTGTGTGTGTGTATTTGCATGAATGACACGGATGTGACTGTCCTTAACTTTTAATAAGGCCTCTTTTATTTTATACTGTATAGTGTGTGTGTGTGTGTAAAATGTAAAATCCAAATAAGAAAAACAACCTCTAGCTATGTATGTAAATGTACAAGTCCTTACTTCTAGTGTATGTAGTTTCCATAGTAGAATATGTCAAGCATTTTACATAGTGTGATTTGGAAGAAAAACAAAAACAAAACCATACAAAGGTGATTCACTGTTTTATTTTATATTTTCTACTTTATTTCATAGTTGCCTTTACTGTTTGAATGTTCTCTATGTCTCTCTTTGTCTCTGTCTCTGTCTCTCTGTCTTTGTCTCCGTCTCTGTCTCTGTCTCTCTCTCTCTCTCTCTCTCTCTGTGTGTGTGTGTGTATGTGTGTGTGTAAAATGTAAAATCCAAACAAGAAAAACATCCTCTAGCTATGTATGTAAATGTACAAGTCCTTACTTGGATGTGTATGTAGCTTCCATAGTAGAATATGTCAAGTATTTACAGAGTGTGATTTGGAAGAAAAACAAAAACAAAACCATACAAAATGATCCACTGTTTTATTTTATATTTTCTACTTTATTTCATAGTTGCCTTTACTGTTTGAATGTTCTCTGTCTCTCTTAGGCTCTGTCTCTCTGTCTCTCTGTCTCTCTGTCTCTCTGTCTCTCTCTCTCTCTCTCTGTTTCTCTGTCTCTCTCTCTCTCTCTCTCTCTCTCTCTCTCTCTCTCTCGCTCTCGTGTGTGTGTGTGTGTGTGTGTGTGTGTGTGTGCATGTGTGTGTGTTGTATATGTTGCAGAAATAAAAGGAATTTGAGTTAAACCAGGAATGAAAGCAAAGGCAGATCAGCCTCTGACACTTGAGACTTCTCTTCGAGTTCTGGGATAACTTTGGCAGCAGGGCTGCTTTTCCAGCTGGGAATCATTTTATTTTCTTGCCCCAAATCCTGGACAGAGCTCATATCCAGCCAGAGGCCAAAGACTTGCTTTGTAGAAAGACATTCACCCTCCCTTAAAGAAGGGATGCTGTATTCAAGGATGAGCATTGGGGTGAGTGCCTTTTCTGAGAAGTAACTGAGTCTTAAGAAGATGGAGAGGAACTGTCAGTGCCTGATAAAGAAACAGATGTGTTATGGTGCCAAAGGTTCATACTATAATATAAAAACAAAACTATATTAAATTCAAATGAAATGTTGGTAAAAGACCATCATAGGAGCTTGAATCCTCTGGGTATATAAATACTGACTTGGGGGAAGGAAAAACGTGTCACCCTGACTGGTTATAATATGTTAGATAGTAATTACAGTCTCAAAGATACATTTATATGTATATTACTTAATTGTCTTGTTGTTTTGACAAGACAGTTGGCAGATGTACCCCTTAGGGAAAGAAGGTTTTTTTGGGTACTGGGGTATATTCCATTCTAGTAAGGAGACAAGGAGCAGCAGTATGAGGCCGCAGGTCACATTGCATCTAAGTTAAGAGGGAAAGAGAAATCGGCACTGGTACTCCATTTGATTTCTCATTTTTATTCTGTATAGGATGCCCAGCATATAAAATATGGACACCTATATTCAGGGTAGGTCTTCCAACTGTGATTAAACCTCTCTAGAAACACAGCACAGGCAGAGGTTTGTTTTCTATGCAATTCTAAATCCAGTTAAGTGGACAAACAAGATTATCCATCATATCTACCCCTTGTCAATTTTACACCCAATAAAGTCACTTTTAAATTATAATATTCAACCCCTGATTCCCCCAAAGGTTCATGTTTATCACTTAATGCAAAATGGATTAAGTCTTTAAAATTTCCCCACTGTTCTGAACAGTTGAACTGGTATTCGAAAGTCTGACGTGTCTTTCTTCTGCAGCTCAACAAACTCTTCACTATCAACCTCTCTTTAAAAGAAGGGGTTGGGACGGTGAGAAAGGAAGTCTACAAGAAGAGGAATGAGAGTGTAGAGCAGAGCAGAGGAGTGGGGAGAGTAACTAACACTAGGGATGTTTGTAAGAGCCATAGAGAAAAGTATTTGATAAGCTTCATATTCTTTTCATAGAAATGAGTTTTATTGGAGTTGCCCTACACAAGGGACAATACTTCTCCCAGATGCCAAATAAAAATTTCAGGGCCAGATATGAGGTACCTCCTCTAGAGCTGTTGGTCAGAGACATCACACAAACCCTAACCATCATACAGTGTATTGATACTGCTCTTAGTCACCTACTAGCACCTTCATCCCTCTATTGCTGAAGACATCACACACTGAATAATAGTCCATGGAAGAAATCAAGTTGATACTGACCAGAAAACTTCTTCCTTGCTGGCTAGCTTTCATGGTACAGGAAGATATTATACAGGCTACTAGGGGAAAAAAGTCGTTAACAATATTACTCAACTGTGAACCTTGTGAGCTACAAGAATGACAATCATGGTGAGATATGCCCATAGGTAAGATAGTGGCACAAATGTGATGGGAGTAAATAACTGCTTTTTTAAAATCATATTTGATGCCTGTTCCATAAGAGGAAATAGATATCCAGTACTGTAAATTTGCACAAGAACCAACTGTTGAGGATCCCATAGGGCCCGTTACTGCATCAGCTACTACTAGTTTGCTAAACTTGCATAGTATGAAACTCTAAATTCATATTTTTATATCCTTAGATTGGTGCAACTCCTAGACCTTATCAGTGAACAGTATTTAACCCAGAAGATTACTGGTCAATGCACAGAGTACAACCATAAATGGGACTATACTATAGCCCATCCCTCCAAGACTCAGGAAACATCATGACACAGAAGGAGAAAAGACTTTAAGAGCCAGAGGTTATGAGAATGCAGTGCAAAACACTGTCTCTAGACACAAGAGTGCTGCTTTCCTGACAGCCTCTGGCTGTCTTCATAAGCTTAAGCCAATCAACAGCCCAGCATGGAAGGAGAGAGGCTCGCAAGCCTCTACCTCTAGATGATGACCAATTGGTAACTGATGAGCACTGGGGAAGAGGAGTTAGTTTTCTTCCTGGTGACAGCCTCTGACAGGCCAGTTATGCTTCAGTGAATGGCCCACATCCATTTGAATATGGTCAATACAAAATGGATTTTGTTGGTGGGTTGTAAAAATAGTAGAATGTGAACTCGGCAGGTGGGTGAGAGCATGTCTTTGTAAAGGGAAAAGTGGGTAATGAATATGACCAAAATACATTGGATGTGCATTTTAAATTATCAAATAATAAGGATGTATTTAAAAAAATTTTTAATTATATTATGTATTTCCAGTATTTAATGGCACAGAATAAACATTTCCATTCCAAAAGGAAAGAATGGACACATGACAAATAAAAACAAAAATCAAAAAAACAAACAAACAACAACAACAAAAAAGCAAAAACAAAAAGCAAAAAAGAATGAAAACATGCCGAAACAAGATTAACACCCAGCAGGGAAAACACGAAGTTGTCCATTTCAGTGTTTGACATCTGGGATTCATAATGGAATCATCTTGGTTCTAATACTGTTGAGTAGTCCCACCCTTCAGCTTTGCTGCCCACAGCATACATGGTCACTTCCTTGAGTCAGCTCCAGTCTGTGCCTGAAGATTTCTTTTTGAGATAGCTCTTTTTTTCATCTCCAACATCCTAGAGTATCGTTCTCAGCTTATATTTTACTTCCAAGTTTCAGGACCCCTCAAGGCCTCCTTTCAAGGAAATCTGACTCTACCATACATTGCCTGATCTCAGGGGCTTTCAGGAACCAAGAATCACTTCCTCTTACATTTTACAGTCCTGAAAAACCAGTGACATATGAATGCCTCTCTCAAGTTCTGTGGGCAGCTTAAGATGCACCCTGGACCTCTTTTGGACCACAGTTGCAGCAGTACCACCATGCCTTCAAAGTTAAGTGCAGGGAACCATTTCCCTAGGTGGTTGCTGGGAAACAGGTAAGCCTTATGGTGGTACTCTCAGTGCAGTTCCAGTCCTTTAATGAGTTGACACTTACTCAAACTCTCTCTAAAGTTTCTTATGGCCCCAGTGCCCAGCATGAGGTTTCATTTTAATGATATCCTTAAATAATTATAGCTGCTACCTATGCACCTATCCTTTCTTCAGCTTAAACTTGCTCACACTCCTTTTTTCCTCCAGAGAACCACATATCTGTCACATATTTCTGTTCTTGCCCACTGTGGATCTGACTAAGAGCAGTGAACAGCATCCATACCATAGTCTAGATTTAAAGGCTACCTTGAAATTTTCTCAGTCAACTACTTAGTTTCGTATCTTTTAGTTCAGCTTCACTCAAACTTTTAGAGTATGTGAAGAATACAGCCAGGTTTGGTTTGTTTGTTTGTTTGTTTGGACAAAATGCAATGTGAATAGCCATTAGTCTAGTTTTAAATAAAATCTGCATTCCCCCTTTGAAACCTCATGAACTGTGTTCCTACTATCAATATTGTTCTCAGTATTACAGTTTTCTGGAGTTCCACTAGAATGGCCCATTAAGCTCTAGTTAAATTTTTTTTTAGAATTTCTTTAGCTCAAGGTCTGACACCACCTCCACCCTACTCCCCCAAAACAATAGCTGCAAAAGCATAAGAATCACATGGCTAGATATATAATAACAATGGCCCTACTTTTTGGCACTCCTTTATATTCAACCTGAGATCTCCCAGTCTGTGGAATGTTTCCACCCACATCCAGGATATATCTCCTCACTTAGCTAGATCTCCCTGGGAATGATCTTACAAGTGAATCTAGAAAAATCTTCACATAATTCTAAACCTAATCAGATGGACAATCAAGATTAAACATCACAATCCTCCTCCAGAATCAGAGACCTCATCTGGAAAGATGGTCAGTTATTTATTTATTTATTTATTTATTTATTTGTTTGTTTATTTACATCCTATTCTCTGCTTCTCCTCCCGCCTCTCCTTCCAGTCCTTCCCTCTCACCTACCCTCTACCCATGCCCACTCTCTTTCTCCTCAAAGAAGGGGAGACATCCCATGGGTATCATCCACCTTTGACTTATCAAGTTGCTACAGGACTAGGCACATCCCCTATTGAGCTTAGTCAAGGCAGTGCAATTAGGGGAAATAGGCCCAAAAGCAGGCAACAGAGTCAGAGATATCCCGTACTTCAGTTGTTAATGGCCCTACATGAAGACCAAGCTGCATATCTGTCCATATGCGTAGGGGACCTAGATCTGTCCCAAGCATGCTCTTTGGTTGGTGATTCAGTTTCTGTGACCCCTATGGGCTCAGGTTGATTCTGGAGGTTTTCTTGTAGTGTTCTTCACCTCTCTAGTTTCTTCAATCCTTCATGCCTGCCTTTCACAGAATTATTCAAGCTCTGCCTAATGTTTGTCTATAGGTCTCTGCATCTCTTTCCATCAGCTGCTGGGTTCAGTCTCTCAGAGGACAGTAATGCTAGGTTCCTGTCTGCAAGAATAGGAGAATGTGTCTTAGTGGCTTTAATTAGGAGTCTCCAGGTGAGGTCACCCTGACTATCTACATAATGTTTAAATCCAAAGACAAGTATTATTATCAAACATTTTAGGAAGCAAGAGAGAACCCATAGACAGAGATAAATCATATGATAGCAGAAGCAGAGATTTAGGGAGAGCTGCCACACCAAAGAAAGCCCGGTACTACTGGAAGACAGAAGAACAGGACTTTTCATGTGAGTCTCCATGAGGAGCTCCACACAAGTGACATTTTGAATTCAAAATTTTGTCTTTTACAACTGTGAGAGAACAAATTTCCATGGTTTGTTATTATATGTTTCCATGTTCAGGTCACTGCAAATAGCAGTCCAGGGAAGCCACTTCCTTTGCTGAAGAGGCCACGTGGCCTTGGCTTGGATTTCTAGAAAAGGAAAAGACTCCAAAATATAAGAAGAGGAATAAAATACCCATTCACTATCGTTATGTCAAGCTCCCTATCATGCCTCATGGACCCACATCCTCCTTAGTTTAAAATATTCCTAACAGTTTAATATTCTTCCTAACAGTGTCTATGGGACTATTCTATTTTATTTTCATGAATGGTACCTGTCAAGACTTACTATCATCCTGTGTATTTGTTCTCCTATTGTAGGATACTGGCTCCCTTGAGACCATGTATGGACCTGAATGTTGGCTACTTCTGAACTCAACTCTTTAAACCGCACTTGAAAAGTGACAGAACCAGGGTGAGCTTTGTAATAGAAAGACAACCAGGAATGCTCTGGGATGAATGCTCTACAAGGCCATGAGAAGAATATAGCTGGTCCCCTCACTCAGCCACCTCATGGTCTAAGCAAGCAAGCTATTAAACAGGTGTGAAATGGTAAGAAGTAGTTTAAAAAAAAAAAGTGTGAGGATGGGTTGGGTAAAATCCCAAGGCACCAGAGACTTGAAAGGGATGGTCTCTCTCCATTGGGATAGCTAGGGAACCTTGGCCCAGAGAAGCACTGCTAAGAATTTCCAGAAGGAGCCAGGGGTGGTAGTATATGTTCTAGATATACAGAGGCTTCAAGGGAGGATTCTTCTCAGGCAGGAGTTAGAGGACCAACATGTACCCACTCCTAAAAAGCAGGTCACTCAGCTTCCAAAGCCACTTGCTTTCCATTTTCTCTTGTAGGTCTTCCCAAATCTCACAGTATCCTTGCTACTTACAGCTATGCGTCCAATCAGTTGTGCTGCCAAGGATCTAGCGTGCACACGTTTTAAAGCCTCTCAGTACATTCCCATGGGAACAAGGAATATTTTTCTTTTTGCAGGTGACAAAATTGAGGCTCATAATGGTAAAGCACTTTTAGACTGTAACAGTGGTTCTACTGTTGGAAGTCTGCTTGCATCAGCCCCCAAATGAACTATGTGTTGGGAAGATTGTTGTGTTTTCTGGAATAGGTCACACATGGGATTCTCGGTTGACCTGAGAACAGAACTGTGAAGCTTCTAAGTCAGAGGCATTTCACCCTGTTTTAAAGTTGAGAAGCTAAGACACTCTGGGGTCAATCCTCAAAGAGCTGCATAGAGCAGGTGCTTCCTAGCGAGGATAAAGATCATCAGTGTTCAGAGGGAAACCCTTGCTTGAGTGGACTTTGCAGAGTTAGATAGTAGGAACTGGGACACAATATATTCCAATCCTGATACCCATTGAACAAAGCACTCTCTCACTCACTCCCCCTCCTCCCCTCGCTCCCTCCTTCCCTCTTTCCCTCCCTCTCTCTGTCTCGGTCTCTCTGTCTCTCTCTGTATGTGTATGTCTGTGTATTTATCTCTATTTCCTTCTGCCTCTCCCTCTCTTTTATCTTTCTTTCTCTGTCTCTCGGTTTCTCTTATCTCTGTGTGCTTATCTATCTATCTATCTACCTATCATCTATCATCTATCTATATCTATATCTATCTATCTCTATCTCTATCTCTATCTCTATCTCTATCTCTATCTCTATCTCTATATCTATATCTATATCTATGTCACTGTTTCTCCCCTTCTCCCTTCCCCCTCCCTCTAATCTATGACTTTCTCTGTCTCTCTGATTTTTGTGTGTCTCCCTGTCTATGTCTCTCTCTCATCTGTTTCTGTCTCTGTCTATCTCTCTATTTCTACTTCTCTCTCCTTCTCTCCTTTCTGTTTCCTTCTCTCTCTCTCTCTCTCTCTCTCTCATCTGTGTCACTATTTGTCTCTCTGATCTCCATGTATCTCTCTGTCTCTCTATCATATTTATCTATCTCTTTAACTGTCTCTCCCTTCCCCTCCCCTTCTCTCTTCTCTTTCTGTCATCTCTTTGTGTCTATCTCTCTGTGCATCTCTCGTATCTCTGTGTCTCTCTCTTTCCTGTTCTCTCTGTCTTTTTTTTCTGTCTTTGTGTCGCTGTCTCTCTCTGTCTCTCTGTGTCTCTCTCTGTCTTGCTCTCTCACTCTCTCTTTCACTCTCTCTCTCTCCTGAAAGTAGCAACAACACAGGACATCCATTTCCACAAGGGCCTTCCAGGGAAAACCATGCACCTTAGAAGGGTTGGCTGAATCTATATTGTAGGACAATGTGCTATTTTCTTCAGAGAGCTACCAGGCATAAAGAGTTCTGAACATTTTTTTATGAGACATGACAGTCTCTAGACACCTCGTCATTAAACTAAAACAAACAAAAACAAACAAACAACACAGACAGCCTCCTCCAGGAACTGCACATACACCCATGTTACAGATGGAACCAGGAACCTATAGCTCTGGGAGGAGATGGCCTAACTTTGATTTGTTTTTTTCCTTATGTTTTCTAACATAAGGGAGTGAATAAATGCCTCATCAGGGACCTCTCTGCCCCTTCTCGTGTAGTCTCACTCTTTCTTCCCATCTCTCTGGGCATGCCCACAACCTCCTTCATCTTCCTTGCAATCTCCTGTGGGCTCCTCAGGATCCTCTTCATCATGAGTTCTTTGTACATTCTACTACTCTGCCTGCCATCTGTGCTAGGTCACCTCTAATGTACTTAGGGCTCCAGGCAGAGCTCTCTCCTGCTAGGTAAGCCTCTTTGGTTATATGTATCCCTAGAACTCTTTTCATTGCCTGTGAACACTTACTTAAGTGTCCAAGTGTTTGCACAATTGGTTCATTAGAACTTGAGAAACACATCCCCAGTGCAAGCTTTATGGACACAAGGACTGCCTTCGCTGGGCAGACAAAACAGCTCACTGGATAAGAGTGCTTGTCACTAAGCCTGGAAACCTAAGTTCCATTCTTGGAATCCACATGCTGGAAAGACAGAAATGATCCCCACAGGTTGTCTTTTGAATGCCAGACACACACTATAGCAAACACATGTACCTTCACACCTACCCAACCACCCACCTAGACAAACTCACCCACACATACTCACACAGAGAGGAAGAAGGGAGAGAGAAACAAACAACTAAATATAAATAAATGTAAAGTGAGGCATAACAGTTTAAAACCTGTCTCTATTCAGCACTAACAGAACCTAAAAATAGTATAAAGTAAACAGTTAGGGGCTAAGCAAATGTTTGCATGAATGAATACCTGAGTGTAGGAGTAACTGACTGAATAAATAATATCTCTATACGGTGGTGATAAACAAGGAAGAGTTTGTCCCCAGAGAATATCTGTCAATGTTTTAGGACATTTTTGTTTGGTACAACTAGGGTATGGTGACGCTATTGGAATTCAGGGTTTGGAGGCCACTATATTTAAAAAACAAAAACAAAACCAAATAAACAAACAAAAAGAGTCTTTCAGTGCATTAGATAATCATACCCACCCCCAGCACTCTGAGAACCCTGGGAAACACTGTAGGCCTGCATAAGAAGGTACCCTATACTAGTTATGTCATTACCGTGGAGTTGGCAAAACTTTCTCTCCTGGAAGCTCTGCAGGAGAGTCAGTGCCATGTCTCTCTCTCTCTCTCCAGGCTTCTTGGCACTCAACACCTCTCTCCAGTCCCTGCCTGTGCCTTCCAAGGTCTCTATGTCTTTCCTCTTTTTTTTTTTTCCCTAAGGAAGCCATCCATCACTGGATTCAGGGCCCATCCTAATGACCCCCATCTTAACTAATTCCATATAAAGGAGCTTTTTCCCAAGCAATGATAAACTGTCATAGATATTCCAGTTCAAGGCATAACACAGAGTTTTTAAAGATGCAAATGAATATGTCTAATTCTTACAGCATGAAGTTGATCACATTCCTACCCTTGCCCCCACCCAGAAACAAGGAACAATGTTCAGTGAACAAACTCATCCTTTCTCCTCTCCTCGCATACACACGATGTGATGTCATTCGTCCTAGGTGACTCCTTTGCTTGCCTATGCCCCACTTCCTCATCCAAACAATCAGTCACTGCCTTAATCCTGCGGGAACCACACCCCCTCCTTTATCTCAACAGCCTCTTATCATGTAGCTTACGACTACAGTTATTCTACAAACTCTGCAAACTACATGTCACTACTGGCCTCCACTCACAAATCAATTAGAGAAATGAATACAGAGCCCTGGACTCTCAGAGTTCTGCCACCTGATTCGAAGGTCATCTCCCAGTTCTCAAGAGACTTCTCTTCCTGAGACCCAGGTCCTCTGGTTTGCTTCTGTAACAGGGACTCCAGCCTGTGCTCTCAGAATGACAGAGGCTTGTCTCTACCTCGAACCTTCCATTCTGTTTCCTTACTGTTTGCTTACATTTCTCTTTCCCTTCCTATGGATACAATGCTTAGTAAATCTGTGTCCCCAACTCCAATATCTGCCCCAGGGCACAGCATACAGGACCAATTTCTGTTACTTGGACAAATGAATGCATTCATGAGCTCCGCAGTGTAGCTTAGAGATATTGCTTTTGTTTATGCTGGAATTTCTCAGGTAACATTACAATAAATATAATACAGCGCAGTGGTTCTATTAGAAGTGATGAGAAAGTGCATCGAATTTTTCAAGAAGAAGAAAAACAAAACAAAAAAGGTTTCCATAGGTACATTAGTTCACATGACTGGTTTAAGCAACAGTCAGCGTGTTCCTACTCAGTGGATTGCCAGAGACTTATGTATCCTAACTGCTTTCAAGAACATCTATAAGGTAGAGATCCAAAACTTTTAAAATGAAGTTCATTATTAATTTATCTTTATTGGTACTTATTTATTTATAATAACTAGCTGGCTGGTTATTTAGTTTAGGTTTTTTCTGGATGCAAGGATCAGACCTAGAAACCAGGTTATTTTTTTTTTAATTGTACATTCGATTTTTATCTTCAAGAATACCAGATACCAGACACCAGACATGAGATAGAGTCAGACTGTCCTGAGGTAAACCATGGATGTTTTTCTAGGTTGGAAGAAGCAGAGGCATCCCCTGTGGAGTGGAGAGGCCCATCACTGACCAGAAATGATGCTTCTCTCTCCCCCTCCCCCCTCCCCCTCCCCCTCTCCCTCCCCCACCCTCTCTCCCCACAACCTGGCACCTGCAACATGTTTCCTTCTGTTGATCTCCTCACTCTCCCCCGAGTCCGGGCCTTTCTTGCTTCCTGTCCTGAGTTGCCAATGAAAGTGGATGGCCCAGAGCTCCGTGCACCTCATTAACCTCTGCATTATCTCAGGGAAATTATACCAATTATCGCACTGGGGCTCTGAATTGAAAAGCTACCGTGTCTGCGCAGACGGTGATGGATGCTAGCAATTTAAGAAGAGGAGGGGCAGTTCCTTGGGTGATGAAAGAATCATTTGTTTAGGATCCTTCATGGCAGACGCGATGTACAGCTCTCTGCTGGGAAGGCTTTTCCTGGCATTCTTTTGTAACAGCTATATTTATGAGTGAGGTTTTTAAAAAGAGCATGTATTGATTAACCTTACTCTATTGTTGTCTGAATACAAACAAAAATACAGAAAAAATAAAATTTGAGCATAACAATGATCCATAATCCTCTGACCTGGTGACTTCTGTTTACCTTTAAAGCCGATCAAAATGAAAAGGACGCAGCCCAGGTGGGTCTGATGACTCAGAATATTTTCTACTTCCCTTTCCAAGCTCCTTCTCTGGACGTTGAATGGGATGCTGCAGTTTCTTTAGGAACAGTGTTAAGCGGAGTTGGTGAAAGCAGGGGTCCTCAAACCTGAACCAATGTTGCATTTTGCTCACTCACAGGCTGCAGACCTGTAACCCAGAGATTCTGTGGCTCCTAAGATGATCCACGATGCCCACACTTTACACTCTCTCTGTAGTGCTATACTCTAGCTTTCCTGTGGGGTAATTGTATTTTTGAACAAGTTAGTCTTGTAATCTTTCTTTGCCTTGTTTTTCTCCTCATGTAAAATGAATCTAATTACTGGAATTTAATAGCATTCAATAAATTAAAGCATTTAAAAATACACTGAATATGAATAATGAGTAGTTTTGCTACTATCATGAGTGTCCCAGCCTGAAAATATATCTATTATCTATGATTTTCAATATTAACCAAAAAGATATATATTATTTTTCAGAATATACTTCTTTTTTCGGAATGTATGTAGTTAAAACAATGGCTTTTTGCCTTTCATATATTTCAATATAAATAGACGTATAGACAGTCATTGTGAGTTTTGTTTAACAAAAAAGCATGTTATAGATTTGCATGCTAGAGGCATGCTAGAGGAGATGCTGGTTTTCTTAAGGGCCTAAGCACTCCTGATTCATTTCTATCCCAGACTATAGGTAATCTGTGCAGGAGAGAGAGAGAGAGAGAGAGAGAGAGAGAGAGAGAGAGAGCTCCTAAGCCATTTCATGGAAAATTTAAATGTATATATACACATTGTTGAGAAGGCTACATATGTTCCTATATCCTTGTTTATCAAAAATTCTGAAGCAGCTGGGAGCTGTGGTACATGCCTTTAATCCCAGCACTCAGAAGGCAAAGGTAGGGGAAATCTTCTCTGTGAGTTCAAGGCCAGCCTGATCCATAAAGTGAGTTCTAAGACAGCCAGGACTACACAAAGAAACTATGTGTAGAAAAACCAAAGGGAAAGAAAGAAAAGAAGGGAGGAAGGAGGGAGGTAGAGAGTTAGGAAGGGAGACAGGGAAGAAGGGAAGGAGGAAGGAAGGAAGGAAGGAAGGAAGGAAGGAAGGAAGGAAGGAAGGAAGGAAGGAGGGAGCCTGTTGCAACTAAAGGTAAGTGATATTTTTTCCATGAATTTTGCAATGGTGATCTTGTTAACTTGTTTGGAGTGAAACATACCTAGGAGATTTTAAAAGCACCCTTCTGGATAAGTTTGCGATGACATACATTACTGGAGAGCATTAACTAAGGGAGGAGGGTCCCACCGTGACTTTGGATAGCATTGTCCTATAAGGAGGTGGCCTAATTGGAACAAAAGGGAATGAAGCCTGCTAGTGCAGTAATTTATTCATATTCTCTGTCTCTGTCTCTGTATGTGTCTCTGTCTCCTCTGTGTTTGTGTGTGTGTGTGTGTGTACCCCTGCACACACACATTTCCAGTGTACAGTGCTTGCATACAAATCCACTCTCCTTTCCTGATGCCATGAGATCAGCCTCCCTCCCCACCACAATGAGCAGGAACCTCTGAAACAGTGAGAAAAAAAAAAACAAGCTTTCCTCCCTTCAGTTGTCCTCAGGTTTTTATTACAGAGACAATGTCTGGCACAGACAGACGATGAGTAAGCAAACCAGCAATATGCATGCACTGAATCGTGATGCAACTGACTATAAAATGTCCATTGAGCGCACAAATAACAAATGAGGATCAAGTTCAAAGCCAGCATTTGTTACTCTAGGATCCTTGTCCTGCAGGGTGAAATCCCCTAGATCGGATGCCTGGCAGCACAGCCTGAGATGCCAAGCAGTACACTAACACATGTAGATGAAAACCTGAACAAAGTCAGAGTCAGCCCTCAGAAAACGCTTCCAGAGGAAGCGAAAGGTTTAGGTTCATGAATAGCAAATTCCCAAATTGACACATCCAATACAAGATCTGTCCTCTTTATACTTACCTAGTGGGAATCTAAATACTGAACTAGCTTTACAGGGATCCTAGCTTTACCTATGAAATCAGCATCCTCTGTTCAAACTCCAGGTCCAAGGAAGCAGAAGAGTCATGGCCATGGTATACTACAAAGATTCTGTTTCTGGATGCATGGCCAGTGAACATTACTTTAGCTACCTCTGCCTGCCCAGCAAGTTGGTAAGGGCCCATCAACTGAAACAACAAAGACATGGAAAGCCCATTTAGGTACATTGCTGGAATTTCAAAAACTTTTTGCTCACATAGTAAAAAGCAATGGGAAATTAATCTGAACTAGGGGAAGTTTGCTACTGGTAAGCATCAGGAAGGTGAGGGCTCACTGCTTTATTCACTCTTTCACTGCTATATTCTGCAAATGGTCTCAGACAAAGTTCAGACGGAACATACATTTGGAAAGGCACCTTGGTCCAATGCCCAGAACAAAAGTATTGGTCAACATGGCCTCCAAAGAGATCAGGGCAAGTGCATCTTTAAGACCCTTTATTTAATCTGTTCCATGATCAGGTTTCTAATTGGCTGAGATCTTCCATTCATGGTCCTTGCTAACCTCTTCAGCTTTACTGTCTACTACACCCCCTGCCCATTAACCTTGCTACATCCTACATCTGTATGTAAATCAAAATCTATATAATACTGCAGAGATAGTAGTGGATGTTCTTTCAGAGGAGCCAGGTTTGATTCCCAGCACCCACATAGTGTCCCAGAACGTCCTGTAATTCTAGTTCCATGAGATCCTATGCCCTATTATAATCTTCGAAGGCGTGAGACACTCACAGGGTATACAGGTTTACAGGCATGGCAAAACATCAATACACATACAATACAAACAATTATTTAGGGGGTGTTACTTGAGTCCCAGAGTGGCCATTTTCCAGCTATATAACCAAGGGAATCCAGTCAGGCAACTTGAGCCCCAGTTTCTGTTTCTATCACATTTAAGAATATTGGAAGAATTAAACTTAAGCATTTAGAGAAAAAATGCAGCTCAGAGCCTCAGTCATTTTTTCAGAATCATCAATGTCCCTGGTGGGGGTTGGGGAGAGAGGAAAGAGCTACCTTGACGTGTGGATATTCCTCATTCCCTCTTTAGGTTGGGTGATTTAGAGTCTCATCACTTAGCTATGAGTTTCATTGATGACCTGACATATGTGCTAATGGGAGTTGAGCAGAAAAAAATAAAGGGATTGAATTAGTTAGGACTTTTAAAAATGATTTAGGCTACACCTAATTTGAGCTGGTTTAAGGAAGAATACAGTCTTCTGTTAGGAATGGTGATGTTGCCTTCAGTAATGGGATGACAATCTCAGTGGGGACCAGGAAAGGGCCTGGGAACCAGGGCTAAAGACATAAATAAGGTTCATTATTGACTGTCTCTGTTTTCCATCCTCTCCCCTTCTCTGTGCTTGATTCATTGTTTTGTCTGAGCCTTTTAGCAGCCTTTCTCTTCTCCTAATCCCCATGGTGGAGTAAGCAGCCCCACAATACCCATTTGAGAACCAGCCAGAAGGTCCACCATCGATACCTAGAGAATAAAATCTGATTCTCACAGCTGGAGTCTATGCCTGCTCTAACCAGCTCTGGCTGGTGAGTGGAATAACAGAGAATCAAATAGCCTTTAGAAGCTCTTGTGTTTCATCAATGCAAGGTAGGAGAAGTTTACTTTATTAGGACAAATTGATCCTCTGTGGAAGAAAGGAAAAGAGAAGATATTTCTGAGGTAGTGAAGTAAATGTTGCTGGGTTCCCATTCTCTATGGGGCACTGCTGACAGCTCATAGGTGAATCTCTCACTTTGGAGAAGTAATGACTTAACTATTTTTATATGAGAAAGTTGGGCTGAATCAATGGGTCTCAACCTTGGCTTATTTTTTGATTGACGTGGAAGGCTTTTGGAAATGCTCAATATTCAGATAACATGTTCAGATCAAATAACTCTAAATCTCTAGCTATGGAATCCTGGTATTGATAACTTTTTAAAAAGTTTTTTAGATTATCCCAGTCTCCAACTAAGGTTTAAAAGCATTGGACATGATTGGTGATTCTCAAATGAATCACCTGCATCTGGTTAAAATGAGGACTGTGCCTGATTAGGTTCAAGCTTGGTCATGGGATTCTGCCCTGGTAACAACTACTGGGCAGCAGCAATGTTTCCTTGTAGGTTATTCTCCAAATAGCCAAGCACTGCATCATCTTTCAGTCTTGCTTTACTTCCAAGATGTCAGGAAATGGACTATTTATCCCAGAAATCTTCCTTTCCATTACCAGAACTTGCACTAAGTACCACAGCATCAAAGCTACTGAGTATCTTTGAGAAAGGAGTTAACCTGTGCTCCATATGGCTTGAGAGAAGTTGCTAAAAACATTCTATGCATACCACTTTTTTCAAATTGTGTTTGCAAACCTGATTGTTTAAGTTTTGTTGTTTCACTATTATTGGAAGGATGAATCTGCTGAAACTGCTGCTAGCATCTCTGACAGGGGGAAAGACAGCTCAAGTGAGGGACTTAGGTAGCCCAACATCGAAAGAAGAATCACTTTGAGACTTTTAACAATTAGTTTTGAAATTTTAATGCAATTAAATCATTTTTCCCTTCCCTCCAATTTCTTCCATGCTCTCTCTCAAATCCATGGCCTCTTCTTTGTTATTACATACCTACATCTATATTTCTAAATACATAAAAATAACTGCTTAGTCTCTATAATATTTCTTATGTATATATAATTTCAGAAACCCTTCTGTTTGCAACAGGCAGAGACTATTATAGAAAACCACAACTGATCAAAATGTGGATAACAAGGGAGTGTGGTGCACAGTGATTCATCTTCAACAGAATCCCTGCACCTAAAGCTGGGGGATCAGTGCAGAAAAGAGAGCAAAAGAACTGTAAGATCCAGAGGAACACAAAGTTAGCTGTGAGATTGTGTCTTCTAGAAATATTAATAAGGGTACACCCACAAAGGCTCATCAACATGGCTGCCTACACATGACCTGAACCACAACAGTGGACAATTGGCTAACGTGGAAAAGAAAAGTTTTAGCATATAGCAACTAAGGATATTAAATACAAAACTTAGAATCTGTGGTGGAGACAGCAGTTTGGCTTGACAATCAAATGATAATATAGAAACTATAGCTGGAAAAAGAAAAGTAAATAGAATAGATACATGACAGCTAATAGATAGAAATAATTAAGAATAAAAATATGGATAATGGACAGACAGATATTCCATGAAAGAACCTCCTCAATGTCTAGTAGATTCTTAATCGTTAATTAGCCAAGCCCCTTCTAAGGGATATATCATAAAGTATCAATGGAACCCCTAGTAACAAAATTGAAAATGTTTCAACAACTTGAGAAATGTCTACTTAATTTCTTTAATCTATGCAACCTCAGAGGTCAGGAAAGCATCCATAGAAAGGATAACTTGTTTACATATTGTTGAGTATCATATACACACAGTAGAAAACACAGTAAAAAAAAAATCAACAGACTTCCACCCAGCAGATATTTCTTAAGTATCTACTATGTATGTATCAGGCATTGGGTTTATCAAAGATATAACTCTGTAATTCTCAGGATTATTCATATGTCATTATGTCGTTTCTATTGATGATGAGAAATTCAGTAATCTTCGCATTAATAGTTAGTTACATTGTACACTTTTTAAAATGTGGGATCTATAAATAAGAATGTGTTGTTGGTCTCAGTAATGGTAGTCATGGTGGTACACAAAAGGATGATGGTGGTTATAAAGGCAGTGGTGTGGTAATGATGGTAAGGGTGGGTGTGGTAAGGGTGGGCATGGTGAGGTTGGGTGTGGTAAGGGTGGTGGTGGTGGTGGTGAGGGTGGGTGTGGTAAGGGTGGTCAGGATGAGGGTGGGCTTGATAAGGATGGGCTTGGTAAGGGTGAGTGTTTGAATACATTTTGTATTTCAGAAATTTTTAAACTGGCTGCTAAGTATCTAGAGAAAACACCTCCATCACTGGCTGTTCTAGGTGCAGTAAGAAATCCAACACTCGCCCACCAAACATAGCTTCTTGTCCCTTTCACCACCCTGTTTCAAAAGTTTAGTTTCTGGTTAGCCAGGGTAAACCTGTGTGGGAAGATAAACCAAAACCTCAGCGTCTACACAACCCAACAGCTTTACGTCTAAAAGTGGAAGAGCTTTGGAATGGCAACTTCTGAAGTGGTACCAATTCTTCATTTTGAGTCTGCATTCTTCCCTCCTGGCAAAAAAGGCTGGAACAAGATCTCGTTGTAAAAGGAAAGGTTTCACTGGGCCTTGCAGGTGCATTTCTTTGCCAAAGCTGTTTCTACCTTTCTCGCTAGCACATAAAAAGAGAATATTTAGACGGCACTTCACAGAAGTGTGGCTGACTTAGGAATTCTGGGAGGGGGGCATAACTGCCACCACAAGAAAATGTGATACTTTTTAAACAGCATCAGTTGCTGTGGCCTTTGAGTATCCCACCTGCTCACGGTCCAATCCAGCTTCACATCACAGCTGGAGTGAGCCTATTCAGGAAGCAAATTGCAAACTCCTTCTCTCTAGAGAAAAGATTCTCAACATTTCTTCTATGTTTTGGCCACCAGCAGGGATGTCAGACACCTGTGCCCAATGCCATCTCTCACCTGGTTACTGTGGAATAACCCCAGCTTTGCTTCTCTTCCATCATTTAGATTTCTGTAATTTTCTTCAACTAAGGTAGATCCTGGGTATCTGGAATCCACCCCAAAAATCTGTCTAATGTTTTAAGACCTAGGATTATGTGGATATCTTTACCAGATTGGTGTCTTTTTCATCCTTCATGCCTTATCTTCAAATGCTTTCTAGACTGTTCTTAGCATAACTGTTCTTAACCCACCTGGGCCTCCATGGCACCTTCTAGCAGAATATTCTTTAACACAGATGATCCAGAGAGAAACCCCACCACCATCATCACCATCATTCTCTTCGCTGTAGGCCCAAATAATCTCTGAATGCCTACTCTGTTCCAGCTACGAGGCTTATCAGCTGACATAACGTCAATTCCAAGGACACTTGTTTTGAGATCACAGATCAAGTTAAATGAACAGACAAGTCAAAATACCAATCACTCTCCAAACTTAACAGTGCAGGGAACATAATAAACGTAACAATCATTTTGTGCTCAATAGTTTGTAAAGGTAAATCAATAACTAGCTCTTCATTTATTTTTAGAAAGAGGCTTTTACAAAGCAGTTCTAGGTTTACAAAGAAATTGAGATAACAGCGTGAGTAGCATACTGTGTTGTTATTGTACATTTCTAACAATTAATGTCCAGTTGATACATTTACTCAACTAAACTCCTAGGTACATTAAACATTTCTTAGTTTGAGTTACTACATCTCTCACTCTTGGGTTTGCCTTGTTTGTTCATCAAGTTCCCCTATGTTTTACTATCTTAATTCTTAAGAAGAAGCAGGAAATAGCTTAGATTATCTT
Organism: Grammomys surdaster; assembly: GCF_004785775.1. Taxonomy (NCBI): domain Eukaryota; kingdom Metazoa; phylum Chordata; class Mammalia; order Rodentia; family Muridae; genus Grammomys; species Grammomys surdaster. The sequence goes on along the minus strand of NW_021604646.1, from coordinate 979,977 downwards.
AGAGCTTGATGCTTTTTCTTAATATTAAACAAGGATGCTCTTTGTGTGTGTGTGTGTGTGTGTGTGTGTGTGTGTGTAAGTGCTTGTGCCCATTCAGCCACACCTACACATGCATACACTGAAGGGTAAAATGGTAAAGTATCATCACTATCACAACGTATCTAGGGCACAACCTATGAATGCAATTCATGACTGTTGATGTAGACATAGCTCACTGAGATAGTGTTTGTCACATTTTTTTCTGTTTTCTACTTTAATTCCAGAAAAATCAAAGGTGACCTTCCAACACAAAGGAAATAAGTGGGGAGTTATGCTCTCCCTTCCTGAAGACAGAGTGTCTAGAGAAATCACATATATCATCTTCTCCACGAAAGACCCATACTCTCTCCTCTACTTATTAATTTAGTCAACTATTTATTTAGATAAGTTAAAAACTCAGAAATAATGATTTTGTAATTGGTGTTTTCATCCAATACTGGTTGATTTTGATGTTCAAATTGTCACAGCCTTGGCCTCTGGGAGCTCCTTCAATAGACTCCTGGATGCCTTGCTTTGCGTGTGTGTGTGTGTGTGTGTGTGTGTGTGTGTGCACACATATATCTACAGTCTTATATTTAAGTCTTTCCTACATTTTACTCTAGGCTCATCTTTTATATTTCCTGCCAAAATCCTAGAGGCTTTTATTTACTCAGGAGTTCCTGTTCTCTTTTACAGGAGTATAGTATTAGGCCCCAAAATTTGATACTAGCTGTTCACTTTGTCATTGAAGTCTTATTTCTTTCAGGCCTTCTTAATTGACCAAGTAAAGCAAAATAAATTTGAAAATGTGTGTGTGCAGTGTGTGTGTATGAATGTAAATATCTGTATGTGTTTGTATGTGATCTGTCTGCATACGTATATCCATATACATTTATATCTGCACTAAGATAAGCATACGAAAGTCTCCAACTCTGATTCATTACAGCGTGATTCCTTTAAGTTTCTCCGTCAGTTACTACTTTCACAACAGGCAACCTGATTTACACCATCTGCCACAGATTTTGCTTAATTGTTCAATACCAGGTTAAATATACAATGGTATCAGACCTTTAACCTATAGTCCTGTTCAGAACAACACTGTCAACCTGCTTCTGTGAGTGGTTATGTGAGATTATTGCTCAGATTCTTACAGATTGCTCATCTCCAACATTGCTTTGTTCTTGTCCTCGTCAGTGGGGTTTATGTATGTACTTACAATATGGCTATGCTTGTCACAGCCTGTCTGCCTTCCTGGGATGGTTTCTAAGATGAGTTTTAAGTACATACACTAATGGTCGCATTTTGTAAATTAGAGTTGTAGTATCTGTTCATGTTCCTCATCTATTTCTCATTCATTCCTTATTTACTCCTACTTCATACCCGTAAAAATAAGTTGAATTAGCTTAAACTTAGAAGACGACTCTCACATTGGACTCAAATTCAATAAAAAAGATTCGCATCTAGAAAAGAAAGTAGTAAGTGGCAACTTAGGAAGTATTAAGATCCAGCCCATTCTGAGTCTCCTGTAGCCACAAGGATGAAAAGAAGCACAAAGCATGGGGTGCCTTTTCAGACCCCAAGTATCTGGAGTTAGTGATAAGGGAAATAGAGGAAGGTGTGTCTGGACTATGTGAGTTTGCCTCAGGCCTCCAGCGGGAAGAAAATGTTCAGTCGCAGTCCATAAGACCAGAGAAAGTGGTATTTTAAATTCCACATGGTTTCTTTGGAAATATCGTCCCCAGAAGCCCACACAAGCCCATGACCTTTATTAGGAGTATTGGATGTTGGCCCTCTTCATCACCATCACTGTGAGAGACAAGAACTCCTGTTACGTATTTGCTCAGAAATCACTTCTGCCTGTTTTTCTCGTTCCCGTGACCACTTGGAATATCTCAAGCCAGATTTTCATTCATTCCCAGTTTGCAAAGCAGAAAACTGAGGGTCAAAGAGGCCATGAGTTACACCTGATATGCCCTGAAAAGAAGGAACTAAAGTCCAGGATCCAGCTGTGCACCTCCCTCCCTTATGTAATCATTACCGTTTCCATCTCTTAGTTAAATGAAGGCAAAATGTGCTAATGGCAGGTGACAATCTAAAGCAATGTCTATGGGCTTCTTCATTTCTGATTCCTGTATCTATACTGAAGGACCTGAGATCAAAATATAATCATTAAGCCTCTCCAAAGCTCTGATAGGCCCAGGTGACAGTCTTTAGCCAGGAAAGCAGATGTTTGATTATTTTGTTTTCCCAAGACATTCTGAGGTGACAATGTTTCATTTTTAAAACCTCTAGAAACTAAGAGATGTCTTAGTTACTTTCCTCCTCTCCTGACAAAACACCATGATCAAAAGCAATCAATGGAAGACAGAGTTTATGTTGGTATGGTGGTTTAAATAGGTTTGGCCCCCATAGACTCATGTGTTTTGAATCCTTGGCCCATGGGAAGTGGCACTATTAGGAGGTGTGACCTTGTTGGAGTGGGCGTGACCTTGGTGGACTAGGTATGTCATTGTATGGGTGGGATTTTAAGTCTCCTAATACTCAAGCTCCTCCTAGTGTCGGGTAGTCTCCTCCTGGCTGCCTTCAGATCAAAAGGAAGAACTCTCAGCGAACTCTCCAGCATCATATCTGCCTGCATGCTGCCGTGCTTCCCACCATGATGATAACGGAGTGAACTTCTGAAACTGTAAGCCAACCCAAATTAAATGTTATTCTTTATAAGAGTTGCCTTGGTCATGGTGTCTCATCACAGCAATGAAATCCTAAGACAGTTGGCTCATGTTGGCTTCATGTTACCATAAGAGTCCATCATGGTAGAGAGTCATGGGAAGCTGGTAGACATGGTGCCCAGGACAGGAAGCAGAAAGAGGAAACTGGAGGTGGAGCAAGGTTTTAAACTGTCAAAGCCTGCCTGATGACATACTTCCAACAAGGCTACATCTCCCATAAGCTCTGAAAATAACACTACCAAGAGAGGACTAGTGATCAAATGGCCTGAGTCTGTGGAGGATGTTTAGCATTCAGACCACCATTAAAGGCAAAGTATAAAACATCATAGCAGTGTCCCTGTTGATTCCTCAGTATTTAGACACATAATAGAAAATATTTGCTCTTATTTTTACCAAGAATTCAAATGTCGACAGTTACCTGATTTCTCATATATGTTACAAAGCAGTAAGCAGGGAAGATAGAGTGCATAGTGCAAAAACAGGCCATTGAGGTTTCCAAGTAGGAAACCATCTGAGAATAGTTTAGGATCAGAGTGTTTGTGTGCCTCAGTTTTCCCTGCTAGTATTAAGCACAGTGGTATAATCTGTACTCAAACATATGTTACCAAATTATTTCTTAATTTCTAAAACAAATCTATTGTGTTGTATACGTTTTCCTTAAAATGATGACACTTTTGTTTTGTGTTTGTTTGCTTTTAAATTGTGTACTATTCTAAATAATTAAAATAAGCAAGAGCTTCAGTGTTTATCTTAGGAAAATCTTAGATGAAAGGAAAGCAAGAGAACCCAGTGTAATTCATTAATTCAATAACATTTTCCTGTGTGTAAATTGTACATCAGGAACTGAGGGGAAAGAAATAAACAATATTGATCCCTGTCTTCAGGAAGCTCAACATCTAATTTAAGAATTTGTCTCTAGGGATCTGGACTGCCGAGGTTTTTTTATGGCATGAAGGGCTAATAGTTAAATCCTTCCTACTCTATGAGACTTTTGGGGCTCCTGGAGGGTAAAAAGCATTGAATTAAGCCTTAAAGTTTGAGAAGAAGCAACAGGATTCATATATTAAGGAAGGAAGGAATCCATACAGAGAAAATTGAGAGCTAGGATTCTCTTAACAGGAGCTGTGATTATCCATAGGCTAAATCAAAGCAAGGTCTCACACACACAGAGAAACAGGAAACTAGAAACCACAGCCAGTGCCTCTTTCTACTTTCCTTAGTCCCCCTAATGGGTGTGCCAAGTCCAGCAGGAAACTGAAGGATAAGTAAGGGAAGCCCCTATTATAGACAGTCGAAGCCAGGCACAGTGAACAAAGTACAAAGGAAGTTTATTATTGTATTTATTGTTATTATTCTTGTTATCATTATTGTCATCATTGTTGTCATCATCATTACGTGGAATGGTAAACAGAGCCCATCCATCTGACTTGGAATTATCCATTCTAACACAGAACAATTTCTCAAGCAGTGTAACGCTAGCCTTCAGATAGCAGTGAGTCACTGATCGCACTTGCCTTTAGCCAAACCCCTTCCTGGACTCTTCCTCTTTCATTGAAATTCTGTAATCGCTTTAATGCCTATGATACCTTACCAGTTTTTGAAAGGTGACCTTGACCTTTACAAAATTTTTGTTTGCTAAGAATAGAACATAAGTATAGATTTGAAATATCTAGGGAGAAAGTAATGCCATCATAAAAAAATAAAATGAAAAGCATTAGGCTGGCTTTAGAAATCTCTGTTTCTTATAAAGTGGGTTGAGTGGACTCCAACAAGATGTGCATCTTTATAGCACCTCATATTTCATCCTTCTGGGATGCAAGTGATGAAAACATCTCAGGATCATAATTTTGAACATCTGAGTACAGGAAGAGAAAGTACATGGCTTGCATAACTTGCAAGCAGATAATTACTTTGTGGTTGTTGTTATTTAGTTATATTGTCTAATAAGGCATCTCAGTGGTCAACAGATCACGCTCTGGTGAGAATACAGAAGGTTTGTTTGTTTGTTTGTTTGGACTTATTTAATTTATTTATTATTTATTTATTAAGATAAGATTTCACTCTGTAGCTCAAGGCTGGCCCAGAACTTAAGGTATTATAGCTCAGACTAGCCTTGAACTCACAGCAATAACCCTGCTATGGGGTTGAAAATGCTGGAATTACAAGGATGATTCATCATATGCTGCTAAAATAAAGTTTTCTTGACTCTAGACTCTTATATAGGCGATAATAAGTAAAGCTCACAATCTTTCTACACCCTAGTTTGTCTATATTAAGCTGGAATCACTGAACTAGGCACTGAGGGTTGTTTCAAGATCTCAGAGGTAAAGAACAGCTCAGAGCAGTGGGCGTGGCCACCATTCAGTCACTAAAGAAACAGTACTTACCAGACTTTGTGAGGCTCTGAGGCTTATTATTGAGCTAGAAAAAAAAATGCCAAAAACTACTCCGGTTGCTGCTGCTTCCAAACATTCCTACTTCTCATTTTTTTCCAAGCTTCAGAGCCTTCTCCTTTAGTCTTGTAAGTTTTTGATATGGGCTAATTAAAGTTATGGTCCAGGAGTCTGAGACTAGTACATCCCCTGTATCTACCACTAAGGAGCTCATTGTTCCTGAGATATACTTAATTTTCTGGGCCTCATGAAACTGCTTTGAAAAAGGAAGGGACGGAGGGAGGGAGGAAAAAAGGGTGGGAGGGAGGAAGGAGTAAAGGCAGACATTTGTACCAGACAGGCAAAACACTGAACGTTCTCATTTCCAAGCTACTGAATCCAGCAATCATTCCTTCCTTACTACACACAGACAGACACGCAGACAGACACACACATACACACACACACACACACACACACACTCACACTTACACTGTTCCCTATGCTCAGAAGAACACGTGCATACTAGCTACCAACTATGCACATTGTATGAGATTTATAGACAACAAATTCTGCACACTTCCTGGAACAGTGAGTGTTTGTCATTACCTGTCACGGAAACCAAGCACACATGTGCCTCCAGTAAAGGGAGGATCAGAACAAAAACTCCACCTTTGTCAAATTCTGAAGTGGACCTAACAGTACCTACATTCCATATGGAGTCCCATTGCTGAGCTTGCATTCACGCTTAGCTTCCTAATGTGGGCAGGGAGGATCGGTGGAAAGAAGATCTGTACCACAAGGAATGGCTCATGTGTCCTCCTGGCTAAGGCTTACCCTTTGCCCAGCTCTTTGTTAATGTGCAGAGGAAGGGAGCAGTAGGAACCAGCACTGATTGTCCCTAAGAACAGCTGAGGAAATATGCTGCAGTTAGGACATGAGGAATGATTTGGAAAATGGAAATAGAATGGCTATATACATGTCAGCTTGATCTAGGAAGCCTGGTGACATGTTTCGTGGCCCTGTCTCTGAATTCTGAGGACAGTTAGCCTGAAATCCATCTATCAGTGCTTGAAGGCTCTTTACAGAAACATCCTTGTGAGGGAGGGGTTTGGCCTTATTTTACCAGTAGAAAGCTATTATCTTCCAACAGCTGTTTATAGTTAACTGCAGCCCATACTTAAAGCCTGAATGTCAGAGCCATATTTACTGCCTGTGGATTTGTGGTGAGTAGAGGCAAGCTTAACTCTTTCCTCCCCCTGTACTTATATGGCTTCATGGACGGACAAGCTGGATGGTAATGCAAACAGAAAGAGGTAGGTTGACTAGAAGGGTGACACAGGCAGGTGGGACTAGGAGTTGTTCTTAATTAAAGTCGCAATTGAAGTTTTGGTCTGAGCTAGCAATAAGTTGAACAGTTAGCATTCATTGCTCCTGTTCATTTGGACCATCTGCGTGTTGAGATTGACATACATCTGTCCATTTCATAGGCTAGGAAAGGAGGTTCAGACAGTGAATACCGAGACTAAAATAAATAAGACTCTTGCTTCAGAGTCACTGTACCTAACACATAGATCGTTCTGAATCATGTCTCCCAGTAATTCAGAAGCACAACTGAACATAGGCTATATTCCCTGCCAGGCTATAAAGCTATTCATGAAGGGGGAGCAGTCCAGGTGATACAGGAGGAGGAAAAAGCCAGTGATGACATCAAACTTCTCACCATATCCAGGTGGAGAGACTTGACCAGAACTAAAGGAAATACAGGGAGAAATGGAATTGATCTAAATAAGTCCATTCAAGATGAGAACAGAGCTACCAGAATTCAAGCAGGAATGGGCACTGCCCATTTATCAGAGATGCATCGGAACAGTGGTTCAGAGCATGTTTTGAGGAATGGACAGGGTCAGAACCCCAAGAGCTCCTCTCCAAGCCTACACTTGATTGTTCACAATGAACGGCATAGAAGCTGTAGCAGGAACAATATTTTGGAGGGGACAGGAAGAGGAGAAAAGGCAGACTACTCTGTGACAATCTGGGAACAAGAACCAGCCAGGGTTACTTGCTGTGGGCAGCTGAAAGGGAAAAGAGAAGGCAGGTCCAACGGTGCAGTACAAAGGATATCTGGTTTGTTTGTCTCTGAAAAACGAGAGGTTAAAATTGTCAGGAAGAAGTTGGATGGAACTCTGTTCAAACCACTAAGTCAACCTCAAATGGCATTCATTGCTGAGGATTACAGGGCTAACCAGAAAAATGGAGAGCAATACAAGACCATGCTCTCTCTCTCTCTCTCTCTCTCTCTCTCTCTCTCTCTCTCTCTCTCTCTCTCTCTCTCTCTCTCTCTCTCCTTCCCTCCCTCCCTCCCTCCCTCCCTCCTTCTCTCTTTCTCTCTTTCTCTCTCTCTGACTCTCTCACTGTCTCTCAGTTGCTCACCATGTCTGGAACTTTTGTTCCCCTCTTTGACTCTATTGTTGAACACAAAGAGAGGCGGAGTGAGAGGGAAAGTTGGCTGACTCCAAACTTCACTCTCCCTCCCAGTACCCAACCATTCACAGTGGGAGAGAGAGTGGCTTGCTTGCCAAAGGGCTCTGTGTGACTGAGCTAAACTAGAAGAATATGTAAAGTTCAAGATGAAAAGACAGCCCCTCGCAGCTGAAAGCAGAGCTAGGAGCTCACAGAGCTTGGGAAAAGAGGTTTCACAAAGAAAAGTGCTTATTTGCAAACTCCGTTTCTCTGCAGCAAATGCTCAGAGGACCTCTGACAAGGGGAATTCCTGGACACAGGCCTTTGCACTGAGCTGTTGGTGATCTGCGATTAATTGCCTCTCTCCAGGCTCCCTCCTGCAGCCAATCTGTGGGATGGCCTGCAGAGGTCTGGGGGAGAGATTCTGCCATTTTAATCTCCCAAGTTCAATAAACTTAAAGGCTTGCAAGGGCAGAGCTGGGAAAATCCTACTTCTTCCCTGAATTCCTCATTTGACCAGAGGTATGAGAGATAGGTCAGACAAGTAAACAGAGCCAGAAAGGTGGGGGAAGATGGCTACCTCAGCAGCCTGTGAGTGAGCAGACAGTCTGTGACAAGCTTAGCTGTCATGCATTTGTAGGAGAGATGGACTGTCACTCTTCTGTGACAAAACTTTGCCCTAGAATTTTACTGCAATGAGACACGCATTTGCTTCTACTGACGAAATAGGCTAAGGCCACCCCCAGACATACTATCCTAGGCTCTCATTACTTGAAATAAAAGCAAAACAGAACAACAGCTTTTCAAAACAGGAGGCATAAATGTCAGGGGGTTGTAGAGAATCAGAAAAGGGGACACACATACACACACACACACACACACACACATCACATGACTTACATTTATAGTGGTGCACATTCAGCTGTACTTGTACTTTAGACTTTGAATTTTGATCCTTTCATATAGGCTAGACATATACACAGGGATATTCTCTCACTCTGCTATGTGGTAGTAAAAAGCCCCAGGCCCTGGTCAGCCATGCAACCATGAGAGTAATAAGCACTGGACACTGCACTGTGTGAGTTTCTGCTAAGACTTAATATTCAATAGGTTAACTGGAGTAAATGCATTCTTTTCTTATTATATTTTCCATTTATGGTGGGTTTACTAGGCTTTAATCCCATTGGGCTTATATGTTAAGGAGCATCTGTAGGTACAGACATGTTACCATGTTACCTGTATGTACACACACACACACAGAAAGAGAGAGAGAGAGAGAGAGAGAGAGAGAGAGAGAGAGAGAGAGAGAGAGAGAAAGAAGGGAGCAAGGCTGAGAGATTGATTCCTTTTAGGAAACTGACTCCTGAAACTGCAAGGCCTGGAAAGTTTGAAATGTATAGGTCGAGCCAGCAGATTCAGGTCAGAGTTGATGTTGCAGCCTTGAGACTAAATTCCACAGTGAATCAGCCAAGAAACTCACACAGCAGCATTCTTACTGTTCCCCTCTTGGGGAGAATCCCTGCCTCGCAGTAAACCTGTAACTTTGCTCTTAACTTTTCCAGTGGGTGAGCAGGTAAGAGCTACTCACGTGATGGAGATCGATCTCTTTCTTAAAGCAATTTGAATATAACCAATAGCGTCACACACCCTTACAATAGCAACTATTCTAGTTTCAGACAGAACAGCTGGTCACTGTTGCTCAGCTACAGGAACATATAGAATTGACACATTCATATTATATTCCCAAATGTCCATAGAAAACCAGCAGTCTGTGTGTAGAATATCTATGGACAACAGACTGAGATCAACACGGGAAAATGGATTGCAATTGGGCTGCAAAGCACGTCAGAGGAATGAATACCATAAGCAGTAGGCAATAGTGCTTCCCCCTATTGATTCCCAGCTCTCTGCTCCCTCCATGTACCTATGATGCCAACCAGAGCATACACCTAAGACCCACCCTGTGACCAGTGGCATACCCTAAATAAGAAGGCACTCCACCAAAAAAGGACTTTACAGTCTGGGCCAACGTCCCCCTCTTATTTTGTTTGTTTGTTTGTCTGTCTGTGTCTGCTGGCTATGGTTTAACTCAGTTCATTTTAGATGAACCTACAGGCCCCAAATTAGCTTTCTCGGGCCCTTAGAACATGTGTCTATAATTTAGTCTCACTTCCAAATTAAAACTACAGCAAATTACAGATAATGAACTCATCAGCAAAAGCCAGGACTCCACCCCTAGCTCAGGAACTGAGTACTCGCCTTCAGCTTTGACACACCGACTGGAGATCTTCACACGGGTAATAAAGGGGTGTCATCTTCTTTCACACTAGCTTCAGCCACGAGGTCAGTGAACATAAGGGTGATAAGCCTTCCCCTCTGGTTTGGGGATAAAAGTCTATTTTGAGGTTATCCAGACCTCTAGTCAATGTGTTCAGACTGCCTTTACCACTCTAGTCCAGGGAAGCTATCATATTTATAAAAGTCCTATATGAAGGTCATGGCTTAGGCTCCAGGCACAGTAAATGAATGTCCTATGGCCACTGAGAATTCATATTCACGGACGATTCCATAGGATGTCACCCATTCTGCAAAATTCTGTAACATGTAACTAACCTTTTGAAGCATCCAGACTGCACTGATTACTTTGCAGAGCTGCAACCAGTGTACTTGAGGAAAGCCCTGAGGAGGGGGATTCTTGTATTTCACTTGACAGTTCAGAGGGTTGAACCCATGTTTGCTTGGCCCCAGGTTCCAGCTAGCTACCAACTCTGAAATTCCCAGCTCTTCTTGAATATCCCCACCAGCTGAGGATGTAGGATTTTGTTGTAAATATTATTTTGGAGTTTCTACCAGCTTTGATCATTTAGTTCCCAAATAAAAGACCCCAAAAGCCTTTTATATTTATAATAAGCCTTAAAGCAGTAGAGCTTGGCAAATAGCAACTCTCTATGCTATTTTGTCTAATTCCCTGTCAAAATCCCAAGTTATCACTTGCAGTATGCTGCTTAGGCTGTTCCTACACTTGGAGCCCAGTCCTCATGATCTACCTACTCCATGGCAACTTCTTCCTTCTTCTTTCTCACTTGTCCCTGCCTGGGACACCAAGCTTGGGAGCCTTCACTCTGCCCCCATCTCTTTTGCTCAGTCCAGGCTATAGGCATCTTTACTAACCAATCAGGGATAAATTGGGAGGCAAGTTTTACACCACAAGAGCTGGTATACCTGAAAATCTCCTTGTCCTTGAGGATCTCCTCACTGGGGGAAACCAGATCTTAGGGGCCAGTAGTAAGCATTTGAATGCATAGCAGTACCAGACTAGCCCCCATAGGTTTTAGAGCATACATCTGTAGGAGACATTTCAAATAGGGACCCCACTAGATGTGTCATAAGAATCATTAATAACACAAAGAGAATTGAAAAAAATGAACAAACATTTGCCATATGAGTATTGGTACTCATATTGGGGACTCCCCCGAGTCCAGAATCATGTAATTACATGTAAATTGCTGCTACTGTAAAGTTTGGTTTACAGGCTTCAGCCAAAGGAGCGAGTGAAGCCCCATGAAAAGTACAGTCAAAGTGTTAACTTACCTCTGTTGACGCTGGATATCTTCAAATGCCTTCTAAGAGGCATGGTCACTGATTCAGACTCCCTTCAAGCTGGGTTTTTTTTTTCTTTCAAGTACTCCTTGCCATTGTGGTGAATTGATTCCTGGCTTAATTCTTTGATGTCTTTCTGCTTGGTGGTGATGAATTTGAGAAGGTCAAGCTTAAGTCTTGTGTACTGACTTATTATTATTGGTTATTCCAAGTATGTTTAGTAAACGTTCATTGAGTAAATTACTATCAATCAGTCAGTAGTTACAGTACTAAATCTATCAAGTGTGACCTGACATGCATTCTCATTCATCTGTCTATATCTAGACTGAGTTACAGACAACAGGAATCCAACTTAAGTAGACCCCCCCTAGTTTCCCCCTTTTGCTGTCACAGTATCCATAGTGAAAAATTGTCCCCTGCTTTCTGGAAAGGAGGAATTATTTGTTTTGATAAATTCCTAGAAAACAGCTACCAATGTATGTATGTTATCAACTACAAACCTTTTATCTTCCTTTCTTAAAAATCTTCCTTCAAAGCTTGAAGAAAAATTGTTGTTTGTTTGTTTTTCTCTATACTTACTTCTGTTCTTAGAAATGAAGGTGTCTGTACCAAGTCCCTCTCCTCTCATTGTCCCCCCCTCCCTCCCTCCCTCCCTCCTTCCCTTCCTCCTACCTTCCCTTCTCTGTATTCTTTAGCCTCTCTGGCTGTATGTCATAATACAATTAATGCCCCACCCTACCACTGGATAAGCATACAAATTAATGAAGCATTCCTTAGACATAGAGAACAAAACAGATGCAGTCTCATCATCATGCCCTCATACATCATTGAGGAAGGCATAACTTAAGCAAGCAGAGTAAGAGTTAACGAAGAGAACTTTTAAAGTGTTGTGGAAGTACAACTAAACAAAACCATGTCTAGCATGTCAAGGCAAGCCTCCTTGAGAATATGATATTTAGCCTGAAAATTAAAGGAATCAGTAGCTAAGGAAGCAGAGTGGCCTTAGGGATGCTGTCGAGAGCAGAAGGAAGGATGGCAAAGATGACTAAGCATTCAGAAAGAACTTGTGACATCCATGTAAAAGAAAGAACAGTAGCAGAAGGGAGCTTCATAATATATACAGAGTTCCCCTGTCTTCTTTGCCCCTTATTGTTCACTTGGTCTTAAATGTTCTTACTCTTCTCATCATACCATATCTCTAGGTCAATGTTTATAGGTATTCTGAAGTTTTCCCAGTATTTCATTTGATGGAAATTCTTGTTCCCTTTGTAACTCTTTATATAAACTGCCACCATGCTCATCTGGTTCTGGTTTGACTATGTCCCACTCTGCCTTTTGTATGATGACAACCTCGGTGTACTTAACTTCCCAACACACAAATGAGCAAGGCTGAAAGGAACTCAGTTCTTTAGCTAGAATAAAACTGAATGAAACTATTTGATTCTGCCTTCTTCAAAGTGACAAATATTCCAGGAGGCTTGGAGCCCCAGATCACACCTAATCCACAGTCATTTTCTTCTATATTTTCTGACAACAAGGCTTCCTATCTAATTATTGTCCTCAAGAAAGCCTGCAGAGGGCAAAAACAATGTAAGCTTTTGAGTGTGGAGATATCTATAAAAGAACATATTGAGAGAAAGGTTTAACTTGTGCAAGAAGATTAATAGTCTAAGCTTAAAAGTCATTAAGAAAATGTAAGAGAGGGATGACACTGGAATAAACAAACCCATGTCTAATGAAACAGACTTCTTCTGTCAAAGGCAAACTTTAAGAATCAGACTGCCACTGGGTTTATTATCCATATCTGCAAGTGTCCTGGATATGTGGCATGGGGAGAGAAACCTGCTGTGGAAAGTTCTAGCCACAGAAACTGGGTCAGCACAGAGGATTTGAGAACATTCTAGAGAGGGCTGTTCTAAGTGCTGGGAATCTTGGCTTAGTAACTGAGCTTCCTGTGTGCTCCCCTGGTTCAACTTCTGCTCTTCCACTAGCCTGGGTTTCTGGATCCCTTTAATAGGCAGGTCAGTCCTTTCTACACCTGATAGATACTTTCTTTGTTCTTCTAGGGCCTAACACAGAAGTACTCATAAAATATCTAGATTTAAAAACAACAATAACAAGTAATTAGTTGAGAACTTTCCTTACCTCTTTGTACTGCTCTTTCTCTTTGTAAAATGAAGACCATGATGCTAGCCTTCCTTAAGGACACAGGGTTGCCCTGATCAAGGGCTCCATGTATTCAGAAAGTAACCTCAGAAACAGAGCCATCAGCATCACATTACACCATATATAGAAAGCATTGGTTCAGTTATTACTCAGTTTCAAAGAAACCTGACTTCATTATCTTCATCCATTTATTTGATCATATGCTCATTTCATCATCTGCAGATGTTCATTCCACTAACTATCATTAATAATACACGGTACTTTCTACTTAGCACTAAACATGCTTTATAGAATTGCCATGGTGAGAATCTTTGATTGTAAGTCAAGGCACACAGCCTTTTGATTTGGAGCTTGTATGAGAAAGCACAGTTTGTTTGCTGTTTCCATATCACATAGGATGAAGAGATTTTCTCTTTCATTCAGCTGTCCTGGGGCATCTTGTTGCATTTCAATGTTTACAACTCAGGAATGAGGCTGCCTATATTTTTTATGGTACCCCCTGAAGCAACTCAGTAGGAGTTTGGGGCTTTAAAAAATAGTATATATTAAAATGTAATATAGAGCATTCCAAACATGTCTTACAGATTTCTAATACTCTTATTGAATTTTTATGAAATATAGTTGACAAGCATCTGGAAGTTTAATTTGATTTGTATGGACATTATTCTAAGTCTTGACTGTATAATGATAAACAAAGAATCTCCACCACTGATACCTGTTTTCTTGTAGACTGTGATATAAAACAAAGGCACAATGTTAGCCCAGTAAGCACAACCATATGTGATGCTCAGAGAGGAGCAAGTAATACATACACAGACTGATTGCAGAAGCACTAAACTCAGTGCAAGGTGCCCTTGATGCTGAGAGAAATCTTTAGTCTTCAATGACTTAAAGGCACAAGTGTGAGTGTGTCAAGAAGAGTACTCAGTGGATCCAGGGAAAGAATGTGCTCCTCTTACTTCCACGTGTTTCACTTTAGAGCTGGCATTCAAAGTACAGTAGCTAATGCTAGCTACCACGGTTCAAGTCCCAATTCTCTTATCTTTTGATTCAAACTACCTGATTTGGGGCAAGTTACATAACCTTCCTGCTTCAGGTTCCTTGTTGAAGAAATGTGAAGTACAATGCCATCTTGTTCCCCTTTTGTGTTACATGGAGAATTTGTATCTCAAAGCGCTCTTGAATGACAGCATAGCAGATACTGAGAGCTGTGGGAGTGTTGGCAATCATGATCAGGATTATAAGCATGACTGTTACTTTCTGATACTACTGCCAATCAAACCATCTTGAGAAGCAAGTCATCACCAAAGCCTTGAGTTTTCATCCATAAATGGGAATATTAGCACTTACACAGTAGGGAGATTATTAACTGAAATGATAAATGAATCCAGAGTATCTAGAATAGTCATTTGACTACTCAGCAAATACTAATGTTACTAGAAATAGCCCAAATTTCTTGAAGTCTAAGCCTTGACCTTGGCCCCAGTATAATATTAATCAACTGTCTAGATGTGGAAATGCTGATCAAATCATCTCCAGGTTTGGCTAAAGCAAAAACTCCAAAGCAAAGGACAAACTAGTTGTATTATCTCCCACATGAAGATGGCTACCTCTAATAACTCTTCCTTGGGTATGTATCAAGGACCACTATAGGAGCAGAATACTACCTCTTGACAGCTCTCCTATACGTTGTGTAATTATGCTAACTCTGGTGTCTCTGACCCTGAACAGCTTTTCATGTCTGTTGCTCTGAGCATTATTCTCATCAAAGTAGAGGTTAGAAACACTTAAGAGGTAGATGCAGTAGAAAACAGGAGTGTCAAGGAGATGCAAAGCCCTTTTGTGAACTCTCTTGGGCACCTCTCAGTCTAGGGAGCTGTTCTTAGCAAAAAGAATCTATCACTCAGCCATTTTCCTAGGTTCCATTAAACATTTGACACCATTTATCTCCTCTACTTTATTTTTCATGATGTAGAAATGTGCTTTTGATCAAAAGTCCCACTGTCTAGCTGCCTGAGTCATCACTAGTGACTATGGGCCACACACTAGAAATTCATAATCAGTAGATATTATCCACCCCAATACTTACCAGGTCCTGATAAACTCAGAGCTATGTCTGACACAGCCACATATGATGCTGTATGTCAATCAATCACTTTGATGACTAATACAAAGGAATACCCTTCAGTGATAAGCTAAGGAATCACTTGCTAACTCCATTAAACATAGTTGCTTCATTGGTTTTCTGAGGTTACACCACACAGATCCTACATGAGGACTGAACATCGTTCAGTTTGTAGAAAAAGGAGACTTATGATAGATAGAGTGACATCAACCTACTTGCCCAGAGACAGAGAGACACTGAAAGGAGACTGAGACATGTTTCCTATTACATATTTCTAAGTTCCTTGCCCACACATTTCTTGTGTGGATATTCACATACATTTCTTTATTCTTTGTATATATGGATGATTTTCATACAAAACTATGAGGGGAATATACTGCAGACTATTACATCTTAAGCATTGTTGAACATTGACAAATTGTTCCCCCACATTATTTTGCCAGTACTACCAGCATGTACTTTACCTCAAATTAAAAATGAAGATTTTTATTAGTTACACACTCCTAGCATAATACAATCCAATTAGATATTTACCCAAAACTTATTTGAAAGTCAAAAATTATTTGAAAGTCAAAAACTATAGCCTCAAATAACTGATTATAAACCTAAAATAGAGAAGAAGCCAATCACTCCATACCAAGTTCTATGAAAGTCAGCAGAAAACTGAATTCAAGCACATACCACAAACTAAATTGACAGATCAAAAATGTTTCCAATTCACATGTGAGGCCCTAGTTCTGCAAACCATTATTCCTTTCATAGTTAAAGTATAAGGGAATATTAAGAAATGTAATACTCATCTGTATAAGAGCAAGAAGAAGCAATATAAATCAGAAAGAAAGAGGAATTAACAATGTCTATAATTATTAAAAATTAAAAGCAATAATGATAATGAAATCCAAAATCTATTTCCTTGGAAAGACAAAAAGAAGACAAATAAGGAAGCGAGTTATGGAAAGAAAATAAGAAATACTAGGCAAGGGACCTACTACAACCAGAAAAGAAGGTAAAGGAAATAGTGCATGCAACTTAATAAAATTAGTTTTAAAACTTAATGGAAGTTTATGATTTCCTTTTAAAAGGTAAATGATCAAAATTAGCATAATAGAAAATTATATTATTTATTGTTGCATTACCATAATTACTATTCCACAATATAAAACATTTAAAAGGCACATTTAAGAGACTAGAGGTGTTAATTAGTGTTATTTGATCACGATACATCATATATGTGTATTGGTGATCAGATTGTGGGCAAAAATAGATTAGTCATGTTTTCTGAGATTAAAAAAAAAAATCAAGCTAGAAATGGTGTCATCTGCTTGTAATCCTAGCACCTGGGAGTCAGAGGCAGGCCAGAGCTAATTAGTGGAAGTGTCTCAAGGGAAACCAAACCAAACCAATACAAAAATAATTAATAAAAATCTTTGGAAAAGACCTCAAAAATTTTTTTAAAAAGTTCAAACCTAGCTATCAGCTACATCCACGCGTGAGTGATTCCAATGTTCTGAAAGCTATTTTAGATCTTTGGGAGAAAAAAATCTAAACAAGATACACAAATGGGCAACAACCACATGAAAAAGATGTTCGACAGTATTGGCCATTGGGAAATGCAAATCAACCTACAATTAGATCCCATTTTGTAGCCAGAAAGATGGTATAATTTTGAAAAGAAAGTAAATAAAAAAAAATTGGCAAAGATGTAGAGAAATTAAAATCCTTACCCAATGCTGATGGGAACGCAGAACAATGCAGCCACTTTATACAAGTTTGCCAACTCCTCAGAGTGAAATTCAGAATTACCATATGATCCAGCATCTCCACGGCTAGGTATATACTTAAGAGAAACGAAAACAGATGTAAACACAAGAATGTGTGTGCAAATGTTTAAAGCAGCGTTATTCATAATGGCCCAAAAGCTGAGACAACCCAAATGTTCAACAGAAAGTGAACAACGGACAAGGAAAGTGAAGAATCCTCTTAAGATGCAAATAAGTGATAAAGGAGAAAGTTCTGGTCCATGTTACAACTCGGAGACAAGCTGAAAACATTCTGTGAAATGTAGTCTGTAAGCATGATGCCGTTTGGAGAAATAGGTTCAGAGTAGTCGATATATAAACTGAAAGCTGGTCAGTGTCAGTGGTTGGGGAAATGTAGGTTTCTTTTGGGGAGTGACAAATACTTTTGAAAATCGAATTATGGTGAGGGCAACAGGATCCTATGAATATTCTGAAGCTATTGCTATTGTGTACTTTGTATGAGTAAAATGCCTGCTATGTAAATTATACATAAACAAAGCCGTTAAGCCCCTGAAAGAACGCACTGAAACTCTAAAGCTTTGCCAGATGGACCCACACTTAGGTACTGGTATTTTTGAAAACATCTTTTATACCTGTGAGGCTTCAGGCTCATTTCCTGCTCTCAATATTCATAAAAAACCTAATAAATAGAGAATTAAGCCTTTTATTCTTCCATAGAAAATAAACTGTGAAAATTGTCATTCTGTTGTAGAATACATGGAAATATCTCATTGTAAATGGTATGTCTGTGCCCAAATTGATAAAGCCAGCTAAAAGGCATCATGTTTTGGGATTTTTAGAAACAATCAAATTAATATAGAAAAGCATTTATAGCATGTATGATCTTGTGCCAAAATAAGGAAATTAATTGTAAAATGATTTAATGGACTCTTTGAAAGTGTATGTATTACACAGATATCTATATACACATACATCCATGTATACAGTTTCATTATGAAATGTGCTCATTGGGAAAAAAATGAACCTAACCCAGTCATTTCCTACAGGGTCTCAACAGTCTAAAGTCAAGCATGATTTCCTTGCTTTCTATTTGGAAATAAATTCTGGCCCATACTTATCCCATTTCATGTAAACTTTTACTGGAAGTGTTCTGCAAAGCTAGCGAACTAATAACTGAGAAGGAAGGGGACACATAGCAGCAGCAGTGTTTTATGAACGAGATATCTGGAGTCCACGGCCATATGTGTGGAGTATCTGAAGTCTTTGCATCCACGAGGTAACTTAGTGTTCACTGTTTTCGGAATAATGTAAATGGCCTTAACATTCCCCCAATCGCACTGGATGTCATAAAAGACCACTGCACCTCTCTTGCTTCCTGTTAGATACACTGTTTCTCCTCAATTGTTACCCTCCTTTTCTAAGCTGAAAGTTCTGATATGGAGTCATTGCTCTGGGCTCTTGGTTCACATTTTGATGTGAGACTCCCAATCCCATAGTCTTCCGCAGTTATGTGTTAAGCTCAGAAACTATTAGTGACAGTTACAGCATACCCCCGAAAACTAATCAGTCTAGTACATTTCTCTGTATCTCAGAGCTGCTGATTGAGACTACAGGGTTCCATCAGCGTTAACCCACCTGATGCTTTCTCATTGCAGTAGAGGTGACAGGGCTTGCAATTATCACTGAGGATGTATTGATACTTCTTATAGGTTTGGTTTTAGGCTGACAGTTTCAGAATCTTATACAAAATCTGTTAGCAAATCAGAGGCAAAGTTTGTGTATTTCTCTTCTGTACCAGAGTTTTCCTCAGCCTACATGGCTGTCAGGTCACCATGTCACCTCTCTACTATGCACACAGATGTCTCAGACCAAATCCTTCAGGACTTCCCAGAACCTTAGCACTTCCCAATTTTCACCAGTGATTCTGGTCCACAGGAAGTTTGAAACCCTTGTACTTTTCTTTCTGGAGGATTAATCTAGAATGTCAATAATTTCCCTAAAAGTCCCAGTCTCTCAATGATGATAATGACATTCCCAGTTAATATTTTCACTATGGATGAAGAAATATTTTCTTATAGTTCTTCCTCCAATCCCTGTTTGTTATATTGCTTATGATATACGACACACCAGAAAAGCCAAGAGAAAACCCAAAACCCAAAACAGAAACACCACAGACGTGTAACCTCAGAGTGTTTGGGTCATCACTTGAGTTTGGAAATGTGGTTTTTACTAGAATTTATTTAAACATATGCAGAGGGACCCTCCACCTCCTTGCTATTACTTCCTATGGTTGCAACCTCTGCTCTGAGTTCCCAAAGCCATCATCCTACTAAGGCCTCCATTTTGACTTTCCAACCTCAGACTCGATTATCACAAAACCACCAAAACTATACAAAGGTCCGCCACTCTATTCCTATGACCGAGGATCCTAAACGTGGAAGTGCTATGGTTGTCCCTCATGGTTTATTTAGTATTGATACCTGATATAGACCAGAGGAAAATAAGACAAGTCAAAAGCACACTCACTGAAAGAAAAAGGAGCACACTCTGGCTGCAAAAGAGACGATGCTTTAAAGGCGCCCCCTCATTGAAGAAACCTAGGAAGAGATGACCTCAAGAAAGAAAATCGAACTGAACTAAAAGTGTTGAAGCCTTAAAATACCCCCTGTAAGGTAGAGTTCCATTCTCACTGGTATGACAAACATTTTCCCGACAGAGGAAATTTAACACATTATATAAATACCCTGATCCACAAATGCTCTGGTAGTAATAATTAGTTTTCTCCCCTTTCATCTCCGTGGTTTCTGCCCACACATATTTCCTATTTCAAGCTTTGGTGTAACAAATGCATCTCTCGAAGTGGAAGCCCACACCTTGTTTGTGCAAACACAGGTCTCTTTATCGCCACGTGCAGTCTCTCTAGTTCATAGAGCTGAACAATGCAGCATTTTCTTCTCTCCAAGAGCTCTGACAGAATTCATTTAATTTCCATGTAAAATGTTATCTGCGGGAAATAATGGGTCACTCACAGCAATTTCATTCAGGCTGTCAGATCACCTGTCACTGTGCTAATTGTGGGATAGTGTAATGCATAGCCAAAGCGTGCACTGAGAATTAGGCTGGGCATTTTGTTTTGATGATGCTATGAAGAACACAACAGAAAGTGTCCGCAAATACAATAGGCATTGCCCTTCTCTTCTGAAATGACTGAGAAATCAAAGCAAGTCTTCTTGTATACGGAGTATCTTCAGCTTCAGTATTCGTGATGTCGCCTGCAACACTTACAGGCTTCAGGTATTTTTCTGGACATGGGTAGGTGCTTAAGTACTGTGACATCCCTGATACAACAGCTTTGGAGCTTCTTGGAGAGAAGCTAAGAGCAACTGGATGATTGGCTATCCTTTCTTTAAAGTATTGATCACAAACCTTATGCTCTTCCTTATAAGCATCAAAGAAAACTGAAGTACTTTTCTCTGTAGCTTTCTGATTTAAAGGAACTTAAGTTGGCCACAGTGCTGTATTTGCATGTTTGTATGTGTCCATATGTGTATGTGCACAAGTGTGTGTGTGTGTGTGTGTGTGTGTGTGTGTGTGTTTGTGTATATGAATTTAGGAGTTTCCAAACTCATGGAACATCACAGAAAGTGGTAACATAAGAATGGACTCCAAAAATGACTTAACACAAATTACTCATTTAATTTATTTCATCATATCTTATTTTTCTTATAAAGAAATTCAGGACCACTGTAAATTATTTTGTCATGATTTTAATATGAAATGTCCCCCTAGAGTTGTATGTTGAAGAGTTGCTTCCCCAGCTGCTGATGTTATTTTGGGAACTGTTGGAAACTTTAGTAAGTCAGGTCTAGCTGGAGGCTGTAAGTTCCCCAGAGGCATGTCCTTATGGGCTATATCTTGTCCTTAGTTCATTCCTGCTGTCTCTTTTCTGTCTGTCATTGGGTAAACAGCCTCCTCTACCATATGGTCTCATTGCTATGCTCTCTGCCTCATGGCAAGGCCAGAGCAATCTATCTAGCAGAGCTTGAACTCAAACCTTGAACCTGTGAGCCAAAAGGACTCCTCCCTTCTTTAAACTGTGCTTCTCAGGCATTTATCACCATGACAAAAAGTCTGGTTAACGTATTTGGAAAGGGTGAAGAAAACAGAGAGGAGCGCTTCTTCCAGAAACATGAGTTCAGGTGCTGATGGTAAAGTCAGAACAAAGGAAAGTTATTCTCTCTCTGAAGGGAGTAATATGAGGTGTGGAGGATGTGAATGTTAGGGGGCATAGCCGAAGCCTGAAGAAATTGGGTGCCTGAGGAATTCATGGCTGTGTGCCGAATTCCACCTATTTCCTGCTGTATAATGGAGTGCATATTGGGGGGAATTGTATAAGGGAACATGTTTAATGGGGGTGTGTAATAGAGGAGTGTTCAGGCAGTGCCTTCACTTCCTCCATAGTAAATAAAAAAAATGTAGGCTGCTGGCACGGCACATAGTTTGGACAGTTTCAGAGATTGTGGCCAGATTTTCATCTTTTTGGAAAAAGAATCCAGCAGACCCATTCTCTGATTTCCTTCTCTGGTTTTGTTTGGATATATAGATAAACAGTGTAGTCCCCACTTGAGAGAAACAGAAAGACAGAGAACTTCAAAGCTTTGGAAGATGAAATGAGAGAAATGGGAGGGGGAGTGAAACAGAGGAGGGAGGTTGACATAGAGGCAGGCACATGGGGAAACTGATGATAGAGAGAATGGAGTGAGGAGAAATACACAGGCAGAAAAAGGAAAATCAGAGAAACATGAGGAGAAAGAACAGACGGAGAGGATGGTGGAGAAAAAATAGAGGGTAACAAGGAATTGATGTCTTTAGAGAAATCAGGAGATAGAGACAGAAAAAGACAGGACTTGGGTCAGACTGAGCCTGATGCTATGCTTAGGAGTTGCGTGTGTGTGTGTGTGTGTGTGTGTGTGTGTGTGTGTGTGTGTGCATATTTGGGGGCTGTGCAATTGGAAAGTGGCTTTGGACAAATCAGAGTATTTTAAAATTTCCCTAACCCTGGAATTCATTCTCTCCAGCCTCCTAAACACTTAGAGCACCTTGCATATCTCAAGAGAATCTTTCCTTCTATTCTTCCTCTCTTCCTTAATAATCACCACTTCTTCTTATGTTCCAGCCACTTCATCCATTCCTTGGTGATGCTGTGATGCATAACTCCACAGCCTGAGGCAAAGAGCATGTTCATTTTAAAGATAGGGATGCAGTCATACCATCACCCATAGGTGCTTACATACACATAGGAGATCCAGAAAAAGATGCGTATGTATACACACCCATGATTACTATGGGGATATAAATATATGGAGAGGAGCTGTGGTCTATAGACCTGTAGCATCAGTATTACCTGGATGCTTACTAGAAACGCCAAAATGCAGACATAGAAAAAACACAAAAATAAAAAAAAAATAAAAAACAGACACAGAATCAGGAGTGTATAGTGAAGTTTGAGAAGCAGTCATCCACACATCAAGGTATGGCAGAAAGTTTCCAATAGTTTCCAATAGTTCTATGATTACAAAAACAAGACACTTTTATTTTTTAAGAAAAGTGAGGTTTGGAATATTTTGGGGATGATATAGTGATGGCTCAGGTGGTCAAGTGCCCACTGGACAAGTGTGAGAACCTAATGTGTCTGGATCCCCAATATCCACTTAAGATCAGAGCCTAGCAATGACTGCCTATAACCCCAGAACAAGAAGGAAAGACAGACTTGTGGATCCCAGAGGCTAGCCTAGACATGCTAGTCAACACAGTAAGCTCCATATTTCAGGTCAAGACTCTATATCAAAAATAGGGTAGGATAGGAAAGATTTCTTTCTAAATTGCTCTCTGTTGCTGTGATACATACCATAACTCACAAGCAGCTTGGGGAGAAAAGGGTTTATTTAGCTTGGACATCCTGATCACAGTCCATTATTGAGGGAAGCCAAGGCATGAACTCAAAGCAGGAACAAGGAGGCAGGAACTGAACCAGAGTCCATGGAAGAATGCTTATTGGTTTATACATTCGCTGGCCAATCTAATGGAGGTGATTCCTCCATCAAGATTTACTCTTCCCCAATGACTCTGGTTTGTGTCAAGGTGACAAAAACTGATCAACACAATACTCTAAGTCAACAACTAGTTTTCTATACCTGCACATACATACATGGACACACATAACACACATACATGTGTATGTGTGCGTGTGTGTGTGTGGGGGGGGTGTTCTGTATTAATATCCCAATCTAGCATGGCTGCCCTCAATTCATGTTTAATGACCCAAAATGAAATTTACTAAATCGAAGACCAGGTTTCATAGGAACTCTGTGACAAGCCTAGAGTTGAATGTTATTTTATCTAGCATTTGCCCAGATCCTCACAGCATACTTACATATTTTCCTCGGCTCACAAAGAAAAAAGCTCTAACAGTCCAGTTACTGTTTTCCAAAGCATACTGCTAGAAAGTGCCACAGCTGGATTTCAAATGCACAGCTGCATGCCTCTTGAGCTTGGGCTGCCTTTGGTATGCTGTTCTGTGTTTCTCACTGTTCCTTGCCTCAGTTTCTGAAGATACTTGCTTGCCACTCTGTAACACCTCCTGTTAACCGGCAGTCTGTTGCATCCATACCTGTGACCAGCAGGCAAGGACCCCAGGAACTGCATGTTGTGAGTACTTTAGGGGAGATCTGTGGAACTTGCTGCAGCTTAACAATGGGCACAGAGTTTGAATTGGCACTTGGAACCTGTGTTGCATAATATCGATTATCAACTAGATGGGAATTAGAGTCACCATAGAAACAAACTTCTGAGGATGCCTGTGAGGGAGTTTCTAGATTAGGTTAATTCTAATGGAAGTAGGTTCTACATGTAGGTGGAAGCATTTGTAGTGCTGGGGTGGCAAACTGAATGAAGCAGACCTGCAGGGAGCACTGACTACTCTGTCTCTTTCCCCAACTCTCTACGTCCTGACTGCCAATACCACATTACCAGATACCTTAAAGACAAACTGCCATGCTGCCCTTGCCTAGATGAACTATTTCCCTTCAAACTAAAAGACAAAACCAACTCTTGCTCCTGAAGTTGCTTTAGTCATAGCAGCAACAAAAGTAACTGCTGTGGAATCTCACTTTTAGTCAGATCTGGATGTTGGCATTCCTTCTGCCTGGCTAAATATTGTGTCCTTCTGTGTCCATAGAATGGACCTGCAGGGACTGTCAGCCTTGGAATAAAATACATCAGATACCAGGATATCCCAAGCTTCTCCAGTATCAATGTGTCCAGTGACAGAACTGCTTGATTGTCTGTCTAATCTTCTTGCTATGAATTCCAGGTTGCATTTCCTCCCCTCAAAGAATGTGCCTCAGATTCAGGCAGCCATGCAATTTCCAAATTTCTACACTCATTTCTAGAGAACAGATGAAAGGAATAAGGTGGGTCTCCCGTTAACATATTTGTTGTGATAGATAGTCTTGGATGCAATGGATGCTTGTTATGTAGCCTGTGTTGGTCTCAAACTCACAACTTTCCTACCTCATCTCCTTGTGTGCTAGAATCGAGATCACAAGTGTTTACCATCATGCCTAACTTCAGCTTTGATTTTTCACTTCCAAACTACCCCCAAGCTCACGGAAATCTCTGCCTGCAGGAAGGAGCTCTCCAAAAGATAAACTGTATTTGCCCAAAGCAAGAAAGCTTGTTTTGTTGCATTATACAAAGGTGAGCAAACATCCCCCCCCCACCACCACCTCTAAAAACCTCTCTCGAACCAGTGACTCTGAAAATACCATGCATCATCAGGTATTCCCTCTGGGACACATACACTCAGAAGTCTCTGAATCCCAGTTCTGATTTTCCAAACTGCCTTTCTGAGGCATTCCCCTGTTGAGCTTAGCTTGCCTTTGGGCAGCCTGGAGGCTGAGGGCCCTGCTCAGGTGCAGCCTCTGAGTGGAGCTGGCTCCTAATAAGGCAGGCGCCAGTCCAAAAAGAAAATATTATCGGTGATTGTTTATGAAGGATGCAACGATCGTACAGTGACTGGGAAGGAAGCTAGCTGTCTGTCCCTATAGACTGTTCAGAATGTCAAATATTCAACCCTAGCTGTAGCTGAGGAGTGAGAAGCAAGCTTGTGGCTCTTCTCTCTTAGAGAGCAAGGCCCAGCACCATCCTATAAGCAGGAGCTCAGAATCACCCAGTATATCGAAGGGGAGTACTGGGGTACCTGCAGGAGGCTGGCAGTTCTGGGAATTAAAAGCACTGTTCAGTTCTGCAAATGCTTGGAGATTAGAGAAGCCCCTTGGCAGCTTTGACGTTAAGTGGAGATTGTTCCCCGGGGAGAAATCAGCTGCAAATTTGTGCAAGCATATGGGCGAAAGGCAGGGAATTGCTTGAGCAGGGTGGCTTTATCAACCTGCTGTGATGTCAGAGGTAGAGAATCGTACTCTGTAGGTATCACGTGGGTGGGCTTGGCCAGAAAGAGGCCTGGGAGCACATGAGTGGCAAGTCCGCTGGCACCCTTTCCCCAGGGGAAGCCAGTAGGGCAGGAGGTTAGACCAGTAAGACACACAAAAAAGGAGCATGGTATTAAGAACCAAGAATCCAACTCAGCGAGCCTGGCCCAACTCTTCCAAAGGGATAACCTCTTTTTGTGATGATCTTTTTCCAACAGAATTTGTATTTAAACACAACAAAATTTTCCAATTTTGAATGTGCAGTTCATTGAATTTTTGACATTTGCGCTCCCCACCAAAACCCTCACTATCTCAAGTAGAATATGAACAATATTTTTATCTCCTCCGAAAGTTTACTTTCAGCCTTATCGATGTCCGCCTCACCCCATCCCCTTGCTAGAAGCAATCAATGTTCTGGGTAAGCACGGGGTTGCTTGAGCTTATTCTGGGACTCCATCTCAATGAAATCATACTGCAGCTATCATTTATGTCCGATTCGTTCATGCAGCAGAATACATAGAACGTTCGTCCCTGTTGTGTATCACAGAAGTTAGTTCCATTATCCATGACAAGATTAGACCACAGTGTGCTCACCCCCCTTTTCTGTACATGGACATTGAACTTCATTAACAACAAAAAAAAGGTTTTCAGCTATTATCAATGAAGGCATTGTGAAAATTCTTTTTAAAAATGTGTTTATTATTGTCTAAAAATTAGTTTTAATAAGAATATGTGTGTGTGTATGTGTGTATGTGTGTGTGTGTGTGCACGAGCGTGCGTGCACATGTGCACTCACATGTGTGATGTGTGGTGTCAGCCAGAAGGCTTACACATGTACATAAGCATGCTCACAAAGTTCAGAAGAGGGAGTGGAATCCCCTGAAGCTGGAGTTACAGGTAGATGTGAGGCATCTCTTGTGGATGATGAAAGCAGAAATTGGGGTCTTCTGGGGGAGCAGAATGAAAGCCTACCCACTAAGGCATCTCTGCATCGTGTGTGTGTGTGTGTGTGTGTGTGTGTGTGTGTGTATAAGCCATGACATCTCCGGGGAAGTCAGTGGACAACTTTCAGGAGTCTTTCACCATGTGTGCTGTGGTTAGGAACTCAGGTCATACAGATGACATTGGCAGTAAGTGCCTTTAGACTTTAGGTCATCTTGCCAGCCTTAATTCTTGTACAATCTCTTCGTAGAAATGAACATTCATTTTACTTAGGTAAATGAAGGTGGATTTAATTCCATATAAAGTTACCAAGTCATTTCTCAATGTCTCCGAACTGTTTCACATTCCCGGCAGCAGAGCAGGGTAGTTTCAGGCCATACCCTTGTGCTCACTCGGACTGGGTATTTCAGTATTTCAAATTCTGCTTAGTCTTCCATCTGTAAGGCGATGTCTTGCTTGGTTTTAATGTGCAACTCCTTGTAGACTAGTCACATGCTGCATCATCTTATATGCTTACCGTTAGCTGTCTGCCTTCTTTGGAAAGCAATTTGTCCACTTTCTTACTGGATTCCATGTTATCACTGAATCATGTATGCTTTTGATATACTATGACTACAAATATATTATAATTCCATTTCCCTGTTTCTGACTTACACATGTCCTCTCTTATGGTATTGCTTTTCAAAAGCAGAATTTAATTTTCTTAAAGTCACAATTTACTGTTTTTATTTGTTATCATATGTGTGTGGTTTGGTTTTTTTGTGGCAGAGTCTCATGCAGCTCAGACTGGCCTCACTGAGAATGACCTTGAATTCATGATCTTCATGACTCCAGCTTCTAGATGCTGGGACAACAGACTTCTGGTTTATGAAGGCTCCTGTCTCTTAGGTGAGCACTCTACCAGCTGTGCTCCATTCCGAGACCCTGTTTGGTGCTTTTTAATGCCTAAAACCTTTTCACCTGCCTTATACATGAGGCTGTCCTTTCTGGTTTCCATCACCACAAGATGGAATTTTAGGGGTTTTGCTAAAAAAAAAAAAAACCCACAAAAAAAATAGTACAGTTTACTTGTGACTCATGTCTGATTGTTTCAGGTAACATGTCTCTTTGCTGACATCATAAAAGTTACTTTTGTTTTCCATTACATAAATGAATCACAGTGTGTTTATACATTCATACATAGTGGATATTGGGCTTCATAAAAGTTTTTAGCTATTATCAATAAAGCTATTACAAGCATTCCTGTATAATTGTATTGTTTTCATTTTATGATTAGGTCTATAATCTAGCTCAAAATGATTTTATGAATGATTTGTCAAGATTTAAGACCAGTTTTTTATCCAAATGAATATTTAGTTGGTTGAAAACTATTTCTTGAAGATGTTTTTCCTCCATTGAATTGTCTTCACATCTTTATCTCTCACACACACATACACATGATATAAATACATGATAATAATAATAAATAAACTCTTAACCATGAATGCAGATATGTATGAAAACTCATTCTATATATCATAGGAATGCTAAATATACCTTTGATTTTAACATTAGTCTCTCACCCAAATACTTGTTTTCTAACATAGAGCTCCTGCATCCTTCATAGTCCATAGGTGTCCTGCATGATAGTAAGACAGAAGACAGGGCCAAAGAGCTTGACTCTGCATCAAGCCAGGTGTATAGGGATGTTAATGTGTGTGCAAGAAATTGAATACAGTACCTTTGTGCATGTTAGTCAGGGGCTTTACCTCTGAACTGAAACCCTTTCCCTTAAGCCCTTATAAAGAAACTAAGTCAATCCATAAGAGAAGAAGCCTCAAGATCTAATCATATCTTGAAAGTCCACCTCTTAAAACCTTTACAATGCCTAGTATAAAGTTTCTGTACCTGAATTGGGGTGGGGGAACATTCAAATCATAACATATACAAAACAAATAATAATAATAATCGTAGCCACAGACTAGTGTCTTAGTTAAGGTTTTACTGCTATGAACAGATACCATGACCAAGGCAACTTTTATAAGGAGAACATTTAATTGGGGCTGGCTTACATTTTCAGAGGCTTAGTCCACTACCATCAAGGTGGAAACATGGCAACATCCAGGCAGGCATGGTACAGAAGGAGCTGAGAGTTCTACATCTTCATCTGAACGCTGCTAGCAGAATACTGGCTTCCAGGCAGCTAGGATGTCCTATAGCCCACAGTTACACACCTACTCCAACAGGACCAAACCTTCTAATTTTGTCACTCACTGGGCCAAACATATACAAACTATCACAACTGGGCAAAGGTGGTACATGCTATAACCCAAGCACTTGGGAGGTGGAGATAAGAGGATTAGGTATTCAAGACCAACCTATTCTACACAGTAAGCCCGAGATCAGTCTTGTTTACATGAGATGATAACTAAAAAACTAACAGTAATAAGAAATAGTATAAAAATATTAATCCTGAATATAATTGGGTATAGTGTACTGTAGACTGTGACTTATCACACTTAAGTATAATGTGGACATCAGCACCAACAAACTTTTTTCTCTAGCATACTGTTATTAGTAATTTATATTTCCAATTTATCCTGTTTGTCTAGGAAACTTTAAAAGAACAACCTCAAACTTGTTCACTTTATTGGTCAGCATTGGACTCTATTGGCACTTTTCTGTGTCATGAAATTAACCTCTCATATTTTGTATAATAAAATGGAGATCAATTACTTACAACATTTTCCCATATCGACATTTAAAATATGCATTTATCTCTAAGTGTATTTGTTACTTCTTACAGTTTCTCTCTCTCTCTCTCTCTCTCTCTCTCTCTCTCTCTCTCTCTCTCTGTGTGTGTGTGTGTGTGTGTGTGTGTGTGTGTGTTCCCTTGATTGTATAAGTATATGGCCATGTGCAGCCATAAAGACAGTGTCTCTCACTGCACTAGAAGCCTGCTGTTTAGTCTAGACTGACTGATGGATGAATTCTTGTAATCTGCTACTTCCCCTTTGCCTGTACTGACATTACAAGCATTCGAAGTCATATATGCTGAGGATTTGAACTCAGGACCTCATGCTCTTTTACCCACTGAGTCATCTCCAAGCCCTACCACAAATTGCACTATGAATGTTTTAACTACAATCCATTTGAAACTGTTTTATCTGTCCTGGTTATTGTTTCTCTTACAAAATATTTGTAGATTTTTCCAGACACCATTTTACTATTGATTTCAAATGTTATTTTGCTCTTCCCAGAAAACATACTCTATGATTCCAACCAAATGACATCTACTGAAAGGTATTTTAAAGACTAGCATAGAGTCTATCTTGATGAATGTCCCCAATATACTTGTAATAATATGTGTGCTCTGGTCACTGGATATGTGATCTACAAATGTCAGTACAATAAATCTGGGTAAAATCATTTTCAAAATTTCTGTATTGTTGGAGTGATGTTTTTATGTAAAAACATAAAAGTGTGTAAAGATTGTCTCTGTACTCTACAAATGCTGATTTCTGAACCAACAGAGATCTGATTACAGGCCAGCTTTTTTATTGTTAAGCATCATCTGTCTCAGTGTTTTGTAACTACTGCCTCTTTCACCTTCAGATTGTTTTTATTAAAAGCTGATGGTCTGTGGCAGGGCAGGAAGTAGAAGGTGGGACTTCCAGGGAGGACAGGAACCCTAGAAGGAGTCGGGTCCAGGATTTAGCTAGTCTATTTGGAAGAAGCAGGCTGTGAAGGAAGGAGAGTTAACTGAGCAGCAATGTGGCAAAACTTAGGTTAGTATAAGCAGAATAACTAAATTAGGAAACAGTGGGAAACAACAGGACCTACGGCAGACATAGAAAGGCCCACAACTATACTGTATTCTTTTACACACTTGTTTACTTTCCCCACCAGTTCTAATTGAATGGTGTTTAAATCTCTATTTTTCTCTTGACTTCTATCAGATTTTACTTATGGATTTTCTAGAATTTTTATTCATTGAACACATATTTTTCTAGCATTTTGAAAAAACATGGTATTAATGATGGCACAAATATAGGGTAAAAGGGCCAAAGGAAAAATATCCTGTCCCTAGCCTGTCTCCAAGCTTGGGGCCTGGAATCTTCACCCCGTCTATTAATGGTCAAACAATGTTTCCTATTCTATAACACTCTCCCACTCAACTTACTGTGCATGCTCAAAAAAAACATTTAGAAAATCCTTCCCCTCAGTCCAGCCCCCTGCTCTCTCTCTTCCCATTCCGAGACCACTCTGTTACTCTCCCTAAAAAATCTCTCGTGTGAGGTTTGTTGCAGGGTGTGACTTTGTGCTACTTCTTGGCTCCCAACTACCAAGATACCCTTTCACCAGGAAAACCCTTACAATAATGTGCTTCATCTGTCCCATACTTCCTGGCCTGAGTCTTCTTTCCTTTCACTTCTGCCCCTTTTCTCTTTCCTCACTTATGTGTTAGAGTTAAAACGTGTCATGAACAGTACACCTTTGGTCTTTGATTCTCCTTTAAGAGCGATATAAAAACTGCCTTTGACGTTGGCTCATTCACCTTTCTTAGAAGCATGGCTGGCAATTTGCTATCTGTGGATATTCTGTGCGGAGTCTCTGGTTACTTTGCATTTGTTTCCTGTTTTCTTCTCTTAAGTTCCAGCCAGATTTTTTCTTTTTTTTTTTTTTTTTTTTTTTTTTTTTGTTTAACCATTCCTCTTGGTTGGCTTTTGTTTTATTCAGTTTTCTTTCTTGGTTAGGAGTGCCTATTCTATACACAGATAACAATACCCTCTGAACTTATGTAGTCTGTTCTCAGTTGATATTGTATCTGCTCACGAGCAGAATGAGCCGTAAGCTAAATGGTCTTTCTGTCTCCCCTCTCTCCTAGTCTTCCTTCTCCTCAGCTCCGACCTCATTTTTGTAAATCTTCCCCCAAACAACCCACTGCATTTTTCTTAGTTATTAATCTATTTATTTACTTTACATCCTGATTACATTCTGATAGATTAAATTCCTCCTGTCCTCCCAGACCATCCCTCTCACCTCAATTCCTCCACACTCACCTCTTCTCTCACCTTTCTCCTCAGAAAAAGAGAAGCCTCCCGTGTATATCAACCAGCCTTGGGACATCAAGTTGCAGTAGGACTAGGTGCATCTTCTTTTACTTAGGCTCAATAAGGCAGCCCAGTTAGGGGAAAAGGATCCAAATGCAGGAAATGTAGTCAGAGACCGCCCCTGCTCCTGGCTTAGGATCCCACATGAGGACTCCGTACTACAACTGTTACATACATGTGTTAGTCCTAGCTCTATCCCATGCATGCTCTCTAGTTGGCAGTTCAATCTTTGTGAGCTCTCATAGGCCCAGGGTAGTTGATTCTGTAAGTTTTCTTGTGGTGTCCTTGGCCTCTCTGGCTCCTTCACTCCTTCCTCCCCTTCTTCCACAGGATTCCCAAAGCTCCATTTAATGTTTGGCTCTGGGTCTCTGCATCAGTTTTTATCAGCTGCTAGGAAAAGCCTCTCAGATGTCAGTTATGCTAAGTTCCTGCCTGCAAGTAAGCAAAATATCATTAATAGTGTTAGTGGTAGGCTCCCTTTTCTGCAATGATCTCAAGCTGGGCCAGTCATTGGTTTGCCCTTGCTTCATTCTGCTCCATCTTTTACCCTTGCACATTTTGTTGGTTGGTAGGACAAATTCTGGATTTAAGGTTTTGTGAGCAGGTTGGTGTTCTAATCATTCCATTAGCAGTCTTGCCTGGTTACAGGAGATGGCTATTTCAGGCTCCATATCCCCCATTGCTAGGAGTCTTAGCTAGGGTCACCCTCATAGATTCCCGGGAGTTTCTATTTTCCTAGGTTTCTAGCTTGTCCAAGAGATGCCCCCTCCCACTCCAGTTGTCTCTCCCAGTATTTTCTCCATCCATCCTCCCCTCATCACACCTCTCTTGTTCCCATCCCCACTTCCTCCCCAATTCAGTCCCCTCCTTTAATCCTCCCATGATGTCTAATCCATTTCTATTTCTCAGTGAGATTCAAGCATCCCCGCTTAGACATTCCTTGTTACTTAGCTTCTTTGGTCTGTGGTTTGTAGTATGGTTATCCTGTACTTTGTGACTAATAATCAGCTTATTAATGAGTACATATTATGTTTGTCTTTCTGGGTCTGGTCTACCTCATTCAAAATGGTCTTTCCTAGTTTCATCCATTTGCCTACAAATTTTGTGATATCATTGTTTTTAATGGCTGAAGTAATAAATCCACATGGCTATGCACATTTGATTTTTGATAAAGAAGCCAAAACTATACAATGGAAAAAAGAAAGCATCTTCAACATGCTGATCTAACTGGTTGTCTGCATGTAGGAGAATGCAAATGGATCCATAACTATAACTCTGCACAAAACAAGTCCAAGTGGATCAAAGACCTCAACATAAAACTTGACATACTAAATCTGATAGAAAAGTAACTGGGGAATAGCTGGAATGCATTGGTGCAGGAGAGAACTTCCTGAACAGAACACCAACAGCTCAGGCACTAAGATCAACAACTAATAAATAGGACTTCGTGAAACTGAAAAGCTTCTGTAAGGCAAAAGGACCAAACAGCAGCCTCAAAATTGGGAAAAGGTTTTCACCAACTCCACATCAGAAAGAGGGATGACATCCATAATATATAAAGAACTCAACAAGCCAAATAACCCAATTAAAAAATAGAGTACAGATCTAACAGAGAATTCTTGACAGAGGAATCTCTAATGGCTAAGAAGCACTTAAAGAAATGTTCAACATCCTTATTCATCAGGGAAATGCAAATCAAAACGATTCAGAGATTCCATCTTATACCTGACAGAATGGGTTAGATCAAAAGATCAAGTGACAGGTCAGGCTGGTGAGTATGTGGAGCAAGGGAAACACTCCTTCATTGCTAGTGGGAGTACCAACTTGCATAACTATATTAGAAAACAATTTGGCAGTTTCTCAGAAAATTAGGAATAGGTCTATCTCAATACCCAACTATATCACTCCTAGGTATATATCCAAAAGATCGTCCACCATATCACAAGGACATTTGCTTGACTCTGTTGTTCATACCAGCTTTATTCGTCATAGCTAGAAACTGGAAATTACCTAGATGTCCCTTAACTGACGAATGGATAAGGAAATGTGGTTCACTAACTCAATGGAGTAGTACTCAGCCATCAAAAACAGTGACATCGTGAAATTTGCAGATAGACGGATAAAACTAGCGAAGATCACTCCAAGTGAGGTAACCCAGGCCCAGGAAAACAAACATGGTATGTACTCACTTATAAATGGATACTAGTCATAAAGTACAAGATAACCATGTTCTGATTACTCAAAGAAGGTCAGTAACAAGGGAGGCACGAGGGAGGACGCTTGAATCTCACTGAGAAGAGAGAATAGATTCCACTACATTTTTATAGCATTTGAAATAAAATGGAGCTTTTCATATCTACCATTTTTAGTTCCTCTTTCTTTTCTTTTAGACTCTAGTGCTCATTTTACATCATTCAGACTGGCCCTGAAGTGTTTCCCTTTGTATTTCTTCTAGTGTGAGTATATATATATATATTTCAGATTCTGTTCATTGGGGAAGCTTTATTCCTTGCTTGAAAGCTGTTTGTACTGGCTAAATTATCTGTGTTAGCGTGCTTCTCCACACTCAGTCTCCCCGACCTGATACTTTTAAGATATCATCCCTTTATCTTCTTGATTTCATTGTTTCATTTTTTATTTTAAAAGATTAAGACTTCTGTAATTTTTCTTCACATTTTTCTGACTTCTGGATGTTTCTAAGGCATTTCTTTTACTTCAGTAACAGATGCTTCACTATATACTTCCAAGTATGATTTTTGTTGTATCTAGAGTTTTCTTGGATGCTTGATTTAAGAGTCATTGTTTCTGATCAAACATAAAATTTTTTTGCCTAATATTTTAAAAATATATTCTGTCCAATTATCCCTCTCTTCTTGAACTCATTTATAAGTTTTTGTTTTATCTTTCAAGCATTTATTTTTCATCTGCCTCTGTCTATCCTTAGTCTGTTTGTATTTTACTACTATGTCTTTAAGGGTGGGTACGTTCATTGAAACCAATATGCCATTAACTCCACCAAATTAATCTTCATTTTAACTATTGGATGTCTACTTCAACTTTTGAATTGATCCTTTTTCAAATAAGATTCTCTAACTGTATTTCTTTTGCATATTTATTTCTTTAATATTTTTATGTAGGTTAAAGTAATTGTCTGCTAACTCTAATCCAGTTGTTCGCAACCTGTGGGTTTCAACCCCTTTGGGGATCAAATGACCTTTTCATGGGGGGTCACATATCAAATATCCTGCATAACATATACTTATATTATGATTCCTGTCAGTAGCAAAGTTAGAATTAGGAAGTACCAATGAAAATAATTTTATGGTTGTGGGTCACCACATTATGAGGAACTGTACTAAAGGGTCAAAGCCTTAGGAAGGTTGAGAAGCACTTCTCTAATCTCTGGTTATTTTTGCATCTGTCTACTGATTTGTTTCTTCATGATCAAGATTTTTTCCTCTGTCTTCTTATACTTAGTACTAAAAAAGAGAAGTGGAAAACCTTCTGGGCATTGCTGTTGCTATGCTACAGAGACTCTTAATTCTGTTGCTTTGTTTGAAACAATGACACTTGAGTATATTCACTAATACCTGGATACTGTAGCATTTAGTTTAAGGTTGTTTTAGGTCGATACTATCTTGCTTTCTCTCTTAGTTCAGAACAGATGTTTTAATTCACCGAAGTACTTGTGTTCTCTAGCGTTTGGTCTTTGTATATTTTCAGTGTCAAAGATGTTTAGGGGAATTCTATTATGTAGCAGGGTTCTAACCCAAAGCTCTTGGTGGGTAGCAGAGGAAATCTTGCAAGGATCCCACCTCCTCTAAACTGTTAATATTACTTCTGGTATCCATAGGGTTTCATCCACACCTGCACAGAGAAGCCACTCACAAAGATTCTTGAGTTATTCATCTATGGACACTTCACTCTCACTCTGCTCTTTCTGACAATGTCCTATGATCTTAGGAAATTGAAAGAGTCTGTCTTCTGACTCATCAGACCTATATAAATCTGCAGCCTGGGTTCTAGACCCCCACTCTATTGCTCTTAATATGTTTCATGGAAGAATACATTTATTTCTCATCTTTGACATTTCCTTTGTTCAAGAATCAAATCTATAGTAGTGGTTCCTTTCTTTGGTCACACTTTTATTTATCCACTTTTTGAAAACTTGTGATATGCTCATATTTTTATTGTTTTCAGTGGAATAATTACTCTAACGCAAACACTATTACCTAAACTTAAACTCCTTGAGTAAGTTTATCTGTTAAGTTAGTCAACAGTCATTTATGAAGCTTGTCTCAATCACTGTTCTATTTCTGTGAAGCAACATCATGACCAAGGTAATTCTTATTACAAAAAAAAAAAACCATTTAAGTGGGGGCTTGCTTACAGTTTCAGAGGATAAGTGTATTTTTATCATGGCAGGGAACCTGGCAGAAGGCATAGCAGGGTGGTGCTGGAGAAGTAGCTACATCCTAATCTGCAGGCAAAGTAATGGAATTCATGGACATCTGAAACTTCAAAGCCCACCCATAATGACATACTTTCTCCAACACAGCCACACCTCCTAATCCATCCAATCCTGTCAAAGAGTTCCACTCCCTAATGACTAAGCACTCAAATATATATGAGTATATGAGGGTCATTCTTATTCAAACCACCACAAACCACTTACCATTGGTTTTCTGTTGGCTCTGACATTGGTGGCTTAAGGTACAAAGTGAAGGAATGAAAATAGAATTCTTTCTGTAATGTAACATCATGTAATGAAAATCATACATCAGAAAAGCATATGGCTATAAGAGCCGATAGCAGGCTAATTTTAACCCATTAAAGAAATCCATGGAGATATCCCTGGAGGAAAAGAATGCATCTAGCATTTAAAACTGCTACTAGGTCATTGCAGAAGCTACCACTCAGTTGGTCAGTTGCCTATGCTTGTCCTTACAAAAGAGGTCAGAAATGTGCTAGATTATGGTGTAAGCCTTCATTCATAGCCTTTTCTAGATCTAGTAATGGCCTGTAAAAGTATCCTCCATATCACTCCTACCAAGTTAATACTTTTCTAATTGAAATTATGGGTGTCTTAGTTAGGGTTTACTGCAGTGAACAGACACCATAACCAAGACAACTCTTTTCAGGACTACATTGAATTGGGGATGGCTTCCAGGTTCAGAAGTTCAGTTCATTACTGTCAGGGTAGGAGCATGGCAGCATCCAGGTAAGCAGAGTGAAGGAGGAGCTTAGAGTTCAACATCTTCATCTGAAGGCTGCTGCTACGAGAAGACTGGCTTCCAAGCAGCCAGAAAGAGTGTCTTAAAGCCCATCCCATAGTGACACACCTATTCCAACAAGGCCATACCTCCTAATAGTGCCACTCCCTGGGCCAAGCATATACAAACCACCACATGGGGGAAAGAGAAAGAGCAGCCAGATATGCCAGCATATACAAACCACCACATGGGGAAAAGAGAAAGAGCAGCCAGATATGCCAACTGACTAACAAAGTGGAAGTTGGGACTAAAGTTCTCTGGGCACTTCTAGCATCTTTAAATACTAGTGAACTGAAATGAGATGGAAAGACAAGATCTAAGAATCACCTTAGAATTTAAAAAAAAAAAAAGAGCTAGAGGGAAAAATACAACATCCTTTACAGTTCAAAAATGCTATTGGCAGTAACAGAGCCATCAGCAACCCAGGATGTTTTTCCCTTTCTTAGAGTTTGGGCAATCACCACCAGGGATGCCTCTTGAGATAAGAAAGAGTGGGAGGCAGGAAGCCTCAGGGGCAGGACCCCTGGGGAGCTGTGGGTGGGAGTGGAACACTTTTACCTCAAACCTAGAGAAGAGAATGCACCCCTCTTTCACACTTGTCATAGAAGCTACTTGGTATTCTTTTATGTTGATTTATTCTGAGTCCTGTCAACTTATGATAATGTTTTTCTCAACTTCTTTCACAATTATGAAATAATTACAAGGGGTTGACACAGATACTTAGTCCCTCTTTTTCTTTCTGTGCAGTGGTAGGCATTCTGCCTGAAATTCAAAGTCAGATTAGCCAACTCTTGAAATAATTTGCCTTTTATAAATCCTCCTGGTCTAGTAAGAAAATGAAACACGTCCTTTAGAAGATGCTCATTATCTTTGTATTAATTATATTTGACTTAACGGCACTTCTTAGCTTATGAAGAATATTTTAGAAAACAAAACAAGACAGTAAAAAGAAAGACATAAAATACTCACAGCCTTTTCCTTAAAGCTTACCAATGCTAACAGTCAAGGTTAAAGGCTTAGTGCCTTTTAGCAGAGGCATATGGATTGAATTTGGGACTGAATATAGACCTGGGGGTGATCAGAGACATAGGTTAAAAAGTGAATTCACTACAGATGTTTGCTGTGGACAAAAGGCTATGGGCAGCTTTTTAAAGTACACTAAACATTGCATACCTTATGGTTAAAGCAATGGAAAACCAATAGAGGGTTTTTAAGCAAAGAAAATTGTGTAATTAAATTTGTATTTTAAAAATATCCCATACTGCTGAATGTAAGGACACATGTCTTTAAGCCCAGCATTTAAGAGGCAGAGGCAGCGGGCTTTCTGCAAATTTGTAGTCAGCTTGGTTCACATAGTGTGTTTCTGGGCCAGAGCAATATATGTTGGCTAAGTAAATAATCAATCCCTGTCCACACCATAGAGAATGTATTTAAATGGTGATGCAGCCAGCAGGGATTGGGAGGGGGGGGGCGCAATGCCATTCCCAGGCTCTTTCTGTCAGCAGGATGAGAGTTGGTAGGAGTTGAGGTAGGATTGATGGAAGAAGATAACCTTGCACAGAATAGTTAGAATATGCACAAGAGAGTTAGGAAAGACAGAGAAAAACGTCAAATAACTGATTTTCATTACAAGATTTTCTTTCTTATTTGTGCTTATGCATAGGCTTCTCTTTATCTTAATAATGGTATGTTAATATTCATTTTTGACTTAATGTTAACATCATGTTTGCTGCTGCTTCCTCGTTGTTAAATTCAGTGTAGTGACGCCTTGATTTATGCAGACAATTTAAACCTTTACACTACCTACGCACCCCCCGCCCCAAATGTGAAAGGCTAGATTCTTCTCCAGGTTTTGCTAATACAGGTAATTCTTTAATTGACCACTTTAGATGGAAAGAAACGTCTTTATAGTTTATTTCTCTTAGAGTAAACTCCCACACATAATTTATTGGGTTAAGGCATATGATCATATTAAGATTCTCATAGGAGCAACTGAATGGCTGTATTTTATCATTTTAATTACGTCATTCAGTCAAGAGGGTTATGTCATATCATATTAGATTGGTTATGTCAAATCTCTCACTTCAAGGAAAGGACAACAGTTTGCCCTTCCTGGAATAGATGCATGTTCTTAATACAGATTCATCTTTTCTACCCCAGTGTACTGTCATAATTGTTATCCATGGGCTGACAGAACATTGTAGGTACCCTTAAAATAATGCACCAAATTACAAATGAATAGGGAACTCACCTTCCAAAAGATATGAAGCCTTTGGGTTATTCTTATGGAATTTGATGGTTTGACAATGTAAGTCCTCTACTCAAAAGCAAACTATGGTAATTTAATGTTCAGTTATGAGACATATTGGGAATCAATATCTACCAGTTGAGTATTAGATCTTCAACTATGAAATATATGCTTTGAACAAGCAACTAATATGTAGCAGCATTACTCCTCAAACCACAAAATATGTCTGGAATTCCAGGGGTCAATGTGAGAATGAATCCTTTCATGACTGAATTCATTCAAAGATTATCTAGCCCCTGCCCTACAACTTGGAACTTTTCTGATCTGAAAGTTTCAGTTAATAATGGAGTAGTGCTTTCCATAAGGAGCAAAATGACAGCTGCCTGTCAAGTTCAAGCTAGCTGTATCACAAAACCCAGTGTGTCCAGAAGTATAGAATGGCTTGAATTTACTTTCCTAGCTGGATGATTAGCCATGACCTCAAGGGTCAAAATGAGTTGCTGCTATTGAGTCAGCTATATATTGAACTATATCCATAACCTTGAGAAGTCATTGAATGAGTTGTAGAATCCCCATGGGTAATTACAAAAGTTGATAGAAAATAGCAACAACCAAAATGAAAGACAAAACAACTAAGGAGATAACTTTGGAACTACATGATTGGTGAAAGCATTAATTGGGAGAGAAATGGAACAGGGGGAAGTTAAAATAGAAGATAGCCCTGCTAACAATAATAGAGGAAAGTGTAGTGGTCCCTCTTAATCCACGAGTGACACCATATAAGACACTGAGTGATGCCTGAAGCCATCGAAGTACCAAGCACTATGCGTGCCATTTTTCCTTCACAAACATCCCTAGGATTATGCTTCTAAACCAAAGAGAATTGAGTTAAAGAGCAGTAAGAGATTAAGTGCAAATGACTGGTAATAAATAAGAATATATAACAATACACTATAATAAAATAAATTAATTTATTTCAATAATTCTTCATCTTAGGCTTTAGTTTATTAAGAGTAAGAGAAACTGTGGAAAGTAGTACTACAGATAATGGGGAACACCTAAAGGACAATTCAGAGATAGACTGTGCACACATGACACATGTGTACACATATGTTTTTATACTTATATTTATGTTTTATACTTCTCTTCATCTTTTTGCCCCATTGTTTTATATAAAGCTTATTAACATGGTTCTTAGCATATATAATATCCATCTGATCCTCATGCCAGAGAACTAGTCTTAAGTCATTTCACCATGCATCCCAAGGGAAGATAGATGAAATGGGAAAGTATAGATAGCACAGGTGCAACATTAAAATCCTTCTCGAAGGATTGGCATCATATAAAAGATGCATTCCTTATTTGAATGAGGGATGAAGTAGAAAACTTGGCTTAGCATAAGAAAGAACTTTCTAGGAATTCACACTGCCCAGCACTAAACTGTGTCTTATTGTCAATGTAATTTACTCTCAACCCTGGGAGTCTAAGCATATTTAGGAAATTTAATGCACTAAGTACATGAATGTGGAGCCAAGTAGGGCATTACTGTTCTTGGTTCATATTGGAGAAAAATGATCCTCAGAGAGGCGTTGCAGTTCACCTAACACACAGTTTCCAGCGGGCAAACATCATCCAGTTCTAAAATCTTGCTTTCCCTCTTGATAATGACAAAAGGGTTATGGGAATGTTGTTAGATTTCTCCATCTCTTTCTGCTCCTCTTATGGAGCCAATGTGTCTTTTGCATAGTAAGCACCTTATTTGGAATTACTTTAATATATATTCAAAATGCATCATTAAGTGAAACTTTAGACTAATTATTTACTCCATTAGCCTCCAGAAATTTATAGGCTACTGGCATAATATTAATGTAACTGAAAATCAATAACTGTTAATAGTTTGCCTCTTTGGTGACCCTGACTCCTCCACCCTTAGTCATGCACAATTTACAATACCCCCAGCACACACACACACACACACACATATACACACTTACCACATACAGTACTGTTTTCATAAACATGTGTTTGAATTTAAGAGTTTTTCTCTTGTTAGTGTGCATCTGATGCATTCTTGAATGCGAGAGACAAATTATTTAGATACTCAGACATTTATGAATACACAAATGTGTCTAATCCTCCTATACATCCAAGTGACTTTTGAAATATATGGTCATATTTCAACTTTATAAAATGAGATATGACTGTTTTTCATCTATGTTACTCTGAAGACTATTATTGCGATGTTGATTTTTATAAGATGGTCAGACCTCCCTCTGATTAAATGCTTCCAAAGTATAGAAAGCAGAAAACCCACTGAAACCTGATTAGACATGTACCATGAAAAATAATCACTTTTTCACTTTTTCACTTTTTCAAATCCATTGAGATGTGGTACCTGTTATAGCAGCAGAACCCAAGAGATCCTGACTGATACACATGCCTACTAACTTCTGTATAAGTTTGAATCTGGAAAACATTTCTGAGAGATGTACAGATGAATATTTCCATTTTACATCTGCATGATTTGAAGTTTCAAAGCATGTGCTATCACACCATGAGTTAGAGATAAAAGGACTAAAGGAGAAAATGATCTACATTCTTGGAGAAGACAAGTCTTTGGTTTTGCGCTGGAGAATTAGTTGGATTCTCCAGTCAGCCACTTTGAGTTTTTCCCAGACTTACATCAGTTCTTCCACTAACAGCCTCATTAATTGATCTTTGGAAAAGATAGAACCATAATATGAAGATAGTTCTACATATAATACCTCAAAGATTGAGCTCCTGATTGAGGTCCAATGAAATGACCATGATAAGACCTGGTGTTTGGGGAGAGTTACCATTAAATAAACAAGAAGTACCTTTGAAGGAAATATCTCAGCTAAGAAATAAATCCCAAAGGTGGTTGTAAATACACACTAGTGGACTATAGCTATTTCTAACCTGCTCAGAATGTTGTGTTTGGACTGTGACAGCATAGCCCCTCAAGGGCAAGGGAGGCCACATGAGAAGACATGAAGCATGATGAAAGATAAAAGAAAAGAGTAGAATTCAAGGTGTTATTGTATAATTGAGTTACAGACAAGTTACCTGCATTGTCCATTGAAAATAACAAGACTTTGCAAACTTTAAAACTAATTGGCCTGCTAAAATCCATCCTTTATCTGTTCTTCTACAATATCAACAAGATGATGGAGATGCTGTTTTCAAACATAGAAAACAAGAAGCAGAAATGGCCAACTTCATCTGCTTAACACTTGGTATCATCTGTAAAAAAAAAAAATCAAATGAACAACAAAGTAATTATCCTTTTTCTAGAATATTCTCTAACAGATAATGGAGCCATATGGGCCCTGAACATGTACTACCTTCTAAAAATGAGCTACATAAACTGGTTGTTCTGCAGACTGGAAAAAAAATACCATTAAATGAAACAAACTTATTTTCCATGGCAGGTAGCTTGAGGTGAGAAAGAACCAGAAAAAGTCTGGGCCTGCCACAACCCTGCTATGGGCCCCCACTGAGTACCAACTGGAATGGCATTTTACTTCTTCTTGGGACCATGCTTAGTTTTTCACATACTTAGCTTGAGGACTAGCCACTGCCCTTGAGATCTATCATTTTGTGCAACCCAAAGTTGTGCTTCTATCTCTAACTTGCTCATTCCAACTGCACTTCCACGGATGATACAGTGATCTAGATCATATCACAACCTTGATTTTTCAGCATGTCCATTGTTCCATGTAACTATCATGTGAAATCAGAATGTTTCATGGCTGAGAAGGCCCATCTACCTTGTCTCCTTT
This sequence comes from Grammomys surdaster, assembly GCF_004785775.1. NCBI lineage: Eukaryota > Metazoa > Chordata > Mammalia > Rodentia > Muridae > Grammomys > Grammomys surdaster. Next base: position 936,896 of record NW_021604646.1, on the reverse strand, counting down.
CTTAGAAGGTGCTCTTGAACACTCTTCTGTCTTGAGTCTCATCCTTCCGTCCTTTTATCCTTCTCATCCCTCAAGAACCTGGCATTTCATCTTCTAACAAGCCTCTTCTTACATCCAATTCTGCACAAGTTTGTTGGGAAAAGTGTTTGATCATATATTTTCATTTCTCATTGATCCTACTTTCACCACCAGTAAATTGTAAAGGCCCTGGTCTCAAGGAGTCAGTCTCACTAACTTTATATCATAAGATATGTGTCTCCATACATATATATATATATATGGAGGGGGGGGGGGAGAAGGCCAGGAAGAATTAACAAGAACATAAAGAAAGAAAAGAGAAGAAAAGTAGAATGCTGCTCATCAGCCATTCTCTGTCTCTAGCCCAGAGACCCTTCCCTCACTTGATGGTTATTTCAGCAGACACTCAAAAGTAAAATAAAAGAAACCATGCAAGTGCTTGATCATTAATGATAATAATATTAACAAACCATGTTCTTCAGACCTCAGAAGAAATCTTAATATGGAATAATGGAATTTCTATAATAAGGAACTCATCTAGAACTTATTGATATTTGAGGTTGCATGCTGAAATAATACAACCATAAAACATGACAAAAAACTTAATTTCTTATCGCATTACATCATCATTAAATAATGCTAACATGCACTGTTTCCTGTAGCAATGAAATGTATCTAAAATACTAAGTTGGGTATGTTTTATTCTTTCAGGTTTCTAGAAGAAGAAATGCATTTTTGGAGAAGAAATGATACCTCAAAGCCACGTTGCAAATCACACATATACACAGACACAGACACACACAGACACACACAGACACACACAGACACACACACAAAGTGCCTCAATGCAAATCCCTGAACTTCTGGTCATCAAGCTTCGCTTTTTCTGCACACCCTGCTGAGCTACTGTGCTTTAAATAAAAAGTCAAGGAAATTTCCTTGAACTCACATGTCAGCCTGGGTTAGGCTGCTCTTTGTTTGGGAATCTTTATTCAGTTTCTTATCCAAGTTTTAACAGCACAGTACGGACCTAATAACCTTCTCTAACAACAAGAACAGCGATGATTTCTTTGTCTTACTTTTTTTTCTATCATCTTAGAATAACTGTTTGCAAAGTCTTTCCTGAAATTATAAGACCTTTAAAGGGGGAAAAAATGAGCCGATTCCCTAGACTCAAACACTACTCTCACGATCAAACAACATTAAATGAGGATTTCAAACCCTATTTAAACTCATGAAAGAATGGTTGTATTCATATAGGTAATTCTTATGCTAAAGTATAAAAGCATCCACCAAACCTTGAGGCAACAGATTACTTCAGTGTATTCAGTCAATTAATCATTTAATAAACAAAAGGGTCCTAAACAGAACCAAACATTTTTTATAGATAGGATAATAACCCCAAAGCTGGGATGATTTAAATGTACATGACCTTCTCTTTATCTTCTTTCTCAATTTCTTTCTTCAATTCTTTCTACATTTCTTCTGTTTTGGTTTGAATTGCTCTATTGATGGGAATCTCATTACTTCCTGAGGTCCCTAAGGTTCAGTGGTTTGCAACATCTATGGGACAGTTTCCTGGGACAAATACAATTCCCTCACTCTTGGGGCATGGCAGAAACATGAAGAGGCCAACTAGTTAGGGGCCTTTACAAAGCTCCCCTGTGGTCCTGCATTAGACTAGCAGACTCTAGCCTGTTTTGAGACAAAAGAGACCCAACCATAATTAAATAGTCATAGAAATTCCTCATAGGTTTCTGCTTTTAAACATTCAGAAGGACACTAATTAGGTGGGAGCCCTTCCCTGCCAAGCTCCCCCGCACAGAGGGAGGGCTGCCCTCGAGGATTCCTCTCTAACTAGCAGTAGTGTGTGACCCCCTCATTGATTCCCTAAATTGTGTTTGCCCCACTAATAAAGCCTAACGGTGGGAGCAGGCAGACTGCCGGCCTCTCCCCATCCAGGGGACATTGCTTTTCCCAGTGTGCACTGCTGGGCATGAATGACCCTTTTGTCTTCATTGCAAATGTTTTGGCAGGGCTTCTGAAAACAGTAGCGAATGAAAAAACCACATGGTTCTAATTGTTTTCTCTGGGATCCCACTGATTTCCTTAGGGTGTCCATCTCACAGGGGTGGAGCCTCTGGTGCTTGGAGATCAACCTCTGCTGTAGACTTCTCAGCTAATTCCCCAAAACTAAGTTTGTAAAAGAAGTACCAAAATATACACAATTGTTCTAAAAAGGAATTTGTTCTCTGCCCAAGTTCCAGTGATCATCTGGGTGAAAGCCACAGGATGTGATTTCACTCCTGGTTAAAGGACACATTGAGCCGAGTAAAGGCATCTATCTGGGGGATACTACTAAAGCCTTCCAGAGAGACTTACAATGGGAACAGACAAACAACAGGAGGTAGAAGGAAAAAAGAGAACAGGGTGGAGAAAGTTACCATTCTTGCAGTGTGCTGACATTTCTTTGGATGGTCACCTTGTCACCTGCATGTGGTTAGGGTTTCTCAATGATTGACATTTTTGCTCGGATAATTCTTTGTTCTGGAGCCTTTCCTGAATATTCTGAAGCAGGTATCAGCAGCCAGATCCCCACTACTAAGTGCCGGTACTAATGTCCCACCATCTCTTGGAACTATCAAAAGTGTCTTTGATTTTTGTCAAATTTCCCCTCTGTTGCAGGGTGGAGTAGGTTTATTTCCTCCATGTTTACAACCCACTCAAGTTGCTGGATGATAATGATAAAAATAATTGCAGAAACATTCAGCGTACACTGGTACTTGCATTGGCAATTATGAAAGACTTTTTTTTTTGCCTTAGCCTAATATTATCTTTGTGACTTCTGCCCGACTCCCACCACCCACCCTAATTATAGCATAAAGTCAGGCATGCAAAGTATATGAGTGAAACAGTAGGGACTGTGAACATCCTCCTTGAGACTTTTTGACGTCTGGGAAGATGGCAGACTTCTGGCCGGAGCACTGTTTCTATTTGCACCTCTTCTGGACTTAGTTGATGCAACTCATGTCCATCAACTCTGTAATTTCCTGCCTCCATACTTTAGCCCTAGGAACAGCAGGAAGTGGGAACTCTGGCACTACCCATGACCCCTTGACTCCCTCCTGGGGTGCACACATGCCAGGGGCTGAGAAAGAAGGAAGATTCCCACAGAAAAAAAAAAAAGAAAGCTGCTGACATTTTAACAACCCATTTGGCAAGCCATTGACCAGTCAAGGCTATAGGTCAGATTCCCAGCTCTGACATTCATCTTCATACAAAGTGAAAGTCCTCCTGGTGTAACACACCTCAAGCCTCTAGTTACAACATGAAATAAATAAGTTGTATCGGCAACCTGGGTGACCCCAAAAGTTCTTATTCATGGAATGGTGAATCACACACACCATTGCTTTCTGTCTTCTTAAGTCACAAGGCTACCCCTGTTTGTTCTCACTGATTGCTGACAGCAAGTTACCCCCACCTGATTCCTACCAGCAACTCCCTGCTCCCACTTTTATGATCCAGAGACATCTCCCTGGTGCTCCCTTCAAGACAAGGTTTGCAGCAGTGGCCCTACCATCCTGCCATAAAACCAGGCATGATAACTCAAGTCTGTAAGCCCAGTGCTTCAGCACTAAGATGAGAGTTAGAAAAAGGAAAGTTCTTGGAAGCGAACAGGCCAGTTAACAGTTAACCACCACATAGCTGACAACAACAATAAAATCCTGTCTCAAGCAAGGTAGAAGGCAAGAAACAACATCTGAGGTTGTCTTCCTGACCTCCATGCATGTACCATATATGGACATATTTGTACTCACATAAGCATACATGCATCACACACACACACACACACAGAGAGAGAGAGAGAGAGAGAGAGAGAGAGAGAGAGAGAGAGGGAGAATATTTCATTCTTAGAAAATGTAAATGCATTGGACCATATAGTTGAAAACACAACTGCAGTCAAAATGAATAAATCTAGTTGGGGTAGTGAAGCATGTCTGTGATCCCAGCAGTCGGGAGGGGAGTCATGGCATCATGTGGCCCCAGCAGCCACCAAGGCAAGACCCTAACGAGATTTCTCAGGGTTGAAACAAGGAACCAGTTATACTACAGCCTCTGTAGCAATGACTAAGTTTGTGGCTGAGGAAATGTAAAAGGCGAAACGTTGAAACGTTGAGGGCTTCAGGCATCCTATGTCCAGCCAGACCAACATTCCTGGCTATGGTCCCTAAGTGTATTGCAAAGGTTTCACAAGACCCTGTTTATTTCTCCCTTGTCAGGGAATGTGTGGGTGAGAGTCAGGGGACACATGTTCTTGGCTCACAAACCAAATCCTTTGTTTCCTTATCATTGCACATAAAATGGGAGTAAACAGGCAAAAGCAGTGCTGGAGGAGGAAAAGAGAACCTCTTTGGGGTGAGCTAGGCTTTAGTTTAAATCCTGGCCCTGCTGCCCACTTACAATCTGTGTAATCTGGAAACAGAGCATTTAATTCTACTGAGCATCAATATCTTCCCTCATAACTGGATATATCCCCTTCCTCGTGGATTCTGAGTACTACTGTTCCTACACTCAAGGCCAAACATGAGGGTTACTTCATGGTTCCCACTCTATGGTTGATCCCATACACTGGGTAAAATGAATCTGCATATCAACATCACTAGTGACACCACCAATATACCTCAGCCTAAAATTTATCCTTCATCTTTGAAAACAAAATTAAAATGAATAAATGCTTTCTTGGAGACACCAACTCATGGGGACCACATGTTGAAGCAAGCCATGGCACCATGCCATATCACAAACCCTAGAAAGGAATTTGAGTCTTCCTCCTATAGACTAAAGATGCTTGCTTGTCTCAGAGGCTTCTGGGGAGAAACTAGGACATAAAATTTTCAGAGTTCTATACAAGTTTCAAAGACAAAGGAACCTACCCACTGGACAGCCTAGAGAAATGGGAATAGTTACAGGCCTGTGCAGCTTTAGGAAGACATACGAGCTATGAAACCCTTTAACAAACAGAACAGAACATTACTTGAACAGAACATTACATATACATTTCTCTCCTGCACTAGGAGCTACACCAGCCATGCTGTTTTGGCAAGTTTACTTTATCTTTCCAGTAATTGTCTTTGTTCCTTTGTCCTTGGTCTTACACAATTATTGACAATAGCAACATTTGGAAGAAAATATTTCTTTTTTGCTTAGAGTTTTATGGCACAGCTCTTTGGGATATGGAAAGTCTTGGTGGCAGAATCTTGAGGTGGTTGGTCACAATGCACTTATGAGGTGGTTGGTCACAATGCACTTATAGTCAGTAAATGGAGAAGGGATAGAAATGAGGTTGGGGCTTACCCAGCTTTCTCCCTGGGACTCCATTGGAATAGTGCCAGGCACAATCAGGGTTGGTGTTCCTGCTTTGATTAACCAATGCCTAAAACTCCCTCATGAACATTCAAATATGTCTCCCAGGTGAGTCTAGATCCCACCAATTGACAATCTATGTTACCCAGCATAGTAACTCAAAGATGTGTGTTCTTATCTCCTTATCCTGGCTTTTACTTGTAAAAAATTGTCACTTCAAGGTCAAACAGTCAAAAAAATAACTTGAGGATTTGAGTCTCCAGATCTGTCTTAATTTAACTGTTCTATGCCACTAGACTTGATAGGCTTTAGAAGTATGGATATGAAGTACAGTAAGTAAATATCCAGTTAAACTTGCTTTTCAGATAAGCAACAAATAATTTTTGTACAAATATACTCTATTTTTCGGGATAAGTATATCTCAACTAGAGTACTTTTAAATGTATTTCTTGACTCTCTTCCATGCCAATTTATGTGAACTTCTTGCGTTTTATCTGACAGCACCCCTTAGGAGGCTCGGGTGGCAAGGAACAGATGACAGGGACCAGAATGTCAAAGGCTCTTCACAAGCACCTTCATAAGAACACACCTTTCAGAAGTAGAAAAGTCATGTCTTCTTCCTAAAAGATTCTTAGAAACCTAAAAGTAAGACTAGCAGACTTCCTTTTACAGTTTTAGAAGAACACAGAACACTGAAAGCTATAGTGTTTATTGGAATAATTTTCTCCGTGAATCTGACCTAGGTATAGACACCCATAGATGTCCACAGTGAGAGATGCTAATCGGAGCTGACAATGGGATGCTCCTTGGGGAAATAGTGCTATCTGAGCAAATTCAAATGCACCACACTAATCTTTTTCTGAATAGCCATAGGTCTCATTTGGAAGACCAAACTCCCTGGAACACACCTGTAAGACAGCCATGTTGGTACTTTATGCTTGGCATTTCATTCAATTTTTTGGCCTTGCTCTGAAGTGGATTATCAACCCCACTTATTGGCTGATAGATATGGATGGCTAAGTCAAGGCCACAACTCATGAGTAGGAGAGATAAATTTGATACAGATCCATTTATTTGAACATTACAGCTACTACTGTGTTGCCTGGCTGAAGTGTGATGACGGAGATTTTGTAGATATGTAGTTGAGTTTTCCATAAACAAAGCTTATGTCATTGAATAAGCTACCTGCTTCTCTGTACCCATTGTGACTGATCTCTCAAGCCCCCAGTCAGACTGGCAATATTTATGAATCTTATCTGATGCTCTCAATAAGACCCAATACCTCTACTCTGTACCCCAATTTATTCCCTAATTTAGATGCAGATTTGACCTCTCACTGTAGGAACTAGATATTTCCTTCCTTGTATGTATAATGCCTCTTGCTATTATGAGAGTACTTGAGTATCATAGTGGTTATGAATATAAACTATGAAGCCCTACTTTTAGTTCACTATTACTGCCTTGGAATCATTGAACAAACGGCATAATGTCACCAAGCCTCAGTTTCCTTGATTTATAATTAAGGCTATAACTCTTACCCAAAGAGGCTCAGTAACTTTAAGTCCATAAGTCACTGAAGACAATGTCTATTGCAATGTAAGTGTTCAATATATATTTTACTGTTATTATTACTACTTATGATAGCAATCAGGATTTTAATTTTCAGTAGGTGCCAAGCACAGAGATAAACATACACACACTATATAGTTTAATTCTTACTTACAATACCTTTAAGGGTTGGTTGAACTAGCATTATTAGCTACTGAATCAGAGTGAATAAGCAAGCATTGGCTGACTAAGGAGCCAGCACATTTTCAAACCCGGCCCTCTATGCTTTCAGATTTCCTACCTGTTTATTATAGTTTGTTGAATATGCTCTAAAATACTAGCTGATTTGAAGATCATCATTTTCTTTATTAGTGTAACTCACAGATGTTACCCAATCCAAATCTCTATAAATAGATATAAGAATTTGAATAGCAAGAGTATAGTGAGATCATAATAATAACCTCAACTTAGCTTTTACGTTTTCAGAAGTTTATTTTCCATTCTATAGGTATATGCTATGTATGCATGAATGTGTAGATATTTACAAAGGTGTGGACACACATGTATTCACATACCTGTGCACATGTGTATACATGTGTCTGGAGCCCTGAAGTTGACATCAAGCATCTTGTTTGATCACTCTTCACTTTATGAATTGAGTCATGGATGTGTACTGAACCCATAATTCATCAACTTTTAACAGTTTAGATAGATGTGCTGGGATTTACCAGGCCTGCCCTGCTTGAATGCAGGTTCTGGAGAAGCAAACTCCAATATTCTTACTTCTACATCAAGAGCTTTATACACTGGGTCATATCCCAAGCCTTTATGAGTAGATTTGTACATCCAATAATATTACTGTTGCAGGCCTTGGATTTCTTCCTAAACCATAAGAACATAAGTACAAATTAATTAATAGAAAAAGACTATTATGCATTCAAATCTCTCATCTTTCATCTATGCTTTAAAATAATTTATAAAGATTAGCAGAGGGTTTGGCTAATCCAACCTTGAATGGAGATAGGAAACAAAGTTAAAGGAGATATTATTAGATACAGAACATGCCATGTAGTGCCCATCAGGGTCTGTGTTCCTGATGTCCCTCCAAACATCTTGCAACAACCAAATAATTTAATTCAAGCAAACTTCCCTTTAAGTATCTGTATTATCATTGGGATGTTTGTTATCCTCTCTAGTCTGCAAAAGACCTTAGACAGATAATTTTGCTCATGAATGGGACTGCATCCTTTCTGAAACCCCTGAGTGGGATTTGCCTCATCTATAGGGAAATAACTTAATTAAACACTTCATTCTATGACCCCCAAGGATCTGCACTAAAGTAATGATCTACACACGCATGCAAAGAGAAAAATGAACACTGATGGAAAATTTGTATGGCACAGGTAGATAAGGCATGTAATTTATAATCCGTCCAAAGCTATATCCATAAAGACCATGGCTTTAACCACTTGAACATGCACAGGCTTCTCAGCTTCTGTGGACATCAAAATCTATACCTATAAATTTTTGAAAGTCCTTCCCACCCCAATTGTGACAGGTTATCAAGTAAAGGCATGGATGTCCAAGTGTGCGGTATGACTAGTTTTCACTGGCATTGCCATTGGTCTGGGGACTTGATGTGGAAGGGTCACTCTCAACTGTAGTAACAACCTACTGATGAAATAATGTCTCTTTTATCAAACTTATAACTTCTTGGACCATCAACATTCAATGATTCACATCCTTTGCTACTGAATATTGTTGATTTGCTAGGGTTTCAGCTTTGTGAGTAAAAAAGATCAGGGTAGAGCTATAAAAGGATGATTACATTGCTTCTGCAACTTCCCGAACTCAGATGGTTATAAACTGATGCAGGGCATTCCCCTTCTAACTATCTACTGCTGTTTTGATTTCATAAAGCTACTAAAACCATCCTGCACTACTTTTATATACATCACCACTTTTATAGCTCTGGGGTTGTAATAAAAGACAGTTTGTTGGAAGCTAAGAATTTTGTGTTGTGTTGTTTGTGAATGTATGCCTGTATTTTTTTTTTTCTGAGCAGGAAAAAAAATGAAAGTCAACTAGAAACAGGACATTTCTATCCAGTTCCCTCTGTCAGCAAACTGTGTCCCATCCAATCAATTCACATTCCTCTATGATGCCAGGGTGTTTTTCCTAAAAATCTATTGATAAACTATTGAGCTGCTTGATGGTAGATGATTCCCAATTGCCTTGATTGGAAAACTTTATGCCTTTGGCTTGGAATACAAAAATGGCTGGTATCTGATCTCATATCTCATCATCATAAAAAACAGACTAATTTGTTTTTCATTGTCTCCAATACATATGATGTAATCTATAACATATTTTCTTTGCCCACTTTAATAATCCACTCTTCCTTGGTTCTGTAATTCATTGTCACTTACCAATAAAAACTCAGCTTTCTTTGATGGAATTGTCTGCAATTCTGGGGATTGAGCCTGTAGGTATTATACCTGCTGGAATAATACTGTATCGCTGAGCTGTGTCCCTAACCTTTTTAAATTTTAGCTTGAAACCAGGCCTTGCTAAGTTGCCTAGGCTGGCTTTGAACTCACTTTGAATACTAGGTAGTCCTTGAACTGATGTTCTTCTTATTTTAGAATCACTTGAATAACTTGGACCATAGGAGGATACCAAGGCTGGTTTTAAAAACAAAACAAAACAAAAACAAACCCAGTAACACTGAAAATCAGCTTTCTATCTAACTCCTAACTAGTGGCTAACATTTCTTCTTTAAACACAGCCATAGTCTTCTAAGTCATTAAGTTCTGCTGTTGAATTTAATCTTCACTCACATGATTCTCCAAATTGAAATCCACATTTCCTTTGGATTAGGAAATGGATGTGTTCTTTATTCTGCAATGCACCTATGGTACAGGTTGTGTGATGATACTTTAAAAAATAAAAAGATACTCTGAGGTAACTAAAAAACCCTGCAGGAGTTAAGTGACTCAGACACAGCCACACAGAAGTTCTAACAGATTATTTGGAGCCCACTACAGTGTGCTTTCCAGGAACAATGGAAGGAAGAAGGGACTGGATGGAAGGATAGATAGATGGACACATGCATTCATGCATGAATACCTGTAATCACAGTAAAGTGTGTCATATTTTGACTCAAGGAATAGAAACAATTTTTCCCTATAGGAAGAGAATTAACAACACCTTCTGGTTGTTAGGTAAACGACAGCCATGTCTAGCTGGTGTAGATGGAAACTCCTCTCTGGTCCCAATCACACTCAATAAATGATCATCCACTAAATCTTGGCAGAGTGCACAAGAAAATTCTAGGGGAAAAATAACGTGATTTGATTTCTAGACAACAATAAAACGTATTTATCTGAAATTAAACAGTTAGGTCATTTTCTAATTGCTATAAATAACTCGAACTGAAGGTGGCTGGTGTGACTGATAGAATGTCACACACTGAATGTATGGCAAAGACAGGCTCTGGCCTGAAAGAACTTTTAATCTAGGTAAACACACACACACACACCACGAGCAGTGGTACATATCATTCTATGTCACATCTCCTCACATTAGGTCATTGATATTCAAACTGAACAATTTGATTATCAGTAGATACTCATCCTCGTAGAAAATTTGTAAGACATTCCTTTTATTCCTCATAAGCACCTCTCCTAGTAAGAATAACAGCACAACCCCCACCCCAGTTATTGCTAAGAAACCATTATGGGGTTCTTCATATACATGTCACCCCCAGCCTTTGACTACATCTTCCTCTTTTGAGTGCCCGAGCTGTAAGCAAAACAGCTGTATGAACTTAGCCCTTGATGTTGGTAGCAACTCTGCAGTCCAGTGATTCTTAGTTATAGATCACACAGCAAGGTACATGAACTAGGACAAAACTCAGATCAGTAATTCCCAGCACTAGAGTATAAAGTCATTAGAAAAACTGGAAACCTGAAATCCTACTCCTATGGTGGGTAAAATCTACCTCCAAAATATTCCTTGACTAAATTTAACTCGTGAGGCTTCTGGAAATGAGCATTTAAGCCCCCTATGTGCAGGCTTCATATAAGCTCACCTGCCCCATGCTATTCTAAAAGTCCCCTGAATGGTCCGCGTACTGGAGTGGTTTTTTTTATCATTAATAATACAGTGCCATAGCATAAGTTTTAAATAAAATAGGATTCTTATGCCTCGTATGTGTAAAGGTCACATATGGTAGATGCTCTCATGCTCTCTCTCTTTCTCCTTTTACCTTTACCTTTCTCCCTGCCTTTCTCCATGCCCCTGTCTCCATTTTTCCCCATTTGCCTCTCTATAAAATACCTGTTTTATATCTCACAATGGGGTTTAAACTCCAGCATAAATATCAGAGGGAAGAAACCATATTCAAACTACAGCTCCCCCATGAGGTTGCAGATACACCAGAGCCTTCTAGAAGGGATCCCATTTTTGATCCAAATACACAGCTCTTCCTAAACCACCTATGTCAATCACTGGTGTTCCTGTAAGAGGTGACTGTAACCTTTAATGGGAAAATGTAATACTTAACCTCACACTTGTCTTTCTGTATCCCGTACATGGAATACATAAATAGTGCTTTATAGGAGATTAAACTAAGACAAAGGCTGGAGAACCTTCCATGTGCTCTTACCTAGTAATGATATTAGGAGTCAGAATGATTCATGCTCCCAGAGGACTGCCCTGGCTCTGGGCTTAGTTTTGTACTACCAAGATGAATGAAGAATGTTCCAGCAGATATGATCAGAAAAGTGTGTAAAAGCACTTGCTCTCACCTGTTCCTCCCATTACAAAATACTTGGCATTTTGGTGTTAACATGGAGAAGAAATGGGTAGAAGACACTGGGAAAACCAGTCTTGGGGTTTATCTGGATTCTGTCACCACCTCTTTACTCTCAGCAAGCTTTATGCTACCTCTCGACAACATTCCAGTTTCTTCACCTCATATGACACTGGTGATAGAAAGAAGCACCTGGGAAGTAACACTTTATTAAATATTCAAAGTCAATATAAAGTAAATAAGGAAGTCATATAAAAGTCCTTCAGAACATGGACTCTGTAAAATGACAGATCCAGGCTGGAAGTTTTAGCTTGGCAAACTTCTATCTCTGTGACTTTGGATAATTCAACTTTTTTCCTTCTTTCCTAACTTTATGTTAACTAAGAATTATAATACTGATTGTGTGCCAGTGAGAAGAATTGGATGTATATAAATCTGAAGAATTAACTATTGTTAAATGCAGAAAATATAGTAACCTGCCTACACGATGAAGCTCCTTACCCAGGCTTCCCTGGGATCCAACAGTTCTCTTCTTCTCTAACTGTAATATTCCTTTCAGCCATAGGTACAATCTGACACACATTAACACACCTTTAAATCTAGACCCCTCTTACCCTCAACAAATGCCCTTCTTATCTCCTAAAATGCAAGCTTTATTTGTTTCACATTTCCCCCAAAGTATGAAGCATATGGTATTTCATCTGCTTCCATAAAATCTAAAACACATACAGATGTTCTTCCCTCCAAAATGTTGGACTTATAGTGAAAAGACATGGCTCTGAATTCTCCTGCTTAGTAACCATGAATGCTGAATCAATGTGCCTCCTCACACAAAGGCTTGGAGTTCAGTCATCAATGGAGCAGTAGTGACATGATAATGACAGTAGTCACAATGATGGCAATAACAATGATGGTGAGACAAGGGCACATGTACTTCACAAGTTGACTAGGAAGATTGTCTTCTGTATTGTATAATAATGGCTGGAAAGTTGAGACCACTATATCCAATTAGCCTTAGTACTTGTGATTGGGAAACCAAAGCTCGTGGAGATTTCAAGTGGCTCAAATGCATCTATGCTGCACATCAAGTCAAATAGCAACACCTTTCAATGAAATATAACTAATTATTTGACATCTGTTAGGCTGTGACCTATTTCTGGTCTGACTTCAGAATGAAATATCCACATGTTTACTGAACTGCATCTGAGAAACTTGGTCATCTGCAACTTCATCAACAGCAGGCTCATCTCTGGTGGTATTAAGAGGCAGCAGCCAATAGAACAGAAGGAAACCTGACTGTGCCTAGTCATTTGAATATAGAAGGAACAGAAAGGCCTATGGAACACTCTAGCTAAAACTCTATATTGTCAAGAGTCTATCAAGACTGAGCAGTTTCACACCTTCATCCATTTTTCCAGAAAAAAAAATGAGAAGGTAAAACATAATAAAGTAAATTTTCCAGGTCCCCAAACTAATGCTCTTGGGTCTGGCAGGCACAAGTCATCTTTATCATGCTACTTTCATGTCAGGTATTCATTCTAATGCTTTGAATTAAACCAGCCCCCTAAATCAGGAATCTGTGTGCCCAAATGATGAAGGTCCTTGTTCCCAATTGGTTTTTGATAGATCAATAAAGAGCCAATGCCCAATGGGTGGACAAGTAGACTGATGCAGGACCTTTGGATTTGCGTAGGCTAGGAACTGGAAAAGAGGAAGGGAAAGATCCCCGTGATGGAAAAGAAGAAATACCAGACCTAAAAGTCCACTGACATGTGAGAATCATGTTAAGTGGCCACATGGGCCACTCCCCCAATTGAGTTTAGGGTAGCAAAGATGAAACATAGATTTTAAAAGATGTTAACTCAGAAGTTCCAGAGAGGAGTATTTGCTAGCAGTAAGAAGGATTAGAACTGCCCAGCCTTTGAGCTAGTCAAGGCATTTAAAATTTACTTGTGTGTGTGTGTGTGTGTGTGTCTTCCATTTGCAAATCCAGAGGTCTCTGATGGGTGACCAGGAGCCAAAGCAATGTAGCTAAACTCAACGCTACACTTTCATATGAGTCAGTGACATAATTTGTTTGGGCTGACAGATGTGCTTCAGATGGTAATTCCTTTATTGCTAGCTAAACATCAATTAAGAGATTTATTGAAAGTTTCCTGGGTGCCCATAAAGTTGATATAGTCATTGGACTCCAGAACTTGGTGAGAGAGACAGCCATGAAGATTCTAAAGTCTGTCTTCATCAGAGGACGAGTTCGCAGACCTTAAGTTTAGAACTATGCTATCTAGTTCAGGAGCCACTGGATATAAACTATAAACAAAAAAATAATTTAAAAAATTTAAATGTGATTAATTGCAATAGAATAAAATCTTTATTTAGGGGTTGATGCGATTTTTTCAAAGCAACTGAAACTCAGTTCCGTCGCTCCCTGACCATGAACCACCTCTCATCTTCATGAAGGACCACTGCTGACTTATTTAATTAACTACCTCTTCTGTAATTTTAGGATGCAAGTCTTCCTATCACAGTGCTTTGATTTTCAGGTGAAATAATTTGATGAACCAGGTTTAGATTCTGTAATGAACATCCATGATCTCAGAACATCAATTCATTTAATCCAAGCCAGGCCTGGCCTCTATAATAAATGAGATTTCCTCCACAAACAGTAGAAAAGTCCCAGCCTCCAGACTCATCAAAGGTAATGTATCTGTATAGTGTCTCCAGAACCTTTCCTATTCATCCTACATGATGCTTATAGTAGCCTGAGACCCTAACATATACAATAGCAATAGAGAAAATAGTGCGGTAGACATGAGATGGTCGGAAAAGTTGAGCAGTAGACTCAAGGGCTTGAGAACGTTTTTCTGTGTCTTGTCTATTATGTACATAATCTTATATCTTATAATTTAATTTATTGTGAAAGGTATTTTTATTTATTTCATTATTGTTCACTTGGGATAGCACTCTTGAAACTCTTCTTTAAGGAGCCCCATAGGACAAGTGAACAAGAGAAAAAGCAAAGAAAAAAAAACACTTTGTGTCTCCTTATCTCAAGATGTGACCTAATGTATCTGAAGCTCGGTGGCCAAAGGGAAGGTTTATTTCAAAACTAAAGAAGGCTCTGAATGCATGGTGTGCTTTTCAGAATGCAAGTTCAAAAGAGGCACAGGGAAGTCAAGGGAGGCTCCATTCAGAAGCTTTTGTGCAATCTATGAAAAGAAGCTATCCAAATAACAAAGAAATTGAACACATAAAACTAATTATTGGAGTCATTTTTAATTAACCTGCCAAGATAAATAATCCCTGGAACATTTGTTCGTTGTAGGAGTTTTATCTCAAGGAGCAAATAACCATGGGTTTTTGTACTCATTGGGTCTGTATTGACTGAGCATCATCAAATCCTTATATTGAGTAGTTGTGTTGGTAAGCAGGCTGAAAGATTTAGTTTCTCACCTAGCTCCTAGTTTCTCCTTCATTGTTTCAATTTCCTCACAGAATATTTGGGTCTTCTCTAGCTCCACTTGCCTGTACGGCAATGTTTTTCAGAGTAGATCCTTTCATGCTTTGCCCCCAAAATGCTTTCACCCCCTGTCCAGAGAGTGTATCCACCTGTCTGGACAGCAGACAGTGAACAGCACTATGTGGATACATCCACCTGACAGCTTTTGAAAGTCCTGGAGTCTCAGTTTTGCCTGAACATTAGAATCGCCTGTGGGGCTTTTTAAAAGACCTAGTCCAGCTGCACAGCAGACCGATTAAATCAGCATGTCTGAGGATGGGACTAGCATCAGTAATCTTTAAAGCTCCCCAGATGGCTGCAAAGATTACTTGAGTGGCAAGTTCGTGGACAGCAGCACGAGCACAATTCAGAGCTTGTTAGGAATACAGAATCACAACTCCACACCCAGACCGCCTGAACAAGAATTTATACTTCCTTGAGACATCCCGTGTGACTCGTTTGTACATCAAAAATTAAAAAGCATGGCTGGACCAGTGGTCTTCAAGCCTGAGCATACATCACAGGTACCTGGTAATCTTGAGATATTGTAAATGGCTACAGACTATGCCCAGATGCTGTGACTAACCATATCTAGGCTGGGGCTTGAGAATCAGCATTTCTAAAGTGGTATGTGGCTGGTCATCCCAGCTGATGACCACATGTCAGACATCATGATAATTCCTATTAGATATTATTATTATTACTATTAAATTTTTATTTAATATTCATTAAATTATTAAATTTGTTCAGTAATATTTTTAGATCATGGTAACATTTGGGGAAAGAGAAGCTATTGGAAAGGTAGGCATCATCTCTGATTTCGTGAAACTTCTTAAAGACTCAACAATAAACAAGCAAACAACCTATTTACTAAAACATGAAGCAAGGATCATGTTAAGTGTTTATGAATAAAGGTATACTGAGAAATGAAAGAAGATGACTAGAGGTCTTACTCTAGGTCAACTGGTTTGAAATATACTCGCGGAATGACATATAGTTGAGCAATGGTCCTGCTAGATGACTTACCAGGACAGGAGAGATGAGGTTTTATGAAAAATAATAAAGAAAATCTAGGTGCCCAAGTCAAGGTAACATATAATATTCCAAGCAGGGTGGAGAGGTCAATGGAGAGATCCATCTTCACTCGACTTCCAGACACACAGTCTTCTGGCTGTACAGTATAGAGGAAATTCTACTTTTCATTTCATATCCCATTTACTCATCAAACTTCCTTTGTAGGATTCGTTGGAAGATTAAATTTTCATCAGGAAAGTAGTTCATGCTCTGTGCACTCCAAAGTTATGCTTGCTTGCTCAACCCAGATCTCCAAGGGGGAAAGCAAACAAGCTTGCCAACAGTAGGTGAGCCATCCATCTTTACTGAAGCCAGTAATAGAGACATAAGAAGGATGAGATGTTTTCTCTGTTCACAGGAAAAAAACTCAGCCGCACAGGAAGAAAACACAGCAGGAGGGAAATGAAGAAAAACCAAGACACACAGAGAGCAATGTTGGATGTGAATTGTGAGATAGACAATGGGGCATACCCCAAGGACTGAGGCTGATCTTAAAAGAGACAGAGCATCAGCAAGACTTTAAAAGAAAGAAAGTGCTATAGGAAGAGAACCTTATACATCCACATCCATGTTTTATTAAAGAGCTAGCTGCCTAAGTCTAAAGAAAATAGGAGCAGACAAACTTTTAAATGCCTTGTCATTCAGATTTACAGACCTTATCAATTATACAAATATTTTTACTCCTCATGTATCTCTTTTATCTCTTCCATGGACTGAATTGCATTCCTTCACAGTTCCTGTGTTGTTGTTCTAACCCTTAGAGTTGACTGAATTTCAAGAAAACCATCTTGGGATGTAATTGAGTTTAAGCAAGGGTGAAAGTTAATAAGATAAAAAGGGTGACGCTCTTTTCCAAGGAGACTCATATATTTATATAAAGAGGTAGAGAAATGAGAGTGTTCTCATGTAAACCAAGAGCACCCAGTGAGAATGTAGGGGACTATATGCAAGAAAGACAGCGCCTTTGCCCTACCAAACATTGGGTTTCAAGGTGACAGCTTCCAAAATGGTGGGACAAGGAATTTCTCTGTTTAAGCTGCCAAAACTATGGTAATGGTGCAGTTGCTCAAACTAAGACAAATCTTTTCCAGAAGCCAGAGATGGAAAATTAGCACTCAGTTAGAATAAGCACTGATATTACAATGTATTATTGTCATTTATTTATCTTAGGCTTGGGTGAGTGGGTAGGTGGAAGAGGCATACACATGCTATGGCTCACAAATAAAGGTCAGAGGACAACACATATGACTTGGTTTTCTTCTTCTACCATGTGGGTTCCAGGGATTGAATGTAAGTCTTCATACTTGATAGCAGGTGCCCTACCCTCATTGATTCCAGGTAAATATTAGTGTTAAATTGTCCTAAGCAATAATATTTTTGTTTGGGGCTCATGTAGATCTACATTTAAACATCCTAGTACTTATTATTTTTGAAGGCCTAATTAAACATCATAATCAATCACTAACTAAGCATCTGCTAAAAGGAAATGGAGTTGTTTTGTTGTTATTCTTTGTTTCTAAAATGGCTATCTTATAAGCTTTTTGTTTGAGGTCACATTAGAAAATAAAATAATATGTTGACGCAGAAGAATTAGTTCATAGCACATGGCGGATGCTCCACAAATGTCAGTTTCCTCTCTGACTGCAACTGTGAGTTACCATTGTTAGCTACCTTGGTCTGGATACAGACATCCCACATATGAGCAGAAACTGAGAGTTAGGTTTAGGCCTAATTGATTTTCAGCCACCAACTGCCTCTACCACAACCCCCGTTGCAAGTTGCATAAGAGATTTCCAGCCAACATGTATTTTCTCCTTAACTTGTCCCAAAGTAAATAACAGCTGTCATTGTCTTCCATTAGGCTCATTAGAGATGGTTAATCACCCGAATCCTCTATTGCAGGGCTATAAATGAGATAGCCTTGCCTATTTGTGGGACATTCTGGAGCTCTGCTTCTGAGTCCTGCAACTGATGAGAGTATGGGCAAAGCCTCTGAGCCCCACAGCCTCAGGTCAGAGAAATCATTCTCTTGAGGTGTGTGCTTTCTGTTACTTCTTATATTTGCAATGTCAATGACAATTCAACAGTCCCATTTTCCTTCTTTTGCATTTAATTATCTGTCATAATAAAAGACCCATCTTTTATCAACAGCTGTTCATGATTGGGTAATGAAAAAAATATGTATTTAGAGAGCTCTGGAAAAATCTAGAGAACAGCCAGGAGCCAAGATGCTGTGTTTATGCTTAGAACCCCAGCCAGTGGTGTGTTTACCCGCCCACCACCACCTTTATCCCTCTTTCACTTCCTCTTTCCTTATTTCTTTGATCGCTCTCTTTCTCCCTTTTTTCCTTCATTTCTTTTACCTTGTTTCTCCCATTTTATGTCTTCTATCATACCATTCATATAGGTAGATAAAAGATATTATAAAAGGTTATTTCAATCCAAATTTATAAGAATGTTTGACCTTGAAGAAACTACCTTCACCGTGCCCAAACTCCAACCCCAGTCCCCAGACTGAGCCCAGAAATTTCCCAGATAGAAATCAGTATATGTCTAGGTGGTTCAGTGACAGCAAAGATACAGATGACAAATTAATACCCAGAGGCCAAGCAAAGAACCTTTACAGAGATGAGCATTTCAAAATATCTGTACTTGGCTTTCATGCTGTCTACTTCTGAACACTTGTTCATGGGGCTAATCCCTGGAGTTAGGGCTGGCTCAGGGACACATCTGTGGATTCCTGGTGTATGCAGTAGTTAGTGTCCACATGTGGCCATTGCAGATGCCAGATGTAGACCTCCTGACAGTCTTTGGTACATTAGAATGGCAGATGTTTTGGGCATCCTGTGTCACATCCTCTTGACCTACCTCTGATCTCAATCACAGCTGTGGTGATCAAACCTACTTTCTTTGAAAGCTTACACTGTAATTAAAGCATCCGGCAGAGAGTTTTAGACCAGTGTACAGAAATAGCCAAGCACAGCACAGCAAATAGCACAATAGCTTGGTTCTACTCAAGTATTTACTTTCCTGCTCTTCTCTTCTCTACCTTTCTCTTCCCTCCCCTCCC
>NW_021604646.1:880307-917107 GCF_004785775.1 Grammomys surdaster | reverse complement strand
CTCCCTCCCCTCCTCCTGCATGGATACTCCTACTCTCCTCTCCTTTTTCTCTTCTTTTCTTTCTCTTTTCTTTTCTCCTCTTCTCCTCTCTTCACTTTTGTCTCTGTTCCCATTCCATCTTTCTCCCTTTATGTCTTCTTTCTTCTCCCCGATTTCCTCAATCCTTCTCTTTACCTGCCTTCTTTTGTTTTTATTTCTCACTTTTTACTTTTTCTATTCATATAGAGACTGTTGTGTGAATTTTTCCCAGGGAGATAGGCAAACATTGTTTTCCCCTAAATAGAGCACAAACAAGCAAACAAACAAAGAAACAATCCTACTCAGGTATGAAATTAGTTTAACTAGGGTTACTTGCTCCTGCATGGATAAAATGACTACATACAGGAGGATGGAAAACTCAGGAGCAGTGACATCACTAAAGAAAAACACACTTTCCAGCAACTGTTGACTGCTTATGTATACTCCAGAAGGAATGAGGTCCATAAGCTCACCTCTTCTGTCTGACAAAATGTTAATCCATCAAAGCTTCTAAGAGGGCCTCATGCCTTGCAATCACAGCTACTAAGAGCTGTGGCCATATTGTGCTGGAAAGAGAGTACTCCACATTAGGTGTAGCTATTGCTATCAGTCAACAAGTAGCCACATAGGTACTGATGTCAGCAGAGATATAAATGATACATGTGTCTTTTCTCAAAAAGCAGCATCATAAGTTTCAGCTGGAATGCTGTTCAACTTGGGGCATCTAGGGATCTGTTTCATATCTACTGGATTGCACTGTATATTTGAAAAACAACTTCCAGTTACTCATATGAACATGAGAGTATTGCATGGATAGAGAAAAAGATGAGCCCATGAAGCCTATCAATAATGATGGTTGGAGTACTATGAACTGAAATACAAAGACTCTTTAAATATAGGGCAGGGGAATGCTCTCCTGACAGTTCCATGTTCTAGTTCATTCTCAAACATCAAGAGTAACTTACTCAATTAACATAGAAAACATAGTTACTCTAGAATACTGAGTGTGGATTCATTTTGGTACTTAAACACCCTCACAGCCAGAAAGAATAACTTCCTGAAAGCATCCTACTGCCACACAAAGGGAAGTCATTCTTGTGGAAAAAAAATAACAGCCCTAATAAAATCATTTTTCATTTGCACTCATGCAAGAAGTTGCCAAATGTTTACATCCACCATTCAATCAAGAAGTTGCTTTTTTTTTGCAATAATTAAAATATATGATGGTTGCTCCACTAGCCACGTTGTGACACAGGTCAAGACACTGAGACTCCACTAGCTATATGTCCAGTCATGAGTACAAATTTAGCTGTTAAGATGGGATACATCTTACACATGAATCTCAATCAATTCTTAATTTTGCTGCATATATATGGGCATAAGCAGACTCAAAGACAAAAATCAAGTATGTGTGTGTTCATGAGCACACAACACATACAATCACACATACACATGCACTTTAAAATAAAAATAAATTAACAATAAATGAATTAAATATTGGCACTTCAGTCAAATACAAAAAACATAACCAACAACAACAACAAAAGTTTCTACCTACGTACCAATTACCCAGCTAGCAATTTGTCTATTCAGCCATTGACCATCTGACTCCAAGAACATCCACTTTGAACAACATTCAGATTACTCAATAAGCAACGTCTATTTGTTATAAAAAAAATTTCCATCAGCCCTGAAAGTAGAGGCTGACGCTTTTAGCAGTATCTATCAGCACTGAGAATTGTTTCTTCATTCCTTTGAGTTCTGACTAGTTTTTTTTTTCCTTTACCAAACCTGTAACCATACTCTTTGCTGGGAATTGTTTAGTGGCTTGTCTTAGTAAAATAGGATCTTTCTGAACTCCAAGTGACTTCTTGTTCCTGTCCAGCTTTGTCTACTTCAGATTCAGTACAGAGAATTTTTCAGAGTAGGGTTTGTAGGCTGCAGCATCTGCCCTCTAGGCTGGCTTACTTCTACTCTTGTAAATCATCCTTTATGGGGCAGGTTTACATGAACCTGCCTGTTTACTGAAACACTGTGGAGGAAATGCCTAACATCTTAAGAGGTGAACTTCAAAATTAAAGGAGGAGGGAAGTCCTATCACCTGCCTCCTATTTTTTTTTTTATAACTTAAAAGGTTTCTACAAATGTACATCCTAGATTGAGCATATTTTCCCCACATCTCATTACCCTTCACTTGTTTGCTCCCCTTCTTCCTTCTAGTCTTTTGTTGCCTGGTCAGTGTGAATTCTGCACACTGTTGGATGGAAGATAAACTAGCCCAGTTTCTATGACATTTAGCATGAAGGTCTCTGAAAAACACTAAAACCCCATTTATTATAGGGCTCAGTTATAAACAGCATTTTTAAATACTATTTTTTTACTCCTTGAAAATTCTATGAACTTATAGCATGTGTATATTGACCACACTTATTCCCTGTCTCCTCCTACCTCTACCTACTTCCAACTCCCACGACTAGAGTCCCCTACCCCACCTCCCTCTCAGCTTCATATCCTTGTAACATTCTAGTTTCAATCACTTTCACAGTCCTATAAGATGGGCAAGCCTGGCACTTACAATTCCATTGTAGAGAATTACAAATTAAATGGGAAAAAAAAAGACTGAGAGGGTTGAGGCAAGGCGTAAAGTGGGAGAGGGGAATGGGAAGAGGAGAGGAGAAGAAAAGAGATGGAGAGAGGAGGAGAGATGGGGAGAGGAGGAGAAGAAAGGGAGGGGAGGGAAGAGGGGGGAGAGGAGAGGAGAGGAGAGGAGAGGAGAGGAGAGGAGAGGAGAGGAGAGGAGAGACTTGTTTACAAATGGAGTTATCCATTTAATAAACTGATGATCTGATCTCAATGATTTCATAATGTAAGAAAACATGTTGACACCAAAAAGTATATCGCACAAGTACATGACATCTGGCACAAGAAGTACCCCTGTATTCCAGATCATTCGAGGGTGTCTTTACTGACAAAAACATAAGGTACTGTGTCTATGCAAATGAGCTTCACAAAACTATAGGTCTTCAGTAAATGCCATTTCTTGTGCTGTGGTTAATATGTACAGAACACTGTTATTTATAGTGCTAGCCCTTATTTTCTTGGCTTTGGTTTTTTTTTTTTTTTGCTCTTTATTTAAAATAGCACACATGCAGCTTGTTTGGGCACTAAGACATTGTGATAGCTTCAGAGTATATCCCCACAAATGGACATTGGTCTTTAATTATTCAGAAATATGACAAACTTGTCATCGTTTCCCAGGCCTGAGCTATCCTGGGACTCTAGCAACACTCAGACATTTACACCAAAGCCACAGTCACTTGCATAAGATTTATGGGTTCCTAGTAGCCCTATGAAGTCTAAACCCACCCCCACATGGATATGTCTCTCTGTTACATTCTAAGAAAACAGGTTTTCCACTGGTATTATGAGGCCAGGGAATTCCCCCAACCCATATACACTCACATATTCATAATACATATTCATAGTGTAAAATAATCCATCTGTTTAAGAAACTAACTGAAAAAGGGAGGATCTCAAAGTGACTATTCACCTACCACCTTGTCATCAAAAAAGACAAGTCCACTTGCCTGTTGTCTTCAATCAGCTGTGAGTTCAGGTCATACAACTATTGGCATTCATACTGTAGCTTGGATCTTATGGGTCTCTCAGAATTGTACAACTGGGAAAAAGATACCTTTGGGAGACGGGGTCAAGTGAAAAATATTCAGATACTGAGTGTGTATCCTTAAAGCAGTCTGTGGAACCTTGGAGACTTCCTTATTCTTTTGTACCCTGTCTCTCAGGTGAGTGGTTTTGCTCTAGACATAAAGTGCTATGTCCTGACGGGAGCCAGTCAATCATTAACTGGAACCTGTACAAGCTTCTAAAAGATTAGTTAGAATAAAGATTTTTGTCTTATAAGTTGATTATCTCAGGTATTTCTTAGAGTGAAAGAAATTTTCCCAACATAAAGCCTAAGCCTCCCTCTGGCCTTTTTTATTATTATCTATTCTCGCTGTTTTCAGCATTTAGTCCCTACTCAGGTCTGGAAATAAGCATGACTACAGAAGCCACACACTATCTCCTAACATGAGACACAAAAACAATGTCCTAAAATGGCATAGCCTAGGTGTCTACCCACCATTCATACCTCTCCTCCCCTGTCACAGTCTTACCACAGGCTGTAAGGCAGGCTCTAGCCACTTCCCAATTACACAGATGAAGAAATAGCCCTGGAAACATTTATGAGTTTTGTTCAAATATACCCAGAGTGGTCCAAGCTACCACTGTCACACCATCCATCTAAACAGAAGTGACCACAGAGGGGCATCACCCATGAAGATGGTCAAATCAAAGATTCTTGGTAAGATTTGCCAAGAAGGTAAGGTCTATGGTCAGTCTTGAAAAGAACGCAGGAACTGGGGATGGAAAGGGTGGAAATAATGCTCAGCAAAAAAGCGTGAACAAAGTCATGGCAGTAGGAAACCAAGGTCAGTCTTTTACCTACAGGTTGGTCATAGTGACTGGAGAAGGAGATGTAGGAAGGAGAAAAAGAGAAAGGAAGGAGAGAGGCAGAGGAATAGATCTGTTCTTGAAGGCAGCGAGATGGCAATGGGCTGAAATAGATCCAATTGATAAGGGGGCATTATCACTATTTGAACTTGAAATGAGTCTTCCTCTCAGACATAGATATAGAACATAGCCTTATTCAAGTGATCACTGAAGGCCAGAAGTGCAAGAACCATGTAGGTCTGAAAGGGCCCTGACCAATGACACTATGCTAAATGTTCTAAACTTGAACTGCCCCAAGGTACTTCAATGTACTGTGTTTTGATGTTGAAGAAGTTGGACTTGTCTGGCACATGGGGCTACAGTAAGAGATTTCTCTACAGAACCAGGCTGTCCTGGTTCCTAGTGGTCATGGGGACATGATGACAAGGAAACAGTCTGAACAAGAGAAGGCACTTAAAAAGTCAGCTCATCGGCCTCCAGTGAGCCTAAACCTTGAAGAACTCAGCCCTCAGCTCACACTCTCAGACTGGAATAGATCTGCAGCTCCTGTCATAATCAATGAAAGGGAGAGGCCACTGGGCCTTCGCAGACCAACACTGCACAGAGATGCTTTCCATAAATGGAAGCTCTTCGCACTGTGTGCTTGTAATGCTCTCTAAGTGAGCGTGAAAGAGAGAGCTGACAGTTTTGGGTCATGGGCAGCATCCCTGGGGGTAGACACAAGGAATGCAACCTGGGAAAATTGTGAGAGGAGGTGGGGGACCTACATCCCTGAAGGGAGCTGGGGAACAGATGACAAAATCCAAAGTAGTTAAAGGGAAGGGCACTTTTTCCATCCACAAGGAAAATTTTAGGAAAGTATGCCATGGAGCCTAGCATGTACCACAAGGAGGACCTGCCATGGCAGAGGTGTCTGAAAGGAGGAAATGGGGAAACTTTACAAACTGAGATTCAGGAAGGGGGATAGAGCTGGGAAAGGGTGTACAAGCAGAGCTGCAGCCAAGCCACTCTGGAGGAAATATAGAAGGTTTAAGAAATGGAAATATAGAAAGAGCAGATTTCATCATCCACCAATCACTTAGTGTGTTATCCTTTAAGATCAGAACTCACTGTCCCCAGAATGAGCCTCAAGCATTGCCCCAACTCCTGTTGGGAGCCCCATTCTCATGTCTTCTACATTAAACATCCTCACACCACGGGAGCTAGTGATGGACTCCCACAGCACTGGACATGATAAACTGCATTTGCCCTTGGGGAGGACAAGAATAGCCTCTGTGTTCTGTTGTCCTAGATCATGGGCTGGTGTAGGCTTAGAGACAGCAAGAGCCATGATAGGGAAATCACATCAATCTAAGCCTTTGTTGACACTGACTCTGTCCCCTGAGCCTCTTCTAGAATCATGTACCAATGCTCTAGATGTGACCAAGTCTTCTTATGGCCTAAAGGACATAGCCCATATCCTATGTGGGTCACCAACTTGGGGCTCAGTCATACCATTGGGTAGAATTCCCAGGCCATTGTCCTAAATAAGCTTCTTTCCTTCTGCCCTCTTTCACCCCACCAGGCTCTGTGGAGAATCCTAAAATCCTTACACTATGCCCAAAGTATGGCCTTTTCAAATCTATTGAATCAACTTGTCCATCTTTGGCTCCCTATTCAAGCACTGTGTGTCACCCGACTTTTCAGATCTGCCAATCAGTTAGAAACTTGCCACTTCTGGATGCTTTTCTTTGTTAGTAATAGAAATATTATTCTTGAAGGGCTAACAGAGGTTAAACTCACATTTCAAGGTACCATTATAGAAGATCATTTCCCACATGCATTCAAGAAGTTCTCCCTTAGGAAGTCAGTTCATGAGGCGCCAAGGCCTAAGTCATACAACTGGTAAGTAAAGCTTGGTAGGCAGAAGATTAATCAATGGAGGAGATAAAAGAGGGAAAGTGCTCAGTGTTCCACCTTCAGTCTGTGCTAACTCCTAACTCTGAGCAGGCTTTGTAGAGATCTATTACGGGTTACTTACCATGTGTCTAATCAGATGTGTGTGTGTGTGTGTGTGTGTGTGTGTGTGTATGTGTGTGTATGCTGTACAGTTGTACCCCCTTGATCTTTGGATAATTCTTGAGAACAAAAAATAAATAAATTTCATTTCTTAGACTAAGGCTCAGAATGAGAAGACTTGAGTAAGAACTGTCAAGATCCCTTCTCACCAAGTGTCCAAATTTGGACCTGGGTCTGGACCTCTCCAAAGCTCATTCTCTTTCTGTTCCCCAGTACCCTCCCTCTTCATCCGCCTCTCTCACCCATGTTAGGAGGAAATGTCAAGTCTAATTCCTGAGTCTTGAGCTTAGAAAGTCAGGCCAAGAAGCACAGCAAATATAGTACACATGACATATCTGGTGGGAAGCTAAAAAATGTCAAGTTTTGAAACCATGAATTATTTTCCTTCTGTTTCCTCAGATCAGCACTAGCCCATCTGCGTATGGTTTTCCTAAGGCAATGTGCTGAGAACAAGTTCCACCCAGGTCCCTTAAGCCTCTCATGACACTGTCAGAAGATGCATAAAAATCACAAGGGTTGGAAGTATGGTAACAGCCTGTGTAGGAAGACCTTAACCCCACCTTTTAGTATACCAGTTTGATTGTCAGTGTCTCTGCTTCATTTCACAGAGAATACAGCTTCATTCTTCAACCAGAAAAATAGAGCTTGTTAAGGCATTCTCCAGGAGAACACACTCTAAATTTCTTACTAACGTATGCATAGCTGATATTAGACAGATGAAGAGGAGAATACTACCCAACATTTTTGTGTCCCATTAATTTTTAACCTCCATAGTAATTGTGCATAAGGTGTGCTATCATCACTCCATTTTACAGGATTGCCATAGTAAGGTGACATATATTTTTGTCATCAGTAACTACTGAAAACCAAAACACACTTATTTGGAGAAACATAAACATGTACTTGGGAGAGTTAAGAAAGCACTCCAGAACAAAGGTTAAAAGCAATATTGCTTAGAAGAAATGTGATCCAGTTTGCCCATTTTGTGGATAGAAATACTGAGCTCTAGATAAAATGATGCTTCTTAAAATACAGGAAAGTCTTGTGTTCTTTCTCCCTAAGACTTCCAACTGCACAAACTTTCTTAAACTCTCTGAGAATGAACTATCTACAAGAGATACTCTCAGTACACCACACAGATGTCTTTCCTGAAAGAGCACACCCATGTCCTAGCTACCCATGGCTTACAGCCACAAAATTCTTGAGACTCCAGCCATGTGACCAGAGGGGAGCTAAAGTTACACTATCCTGTGTAACTACAACGACAGTGCTCTCTCCCACTGACTGTATAGAAGCAGGAAAGTTTGAAGCAGAGCCTGTAGCCTGTAGATGACTCATCAGATAAAGGGACTTGCTACCAAGCCCAAAGACCTGAGTTTGAGCCTCAGGACTCACATAGTGGGAGAAGACACCCACCTCCCAAGGTTTTTCTCTGATCTCTACATGTGCATTTTAGGGTGTGTGTGTATGAGTGTGTGTGTGTGTGTGTGTGTGTGTGTGTGTGTGTGCAGTGCATATAAAACAAAAATAAAAATGTAAAACTTTGTTTTTTAATTTTTGGGTTGTTTGGAGTCGTTTGCTTCCTGTTGGACAACTGAGACTTTTTTTGTTGTTTTTGTTTGTTTGTTTTTGTTTTTTAATTTGGTTTTTTAAATATTTTTTACTTTTTTATTGGATATTTTATTTAAATTTCAGATGTTATCCCTTTACTCCATCTCCCCCCCGCCCCGAGGATTCGAGGGTGGGCAGGTGAGAGTTCGGGGAGTGGTGGAGTCACATCCTCAACTGTGGCATTTCTTCACCGCCTTTCTTTACCTCCTCCTCATGAGATCAAGCCAAATGAGTCTCCAGCTGAGGAATTACCCTGTCTTTAGCTTATTTTCTTTCACCTTATTGTACTTTACTCAGTTTCCTTTTCCTAAAACAACACTTCCTAACTAAATCATCCTATGAGACTCACCCCTGTCTCTAAGGAGGCGAAAGCCTCTAAGAGTCAGGAGAAAAGTCCTTGTATCAGAATCCTTTGGACATCACTAATAGAATATTTCACAGAATCTCAGCTTGAGACCTCAGGATTGTATAAAAAAAAAACAGAAGCCTTAAAGATGTCAGGGCAGTGGTGTTATTTTAGTTATGGGATGGTGCATGTCCAGTGATAAGAAGGAACTCATTCCACTCACACAGAATCAGAACCAAAACCTATTTCTACCAATAATAATGTATCAAGACCAAAACAAGGCACATCCCTATTTCTTCAATGGTGTGTATATCAATATCTCCAAAGAGAGGACAGCATCTGCTGCACAAAAATTAATAAGATCTGGTTTGGTTACACTCTTAATTATGGCTCACAGAATGAAAGCCATGCTCATGTCCCAGTGAGCACTTTCATGCAACAATGTCTTTGTACCTTTGACTCTGGCATCCCATGATCCTATGCTACCCTGAAGTGTATTCATCCTGCCTCATCTTTGCCTAAAATTCAAGTCTGCTATGTTTCTATTGGTCTACAATGGTATGTGTTTGTACTTACCAGTTGAAATTCCAGACTAACAATAATCATAGCCCAGTATTAAATGGAACACACCTAGATTATAAATAATTATAGTATGTATATGTGGGGCAGAGGTTGGTGAAAGGATAGCTTGGTTCCTGGTTGAGCACAGACCTCGAACCCAGGACCCTAATGGGACAATGGTAGGTATTTGGCCACGCCCAAGACTTCAGGCTCCTGACACGAGGTCTTCCTCCCCCCGAAGACCTCCATTGACCTGCACCTTTCAGTCACTTAGGACAATGCCCCTAACAGCCCCTCCACAGGTAGAGGGCATGACTACAGGCCTCAGATCCTCAAGAGATTTACATACTGATGAGTTATCTGAAGGCCAGGGGGGCGTAGCCAACTAAGCATTCCTTCTTAGACCTTCCTCCCTCCCTATTTAGCTCTGGTCCGCCCTGAGTTCAGGGGGATGCAGCCAGATTCATCTACCATCTGCCATGACAATAAAGCATGTAAAAACATGGACTTCCTCATGTCTTTGGGGCCCCACCATGGGGAACCGTGGAGAAGGCCTTTAACTAATAATGCCACTGCTGCCGCCTAATCTCCCACCAGAAGACCTCTGCATTCCCGAAGTGGAACCCTGCAATTCAAGCAAGCTAGCCTACCCAGAGACTCAGCCAAGCAAGTGCCAAGTCATCGATAATCCAGCCAAGAGAGTGCAAGTAACAAAGAGTCTCTTTCCTGCGGGGCGCTGTAGGGGCTTCCCCCTCCCTCATTTCTCTCACCAGCCCAGTAGCTACATCTCTGTCCTTCCATGACACCCCCCCCCCCCGCGGCATCTGGGAGCCCAAGGACAGACCACTGGTCTCTCAGGTCAGGCCACTTTGGCCCAGAGACGATCACTCAAAAGCCCTGCCCCTGCAGGAATTCCGACTGAGATCTCCCTGATCCCCTGCAGAGCCCTGCAGCATCTGCCCCAGTGGAGTAAACTCAGTCAAAATCCTGCACTTCTACTGCCAGAGCCATGGTACTAGCTAACCAGGGCAGCAGACCCGCAGGAACCACAACTCCACCCAACAGGACCCAAGCCCACGCCTGTGCACAAGCTAACCTCCCCACATGTATGTAGTCTGGCGTATTGGTTATACTCCTTGTCTGAAGTGTTCTATCCCATAAAGTCTTGAGAAACTCATCATCTAAACACAGTTCAAATTGAACCTTCTACAGTCTTCTCTGTCTTCTAAAATTGTGCTCCCTCTTCAGGACCACAGTATTATGGGCTTAAAAGTATAATGCATGGCTATGCTCCCAGGAACTACATGACAGGCACAAGAGAATCTTTGCATCTGTTCACACTTATGCTCATGCATATATACATGCATTTTTTTCAGAAAAACATACATCTAATACCTTCTTCATACCCAGCACATGTGGGACGCAGCAGTCATATATCAAGAAAACAGATTCAACATCTACCCAGACAAGGAGTGAAAGTTATTTGCAAGTGAATAGATGAAGTTTAGTTATAATCTGTGCTACAGAAGAAGTGAAATGGGCTATTTAATAGAGGAAAGAACATGAGTAGTACCTGGATTTGTCCCTAAAGACCTTTTAGGACCAATCAGAAAAGAAGTGTCAGCTGTGTGAAGAGCAAAGGAAGAGGACACCTCAAGAAAGAAGAGTGCTTAAGGGCATGGGACCCAAGGGAGTGGTTCATGTTTGAATAATCTCTTGGAGAACCTAATAAGCAGTGGGAAAAGGGCAGGCAATATGTATGGAGCCCCAAGCTGAAGCAAGCATATGTGAGATCTCTTCCACCAGAGTAAGGTTATTTGAAGTAAAGTGGAAGAATGTGAATGGTTCTTAAGCAGAGGGGAGACTCAGTTCTACTTATTTATATTCCTTGTGACGACTCTAACTGGTCTTTGTACCACAACAACAGCAGTGAAAGTGTTTTACTCTTTGAGTAAATGAGTCTGTTGTCCAGTTTGGTCCTTTGCATCCTTCTTCATAACAGGCTCTTTGGGACTTCTAGCTTAGCACTCTTCTATTTAGACAGATGAGTATCACACTATTTATGTGTTTGCCACTGTCAGAAAAGATATCAGAAAAGTATATCAAACTTCCAGAACCCTCTCTTCTTTAGAAGAAGGTTTTTGTTTAAAGGAGAGTTGAGACATAATTTCACAAACTACCACTAAGTAACATTTTTGGCTTTTTAATTAAATGTCAGTACTGACTTTCTGCTGGGAATCTGGCTCAGC
The DNA here is from genome assembly GCF_004785775.1 of Grammomys surdaster. Classification (NCBI taxonomy): domain Eukaryota; kingdom Metazoa; phylum Chordata; class Mammalia; order Rodentia; family Muridae; genus Grammomys; species Grammomys surdaster. The sequence continues at coordinate 905,752 of NW_021604646.1, read as the reverse complement.
CTTCTGGAGTATGATATCTGGTCATAAATACAGGTTATCCCTTCAGGATGGAGCACAAAAACAGCTATCTTAAGAGGATATAACAATATGAAGGTACCCACGCACAGTATATGGGTTCTGGTACACAGATGTCTCAGCCCAGGAAAGTATGAAGTAGAGAGTCAGTCATGGATAAAGGGAGAGATTTCCATTGTTATAAAAATGATGGAGAGGAACCAGACATGGTATCATACACCTGCAATTTGAGCATTTGGAAAATGAAAACTGATAAACCATGAGTTTGAGGCAAGCCTGAGCTAAATAGTGACTTCCTGACTATCATAGGCCATGTATTGTACATTGATTCAAAAGAAAAAGAGAAAAAAGTATAATGAAGCTCCACCTAGGATGACAAGCTTTTAGGAGTCAATGGCTATGAGGGGAGGGAGCAATTATTCTTAGGGTTTATGGCTGTCTCTGTGCGTTTGGACAGCACAAATAGGAATCAGTGGATAATTTAAAAGGAAGGGGAAAAGATGAGGAGGAGAAAAGGTGTGAAACAAATGTGTTGGGAGAGATGTCTAGGGGCATAGGATGGGGAATTGGGTACGGATATGATCAAAATACATTGCATACATGTATAAAAATGTCCAGATATATTATTTTAGAGAATGAAAACATGATAAGCTGGGAAAGAGCCTTCTGTGCCTCATTCTCCATACCCTGTCTGCTTCTAGTGAGGATCCCAGTGAAAACGTCATCCCTAGGAATTAAATAGGTTACTGCCTTCCAAGATAGAGGGGGGAAAAAGAAAATAAGAAAGGAATTTGAAGGCAGGCATCTTTCCTTCTTATTTCTTCCTGGCTAAGGTTTTATGGACTTCAGTAAGGTTTGTGTTCCCTGTGTTAGGATGTGGGAAGATTTACAACCTACCCTCCTCTATCTCTGTGTAATCCACCTCACCATACAATGTATTATATGCCCTGCATTCACAGAGGAATAACCTTGATTTCCAAATGTCAAAATTCTAAGTGTCTTCCTGGGCCTTTCCAGGTTCACCCAGAGCCAACAGGAAGCTCATATAGGCTCTCCTCTACACATCCATTGACCTACGTACACCGAGACCTTAGTCATTGACTCTGAACTCACTCTAGAGTTGATACAATCCTACAATCATGCTCCTTTAAGTGCTAGAATACCTACCTCCTCTTCCTCTTGGCATGCACTGAAGTGTCAAGTTCATTATTGGAGACAGATGAACCAGTGTTCGTAGGGAGTACCTCATCTCATAATGACAGTATGACTGGGTCAGGTAGGTATCTTTTCAGCTGAGACTACCAAAGACAGGTTAAGAAAAACCCATATTATTTAGATATTAAGGAACAACATCTGAGTTAAACTCCAATCTAACTTTCCATACAGATGGTTTCATTTCACAAGACTACCTTCGCCAAGCTTACAGATATTCATCTCTTTTCCCTTTCTCCAATACACTCTCCTCCCCAACTTACTGCAAAGATCATGTGTACCCACATCTCACACAACTCCCCCAGTCTTTCCCTGAAATCCGGTGTTTCAGGGGAGAGAGCTCCTTAAGCCTTCTGCAGACACTACAGGAATGTTGAGTTTTCTTTGGATTCCAAGCAACCAGATTGGACCAGAGGCACCAGAGCAGACAGCATCTGCCACAAAGCATACTGAGACATTTAGCTTCATTCCTTTGAGGATTTCATCTGAGAAACATGCTACTTCAGAGGAGGCAAACATCATAGCCATCAGCAAGGAGTTTGCTTCAGCTTTTCCCTGATCTGCCCCAAATCAGAAGTACTTAACTCCAGCAAGAAGCCCCCTTCTGGCTTTCCCAATGCCAAAAAAAGTAAAGTGTAATCCCCATACCCTACAACTCCTGTCGTTTCCCTTGCTATTTCAGTCTGTGCTGGGAAGAGAGGTTCTAATCTTACACAAGTCTGGGCTCATCCTCTTCCTGGGCCATTGGCATGTGCTTTGCACTGGATATGAAGTTTTACCCATAAGTCTCGTATGCTAAAGGGCTGGTCTCCAGGTAGCGGTGCAATTGAGTGATCACAAGAGCACTATTTTTATCATCAGTAATATACTCGAAAGCTCATAGCTGAATGTACTAGGTAGAAGAAGTGGGTCTCTGGAGATCACTGAAACTTGCCTCTCTCACCTTTCATTCCCTAGCCCATAACATTAACAGCTTGCTTCATCACATGCTCCTGGAGCCATAATATTTGGCCTTACTCCACTCCTACCACGATGGTGCCACATGAACATATGCCTCCATCTCTGATATCTTATGCCATAACATCTTCCTTCCATTTAGATGGTTTGTTTTATCTGTTTTTTCTTTTTAAATTACTAACACTGTCAATATTCCAGCCTCAGTACCCTTGGTGGTCTGCCTCCTCCATCTGGAATCTAATCCCCTGTTCTTCCTTTCAACTGGCTCCAAAAATCCAAAACCTCTCTTAAGCTTTCCCTCAATTCTTTTGACTTTGTGGACAGGCAGAATCACTTTCAGCTGTGATGAGACTACAACAGATTATGGGACCCTCTAGGTACAATTCAGTTAACAAATATATTGTGTGTGCATTCGCGTGTGTTCAGATGAACATGAGTGCTAGGCTGCACTTACCTATTTGTGCCCCTGGAATTGAGAAGACAAATTCAACTCTTGTTTTTCAGGGTTTTGTCTTCTTGGGTTTTTCAGACAAAGCCCTTCATTGGCCTGGAATTGACCATGTAGCTAGGCTGACTAGTGAACTAACTCTATGTCTCTGCCACCCCCTGCTCTGGGGTTAAAAGTACAGGCCACCACTTCCACTTTTTTTTTTTGTCATGTGGGTGCTGAGGGCTCAAACTTAGGTCATTACACTGGGCAAGATGAGGGCTTTACTGACTGGCTTGTCTACTGGGCTACCATTCAACAAATAATCACCCATCATATACCAGGTACCAGGCTCTGCGTCAGGTCCCAGAGATGTAGCAGTGAACATAAGAGAACCTTTGATAGAGCTTCTGTCATGGTGTGTGGAATGCCTGCCTGATCCTGAGGTTAGGCTATGATATGGTTCTTGCTTGTGCATCTAGCAAACTGTACCTTCATCTTTGTTTCTCCAGGACATGACAGAGTACCCAGCACTGAGTAGATGCCCCAGTATCATCTTTATGTTTGATTGAAGGGTGCATGAATAAATTATAAGGAAACCAGAACAACTGGCTCTGCCACAAATAACCTGTGTGATTTTCGACAAAAGCCAATTCCCATTCCAAAACATGACATTTTTACTGAAATATGAGCCAGGGAATATACACTTATATATCAAACCTACTGCAACATCTACACTGTATTTTTCATGGGGACAGGCAGGTAAAGAAACAAAGCTCTGGGAAGGTCCTAACTGGAGCTGGATTTGGCTTTAAAGTTACCCGAAAAGCCTCCAGATATTAGCCAGATTCATCTGATCCTAAAAACAGGCTCACTGGCAAAGTAATAGCCCATCTTCGGATCAATCCCATTGATCGAACTTTATAACAAAGCCACTTCCCGAAAGACCACAGCTTAGTGGTGCTTGCTGGGGTTTCTTGCTATCCTGTGTGGCTGTATCTCTTTTCTTATGCAGTAATGGATGAGACCGGGGGTGGAGGGGTATGTGAGGCATGTCTTGGTTATGAATGTTTGACCTGCTTTGTGTTTATGGTGTGACTGTGACCTTTCTTCTTGCCACAAAACAATTCTGCACTAGTGTGAATGGAAATCATCCCATCCACCCTTTTTACCCCTCTTCCAGATGCACGTGATTTGCTTTATGAACTAGACAAGACCCAGGCATCACAATGGTTATTGTGAGCAGAATGGACCATGCCTTTAGAGGGAGGCTCTTCATATGGAAATGTCCATATATTATTCCTTACTGATGACTAACAAGAAGAGAAATAGAAATGTTTTTTTCCTAATCTACTGTTTTTAATATGTAAATTCAGAGTCTCCCTTGAAAACAACTTCAACCCCAACTTACCAGAGTAAAGAGAGAAAATGTCAGCAAGAAAAGGATTGACTGAACTTTGCAGAGTGAAACCAGCTAGTGACCCATCTGATACTCCATCTTCTCTTTAGAAACTCAGCAACCCCATTATCATCATGTCTATGCTAAAACCTCAAGGGTGGCTGCAAGCCATGTATATAGAGTCTCTGAAACAGGCAGGGAGCCTTGCCTTAATTCTCTATGGAACAATAAAAACAAAGCTGGAATCTTCAAGGGTAACCACAGAAAAGTGGAAGAACATGTAAATGCTAAAAATCCTATCACCTCACTTGGAAAATGTGACTTGCTCTCCAGAGACTGCAGTAACCCCTCTCTAACACTGGGCTTGTTACTATGACGTAAGCGCTTTTCAGATTATACCTTCCAGGACCACACAGCTGGATGTCTGCCTTTTCAGATGGTCACAGAAGGCCAGACATTGGTATTGCACACCTGTAACATTATTATATAGGAGGAGATGGAAAGGTGAAAGAAGGAAATCAGGATTTCAAGGCCGACCTTGGCTACATAGCAAGTTCCAGGTCAACATGGGTACAGTAGAGCTCATCTCAAAGAATAAAAAGCAAACACCAAAGAGAGGGTAAGGGATTTCAGAAAAGGACAAGATCTGTGCTCTTACCTTGTATTCTGTCAAATGGTCTCTTAGTTGAAGATCATTTTCTCTCTGAAGACAATTTAGGGAGTTTTTATACTGTCAGTAGTGCTTATTCCTTCCCGGTGAGCTCCATTCCATTTCTGCATGAGGTCTTCTTCCAGTAGATAAATGGGTGGCAGAATCACATTACACTTTGAGGGTCACAAAAATGTCTGGGGAAGATAAGATGGGAGAGAGGTATTTAGGGCTCAGGTGAGTTGTAGCATAAATATAGGAATTGATGACACTAATTTGGAGGTCATCTGAACCCACAGATCTCTCTGAACACACACACACACCACCACCACCACCACCACCACCACCATCACCAGCAGCAGCAGCAGCAACAACAGAAGCAGAAACAGGAGCAGCAGCTTCTCAGCCCCTTTCTCAGAGCCCGAGTTTTAATTTGAAGTGTGGTGTCTGACCCAACTGAAATGGAATCCAGGGAAGGTCGAATCCTATTAAGTCACCAGACCATAAAGCAGAAAGGTATAAAGTTGACAAATGGCTTCTCCCAGGAGCAGCAGCTGTAAGGTACTCAGTAAAGCAGGGCTCTGACCCAAGAACTGGCCAGCAGATGGTCCCTCTTCTTTCCCCTGGGATCTGACACCCACTCTCTTCCCTGCATAAAAGGGTTTGTGTGTTTAACAAGGAACTGTTTAACATGTTTATCTGTATTTTGTTTTACAACTCCAATAGCGTCTGGGTGTGTCACAATGCAGGACTGTGTCTGTGAATAATGACTGAATAGTATTCCTATATAAGGATTTCTAGTGGTTATATATACACCAGTTTAACCCTTGACAAGTCCTAGCATCCTGTGCTTAACTTCCTAGATAGGCTTGGAGGTTGTTAATGATATCAATTAGGTGTCTCTCTTAACTATAGTTAAGAATACGTACGCTATAGAGTGATTGTTTTCAGGAAAACAAGTAGAAAAACATCAAAACCCATATATATTTTCCCATTGAATCTCCAAGGCACCTTCCTTGCAGCCACATAAGGTCAGTATTAAAATTCCTGTTATAAAAAAATTGTTTATCATACAAGGGGTCTTACTTGTGGCTTTACTGAAAATCACTGCCCTCTGCTATTCCCTGCCCACCTCAGAGCTCCTAAATTGAGAATTTTGAATAAAAGCTGTGCTGTTGGTACAATACCCAAGGCTTTAGCATTTGTATAGAATAATTGTTCTTACTGCCCAAAGAACCCTTGTCTTTGCTTCTCTACAAATACTGTCTCCAACTATTACCTGCTCGTCCCAATTCCTTAAGGTGACCCCAGTTCTCATATCAGATATCTGAGTCTGATGAGCTTTCTTGAAAAGCTTATTCTACAGCAATACTAATAAAACATTTGTGTGCTTATTTTTAATATTTTTTAAGTTGTATGTTTGTGGGAGTAGGAAAGGTATAGCCACATAAGGGCAGCCACTCATGGAGATCAGAGGTGTCAGATCTCCCCTAGACACAGAGTTAAAGACAGTTATGCGTCACCAGATAAGAAAATTGAATTAGGGTCCACTGAAGGAGTCATCTCCAGCCCCCTGAATTAAAATTTTAAATAGGACTTCTAGAATTACATATCATGAAGAATAGATATATCATGTCCATAAGCCCATGGGAAGGGTATTCTGTACGTCTCTATTCCCCTGCTTGTTAGGAGATACTGGTAATGCCCCTCACCTTGAGATGCTTTGAAGATTCAATGTAGGTCCTGTCATGCCCATATGCAATAATTAGAATATAGTAAATACTTTAGGTAGACGTTCATCATTTGTTAGCTCCACTGTCACTCCTCTTTTTTTTGAGAAGTTTCTCAGGTGAAAAAGGCTGCACTGAGTGAAGAATAAATAGAACAGATGAACATACAAATGGAGAAGTAGCCCTGGACACTCCTCTCTGAGAAACTTAGATGTCCTTCTCATCTGGATTACAGGCAAGACTCAAGAGCACCTGGAAATTTCCCTGGTCCTCTGCCAAATGCACTGCCTTCTGCTTTATTGGCATCTGCATTAAAAGACATCAGTATTCCAGACTCACTTCCTTAAGCCCTGTGCTTTGTGCAAAAGCTCTCAAGAGAACCTATGTCTCCCACCTGTGTCTCCAGCCAGAAAAATAGAGTTGTTTCCTCAAAGGAATTAGAGCCTTGAGGCTAGTGAGGTGACTGGCTTACTACTCTTCCAGAGGATCTGTATTTGGTTCACAGCACCTACATCAGTTCTCACTACTTAAGTGCAGCTTGAAGATCTGTTGTCCTCTTCTGGTCTCCGTAGGTATCTCCATACAAAGACACACTCAGACAGACACAGAAGCACACAGTGTGTGCGCACGGGCACACATGCACACGCACACAAACACACACACACACACACATACACATTAACTAATAAAATATTTAAAAGAAGAACAAAGAAAGATTAGGAGCCAAATCAGAGCTCTTCCCCTTTCTCTTTAGCTGCTATTCCCAGCCCTGCTACTTATTACCATTATAGAGAACACCTCTTTTCTCACCCACACTCATTAACTCATTATGCAGACAGGCTACACCGTTCCACCTATGTTATTTCACATACTGAGAACTGTCAGTGCCATACCCACAACTGTTAAAATGTAAATTTCAAAATAAAAACAGTAAGCTTGAGAGATATTTACAATGAAACTGGTTTTTTTTTTTCATCTATTCTGCTATAGTATTCGCACTCATTTATGCCAAAAGCAATGGTACAAACATTTGCCTAAATGCATTGTTATGCAAATATTTTCACAAGTGTGAGGGGAACACAGGGAAGCATGACTCCAGGTCTTCATGAAATGGTCTGATGCCATTCTAAGTGAAAGCCTTTAATCATCGAACTGTGACGCAAAATTCACCTTCTCTTAGAAGCCTTTCCATTTAACAAGATCTCAAAACAGTACAATAAAACTAGAGACAGTAAACAGGGTTTCTAGCTAAACTTCCCAACAGAGTCGGGATAACAGTTTGACCTAGAAAGTAACAAGAATTGAAGTCCAGTGAGATGTATATATACAAGTGCTTCCCAGGACATAGGGTGCATCTCAAAGAGAAACACTTCAATCTAGGAAATACTTCAGCAGTGTAGAGAGTGCTAGAATTGTCTCAGTTCTTAGGGTTATGACTCCAGTCTGTGCTCTTGGGAATTTTCAAGCAAACCATATTGTGACTGATCCATCTCTACTTCCAGGGGCAGTTGAAGGTATGTCAGATATAGAAGAAGATTCTTTGATGGGAAAAAGTGTAGAAAAGCTTATAACTTATTTTCTATGAGGTCATTGTTATGTTCAGCTCATTGACTGAATATAAGAATAATCAGCAACCATGTATCTAAGGTGATGCTTTTCCTCTGAGAACAATACAAGGCTTCTTGATTCTTAAAATCCCCATCGTTCCTTATTTCTTTACTGTTCCCATTACCACAAAGGCATAAAGATTTGGAGACAGAGGATGAGAGAGGCACTTATTGTTGTCCAAGTTCATGACTGGCATTATGAAGATGTGATTATTTTCACTAACCTGTCTTTTCCATTGAATACAAAGAGGAAGATATAGAGCATGGGACAAAGCTCTAACTCCATACCTGATAGATCTAAAGAATGATAACTCCTTCCTATGAGGACATCTAGGCCTATAGTGCAATTTCTCTTCAGGAATACACATAAATATCCCTTCCTTCAATATGATGCTGTGCATCAAGACCCAATGGTGGATGAAAATCCCAGTATATCAAGACTGAAGCCCATTATCTCTCTGCTTGCTGTATTTTCTTCCCTGTGTCTCCTACATTGACAGAATCCTTCCAACCACTCTTTAATAAATCTGTCAGGTTTCAGTCCCATCCCATCCCCCCCACACTCAAGCGTTGGTTCTATCTTCTTAAAACTCAGTAATAACTATTACACCTGTGATAACAATGGTTCACAGCATCAGTCTTTCGTGAATAGACCCCTTGATCCTACTTCCTGTTTGCTGAGTATAAGCCCAACCTACCTACCTCAAACTTCCCCAATCGCTATAGAAATCTTTCTTTAATGCAAATGTAGTCAAGTCACTAAAATTATTACATTGTTGCTGATTTTCATGCAGAAGAGATTTCAAGAATGTTACAGTCCCTGAAGTTCTTTTCTTCATCTGTCCCAGATACTACGCTTTGACCCTTTCTCATATGCTCTGTTCTCTGATCTATGGAAGCATTTGCATCCCTTTAATACTGACTCACCTTTACCATATCACTTACTGCTTCTCAACTGAGTACTTGTAGGACAGAGTACGGTTGTATCTCTCCATCTAAGAACCAGTGGCTTTTAATGAGTGAAACAAACCCATTCACAATATCGTGGTCACTGCTCTACTTGGACTGGTAGATGCTAAATCTATTTCTACTCACCCTGTGATTTCTGTATCCTTTATTCTTTCCCTGTCTTTTGTTAGCTGGGATTCTTCTGCTATCTCCTTTTTAAACTGAGTCTTCAATATGTTTAAATTTGGGCATAAAAGATTTATTGCTCAAAATTCTCCTCATGTTTTTGATGAATGTACTTAAACCTGAGTCATTTTGCACAACTTTAAAGATAATTGGCATCTGTATCATCCAGATAATGAAGGAAGGACCATGACATTTTAAATTCCTTCAGCTCCTTTACCCAGTTCCCACAAATTACACATCAGAATCTGTTGAGTTGTTTTAGTTAGGAATATTAATTTTAAAACTTAATACAATAAAAACTAAAAAGTACATTTTTTAAAATTTACATGCTTGTATTTGTTTTGTGAACCAACTTCTGCTTCACACACTTAATATTTTCTTGCTTGTAGGTCTTATGAAAAGAATACATCATGGCAAAAAAAATAGAAAATTAGAAAATCTGTTGGTTTGACTCTTAAACTCACATTACATTTTCTTAGGCATGGGAATTTGGAAATTAGGTTTATACATTCGGAACATTGCTCCTCTGTGCCTTTTTGCCTGAGAAGTCTAATGTCAGTCAGATCCATATTCTTTTAAAAGCAGTTAAACCACTCACTCCACTGTATCTCATTCCAAAAGCTTCTAGAATTTCCTTTAATAATGTCATCATAGAGTATTCTGTATTTAACTATGTGGTCGTGGATTCTGATTGATATCTAAGGTATCTCTGGTATTATTAGATTCTCCAATCCTATGCAATGCCCCACCATCTTCTGTTTGAGCAGGCTCAATCTGCTGTTCAGCTCCCGTGTTCCCTCTTCTTGTTTCAAGCAGCTCATTTTTAATGCCTTGGGCCTATAGCTATTCCAGCTAGAATTAAAGGCTCTGAACTGAAGCTCTCAAAGACATTCTTGTTTCAACAGAAAAGCCATACTAAACTGAACTGTCATTTAGATGGAGTAAGGCTGAAACAAATCCATCCAATATTGCAAATCAAGGTCTTGCTACACAAGCCTGCAAAATACCTGAGAAGTTCTTGATCTTAGACACACCTCAGATGGAGCACGGGAAGGTGAGGAAGCTGCAGGTCTGGGCTGATTTCCACCTGTGTTCTTCAAGGGTGAATTTTCAGAGTCTTCTTCAGTCATGGATTTGGGAGCCAGTGTGCCCTAGTTATGTGTATGGAAGTCTGAGAGATAAGGACGGTTCCAAGAATGGAAGTTTTACAGCTGCAGATCTTAACTCCTTATGAAGAATGTGATACTCTTGGTGGAATCAAGTGAGTTGGGTATCAATACAACCAAGTGGAATGAAGAGATCATGTTCCCATGGCAATTTGAATGTGTCCATGTTGCATGTACTTCAAGGGTGATATATCACTTCCCAAGGGCATCCAGTGCTCAAGCACGAGCAAGCATGTACAGGCCTGCACAGGCACACACACACACACACACACACACACACACACACACACACACACACAAGCTAGCATGGCTTTACTTTTGGCATTCACTGATCTTAGACTATTTATATTCCCCACAAAACCATTATTTTACCCTGGGGTTTGCATTTCATACCTAGTCTCATCCTGAAGGCATATAACTGGGGAATGACTTTGAACTCCTTAAAAAAGCAATGAGCTCGAAATACAAAAGCAATGTGTTAGAAGATGTTATTATTAACTCCCTAGAGATCCTTCAAAGTGTCAAAACCACCCTCCCAAGGAGCAAGGAGTCTAATATTGGTACAAATTCCCTGGTTCTTGACATTCAGTCCCAGGGTTTTAATTGACTCCAGACTTGCACATCATGTGTCCCATGATAAACAAGATTCATCTGTAAGATTTCATTGCCACCCCTCCCCAGGCCTGTCTGAAACCGTGGGAACTCCAAGAGAAAGGTGGGGAGATTTTATTAGATCATTATCACCCTATTTTCAGAGACCTTCTGAAAGCCAATAGTGACAATATTTGCCCAATTCTATGATCAAGCCCCTCAGCTTTCAAGGGCATGCATTCTGCAAAGTTTATCCTAAAAATAAGTAAATACATTCCATGTACTTTCACAAGCCTCCCTTGTCAAGGCTTCTTTAAGAAAACAGAGAAGAATGAAAATGAAGTCGAAGCAGCCACAGCTTTTGAATACAATAGAAAAGTGTCTTAGTTAGGATTTCTGTTGCTATGATAAAACACCATGACCAAAAGCAATTTGGGGAAAAGAGGGGTTTATTTCATCTTCCATCTTGTAGTCCATCATCCATGGAAGTCATGGCAGGAACTCAAGGTGGGAACCTGGAGGAAGAAATTGATGCAGAAGCTATGGAGGAGTTCTGTTTACTGGCTTGCTTCTCGTGGCTTGCTCAGCCTGCTTTCTCATAACACCCAGGATCACCTGCCTACCTAGGGGATGACACCTCCCAGAGTGGATTGAGACTCTCACATCTATCATCAGTCAGGAAAATGCCCCACACACTTGCCACCAAGCCAGTCAGGTGGAGGGATAAACTGTGGCTCCCCTTTTCCAAATGACTCTAGTGTGTGTCAAGTTGACATGAAACTAGCCATTGCAAAAGGAAAAGAAACTAATAGATCCAGTAAATCTAATGTTTACCGGTTGACACAAATACTCACATATATCACATATGCACTATAGATACAGAAAAATAGACAGCTGTAGGCAGAGACATAATAAAGGATATACATCTTGGTCTTTGATGTAAATTTTTGAAGGAGGTGCAATTATCTCCTATGGATGGGTAAACTGAGGCACAAAATAACAAAGAGTCCTGTCTTTATCAGTGTCCCTCACCTAGGGAATAATGTATTCTTAGTTACTACTTCTACCATTCAAAGTCAGAAATTATATGAAAGTATTTTGGTGTGTAGCTTCAAACAGACCACAGCAGAACAGACGGTTGAAGGGGGAGTTTATTAAGAGAGAGAGAGAGAGAGAGAGAGAGAGAGAGAGAGAGAGAGAGAGAGAGAAGAGAGTGGTAGAGGAGAGGTAGAGGAGTAGAGGCTGGCCATGACCACGTGGAGAGAAGGGGAAAGGAATGGGAGAGGGGAGAGGGCAACCTGCAGGTGCAGGAGTAAGGGAGCAAGAGAGGAGCAAGAGAGAGAGGAGGGGGCAGGCAGCCCCTTTTATACTGGGCAGGCCTACCTGCCTGTTGCCAGGTAACTGTGAAGGAGGAGATCAGACAGAATAATAACACTATATCTCACGGCCTGAAAGACAACAGGTTGCTGGTAGGTGGTCAATGAAATTTTGTTGAATGATTAAAGAACTGGCATGAAGAATATGACAAATACACAAGAAATTACAGCGATAGTCTTTAGGTAGGAGGACAAATTGATGACCTACTATGTTATAGAGCCTCTGCCAGAAAGATGAGAAGAGCGAATCTAAAATCACTCATTATCCACTAGAACTCTAATAACCCAGAAGCTGGTAAACCTCGCTGAAGTCTGAGGAAGCCATTAAGATTGTTAGAGTGGAGGATATGACACAAAAGAGGAACAGAGGTTACATGTGAGTGATATCCAACCCTGAAGTAAATGTCAGAGCTTTGGACATGCAGCCCCTTAGGTGGCTTGTGTGTGACCTTTAGTCACACACACACAGCTCAAATATTAAGGTCAGGAGTTTGTTACTATTGACACACAAGCATACACAATACACAGGGAGTATTGTATTTCCTCTAGGCAAGGCTTAAAAGACTTAACAAGTAAAAATGCGTAACTTCTGGTTAAATTGGAATTTCAGAAAATAAAATATTTTAAGAAAGTTTTTCTGAAATATTTCATAGGTCATACTTCTGCCAAAATTATGTTATTTGTATCCAAAATTTAAGCTTAATTGGGTTTCTTATATTTTGTTTTGCCAAGCCTACTAGGAAATCATTCAATAATTTCTAAGTGACTTATGTGTATTAAAATATCATAAAGGTGTATCTCATAAATGTATACAATTATCACATGTTCATAAACTAATTCTTAAATGTGTAAGGACTTGGTGACATTAACTACCTATTTAGATACAGGAATATTGAAATGTCTTTGAGAACAAGAGTCATTTTGGAGAGTTAGGATCCTGGAAACTTGAGCCACCCTGAGCTGGTGACTTGGGTGTTCTTGTCTTGAAAACTCACAAAATGAAATTCATGGGCCACAGGGAGTGAGTCGTAAAAAGAAGTTTTTTATTGGAGGGTAGGAAATAGAGCACTGTCCAACAGCTGATTTGAGGTTTTTTAAATGTTGGAAACTGGGGTAAGTTATTGGGAAGGAGTTGATTTGGTCTGTCCAGTTGACCAGATGTCCAGTGGCCTCCCCCCATTCAGGCATGTGGTCCTTTGTGCCTTTAGGCAGAGATGCTCATTTAGAAGACAGTGGAAAAACAGGAAGCAGAGCTCATTTTTGGCATTGCTGACCCCAGCAGAGGCACTGTCTGCACTGATGTTTTGGGGTCTCTACACATTGACCAGTTTCTACCATAGGTCCTCATTGCTTAGATATTACACACTGGATTCAGGTGTCAAAGTACCTCATAGCACTCCATAAATTGGGACAATTAAAATAATAGTAAAAAATAAATGAATAATAAATCATGGTTTTAAAATGAACCAAAAGGCATTCTTTTAACTATATTACTGAAACAAAGATTCCAGTCCTAGTTTGAAATGTATACATTTCATTACTGGGAAGAAACATTCAGAGCATAGATTCTGTTCTTTACCTGCATTGATTAAAGCATGAGGTACTCAGAACCCCAAGTCTAGAACATAGGAAGTTCGTGGTAACCACTATGCTTGTTTGCTTAGTTTCATTGTTGTTGTTCATTGATCTGTTGCATTAATGGCTCATGAATGTTACGTCCTAAGGTTATCTGCATGCATGGTCTCAAAGTCCCCAGCAACCTGGTAGGGATAACATTATCTTAAGTGTAAACATGACTAAGTAGTGTGGAACTTCAACAACAATGCAGTTTCACCTAATCCATCTGATTCTAAGTTCTGAGGCTTCTCCATCTAAAGAAATGCAAGCATAGAGAGGTTAAGGTTTCATTTTAAAAGGTTTCATTTCCTTCCTCATCCTAAAGGAAGGAAAATGAATTGGTGATAGTGAATTCTAATTAGGTAGCACTAAATATAGCTGGATTTTTTTTTCCAGTCCTTCTTTGCTATGTGTGGTTACTTATGGCAGGTCAGCCACGAACGTTCTCTGAAGACATAAATAACTCCAAGTACTGGAAGAAGGTGTGGAATGCTGTAAAAAAGAACAAAGAAATGTTAGTATCAAAAGTCAGTGTTTGCTAGAATAGGCAGGAATTAAACACAGTCAATAATGAATTATAAGTCTTAGACACTGCTCTGTAGCCGAGAGGAAGGAAGGCAGGGAATGAAACACAGTTGCTGTCCAAAAGCATCATTCATGGATACAGGGAGTGGGCTCAACTCTTCTGGAATACCTTTTAAGTTCCCCGTTCTGTAATATAGTCCAACAGCTTCCTTGATGTATTTTTGCTGCTATAACAGAATACTTGAGAATATAATATCAATGAAATGAAGAAACGTTCAAGGCTCTTCGTTCTGGAAGCTGGAAAATCCAAGTTTTGGAGAACCTCAGGCCACATTATATGGTGGAAGACTGCAGGACAAGCAAGTAAACACACACACAGACACACAGACACAGACACACACACACATACACACACACACACACACACACACACACACACACACACACACACACACTGAAGAGAAGAGTAAAGATCTGTAATTGTTGATGCATTTCTAAGAGAAAAGTATTAACCTATTCCCAAGGGCTCCACCCTCATGACTATAGCATCTCCCAGTAGGTCCACCTCCCAACCTATTCTCATTGTGGAATTAAAGTTCTAATGCAAGGCCTTTAACTTCAGCTATTCAGGAGGCTGATATAGGAAGAATGTTAGTCCAAGTTCTACCTAGTTTGCAGTTCATGACCAGTCTACAAAATTTAGACCTCATGTAAAATCCAAAAGGTAAATGTGGACAAAGGGTAGAGTTCAAACGTTAATTCCAGAAAGAAAAAGATAGAAGAAATTGAATTCCTGAAGTTCAGAGGGATGCATTCAAGCCCACTGCTAAATATTAAGAGAACATGTGCAGACTGAAAAAGCCTGTGAAGTCCTAAGTTCTTCATCCAGTATCTCCAGATAGAGAAAAGACATTATACAGATCAGGGGACAGAGTTGTCACAGCCTGTTATTCATCTGGGAAAATGCACATAATAATATTAATGAATTCACAACAAAGTCTATACCCTCAGTGAATAATTTCCCAAGATCCCTATAATTATAATGTTCATCATTATGTACAGTTTGCAACTGAGCTCCCAGAAGACCTCGGAAGTTGGTTATGAGACTCTCCCAGAGTTTCAGAGAAGCATGACCACAGAAAAACCTGGAAACAGAAGTCATGTCCAGAGCAAATGTAGATGTCCTGGACCTCAGAGAAATAGATCCAGTCTCACACTCTTGATTGTCAAAGAGCTTGTAACAGATACTGTTATGCATCAGACCTGGTAGTTTCTGCCCTCTGTATTATCCAAGCTGGTTCCTCTGTGGACAAACAATATATTCACATGTTTTTCTACCCACACAAATGCATCTATTCAAACATTAATTTGTCTAGTATCACTAATATCACTTTTACTATTTAATCGTTCCCATCAACATACAATCATGCTGTCATCATTCTCTCTCTCTCTCTCTCTCTCTCTCTCTCTCTCTCTCTCTCTCTCTTTCTCTCTCTCTCTCTCCCCTTCCCCCCTCTCTTCCTCACACACATACACATTATCATATCTTATACTATTTAACTATGTAACTCACTCCAGTTTTCAGTTCCATTCCATTATTCTATTCTTTTCGATTAAAAGATAATACAATGAATTTTTAAATCAGCACAAATTTATAGATATTAGATAGACAGATGAGATGATAGATAGATAGATAGATAGATAGATAGATAGATAGATAGATAGATAGACCATATGTATTTTATATGATATATATGACATTTATTTTGGATATATATCAATATATGTACATAAAATCTAGTAAAAGCTGAATTATAGAATCTAGCTATTTATTTCCTGCTTATTTCATGTTTAAAACTTTAAAATAATATATTAATGGAAAATCTTTACAATTCACAAGATTTTTTTTTATCTAAGTACCTGATAACTAAACACTAGAGTAGCCCTTCCAATTCTAATTTTTGACTGCTGGACAGATATAATGTATCACAGTTGACTATCTCTATAAGGCACAGTTAATGACACTGTAGAAATTAATATTTAGAAGAAAGTCTTTGGGGAGGTGGAAAAGTGGAGACATTGGTGCATCCTAAAATTTGGCCTTGGGAAGTTTCATCTACAATAATGAGTTTATATTCAATATTATTTCACTCAGAAATATTTAAGAGTCCCTGTAATTCAGCATTCCCATAAGTCACTCAAATCTAGCATTGTTTTCCCTTGATCATTAAGTTATTCTCACTTTCATTCTTTCATACATTCATATAGAAAAAAAGGGAGAGAGAGAGAAATTTTCCAACATTCAAACTTAGACCCATTCTGAGAGTCCCTATATACATATTCATATTCTAAGATCAATAGTTTCATAGTTTTAAATATATCTCTACAGATGATTCCCCACTGAATCCTGGACTCCTAACTCCAACTTTTAAGAAATGTCTAAAGTAAAACTCTCAGGCTCAACCCACTCTGCTAAAAATCAATAGAGACAACTATGAAAATATATCTAGTCTAGCCTACTGGAGCATCGCAGGACAGAGCATCTGTATTAGTTATCCTTTCTCATTGCTCTGACCAAACTCTTGACAAACACAACTTGACAAAGGAGAAGTTCATTATTGTATAGAGGCTGATATGACTCACTGAGTAGAGCAGAAGTTTGTAACTTCCTCACATTGGGAAACAGAAGGTTTGGACCAGAAACAAGGCCTTGCCATAACGCTAGAATCTGGGGAGACACCTTGTCTCAAAACATGAGGTGATGAGAGATTGAAGAAGATACCTAACATCGAGCTCTGGCCCTTCCAGACACATAAGTATATACATGCATTAACACCTGCATACAGTCATGAATATAACACACACACAAGCATTCCCAATGCCCACTTCTAGTGACCCACCTCTACAGGCCATGACTCCTTCCCCAGAGGATGTACAACCTCCAAAGACAGAGAACTATTGTCTGAAAACCAAGTGCCTTAATACATGACCTTCGGCTTAACATTCTATAATCAAACCAAAACAACAGCTCAATTTACATTCAACCAGATGCAGGATACTGCAGTGAGTCTCCCTGATCAACTGATCACCAGCCAGCAAGCAAGCTGATGGCAGATGCATGAGTGGATCTGTTGAGGTCAACTGAACTATCCCACCCCCAAAAGAACCACCCAAATGAGCTTCTTCGAGAGAACAATAAAAGGTCATTTTTTGAAGCCACAAAATTGATAGGGACTTGCTATTGATTAAAAGTTCCAGAGGACCTGTCTTATTTAGGATTTCTATTCCTGCACAAAACATCATGACCAAGAAGCAAGTTGGGGAGGAAAGGGTTTATTCAGCTTATACTTCCATGTTTCTGTCCTTCACCAAAGGAAGTCAGGACAGGAACTCACACAGGGAGGAACCAGGAGGCAGAAGCTTATGCAGATGCCATGGAAGGGTGCTGCTTATGGGATTGCTTTCCCTGGCTTGCTCAGCTTGCTTTCTTATAGAACCCAGGACTACGATCGATCCCAGTGTTAGCACCACCCACAATGAGCTGGGCCCTCCCCCCTCAATCACTAATTGAGAAAATGCCTTACAGATGGATCTCATGGACCTTTCCTCAAGGGAGGCTCCTTTCTCTGTGACAACTCCATCGTATGTCAAGTTGACACACAAAACCAGCCAGTACAGGACGTAAACTATCCTAGAAAATATATGAATTGATAGAAGACAATTTTATCATGTATCTTTAAGTACATGAACTGGAAGCTATTCTTGACATAAGCCTCGTTTCCATCAATATGGGACAGTTCACTGGACTAATTTTTCTTACCCTCGGAAGCTTACATGAGGGCTAGCCTCTCCCACTTATCTTTAAGATTCTTCAATAAAGCTTTTTTTTTTTACATACTTTTTCTGGGTTGTTAAGATATCTGAGTTAACCAATTTTCTAGTCACATGGACTTCAGACAAAGAATAGAGACAAATCAATATAAATGTGCCCTCTGTTTTTATTTTTTAATTTCTTAAGTTATGCTGTTTGTTATGAATCTGATCAGTGGCTTTACATGAATAGCATTTCCCTGTCTTCCATTGATTAAATCTTAAGATTGAATCAAAGTATGCTGAATTATTAAGGCTTCATTTGTTAACTCTAGATTAGATACAAATAGGACATCCAATTTTATCATACTTTAAAGATTCTTACAGAAACTTTATTATGAATATATAGAAAGCTATCCACTTTGGATCTAATCTGTCAGAGTAGCAGAAGGAGTTTAGAACTCTAGGGGCCCCAAATCCTGAGCAGAAATTTTAGGACAGGTTTAAAACACTGCTAATGAATCAGAAGCCGATCAGACAACTAGTGAAATAAAAGATTCCTAAGGGTCCAGTGAAGCCCTGAACAAGAACACTTCCATTTCTCTGCTCTCATTTGCCTGGGCTTTTGCTACAATATTACACTCACATGTAAAGAACAAGACACATGGGACCCCCTGCTTGAACTGGGCCCCTATCTCTCTGCATTGCATCTGCTTAGCCCCTAATGTATGCTGCTACCATCGAAAGTTTATCAGCCATCTGCCCTCTTAGGTTGATATTCCTTAAGGTCAAGCCTGAGTCTTACTTACATCTGTACACCCTATACCCAGGAAGCCGCTTAGCTCAACACTGGCGTTCCAAATGGGCTTGTTGATTGAATGAAGTAAACAGTTTCACGTCTCATTATCAAATATAAATCTCCCCCCAAGAAGCTTTTGAACTGATGGAAACCACACAAGTGTTTGTTACCGTCATCATCATCATAATCAGTCACTTCATTTCGGTTGCTGTGTTTCCTGTATTTAATTTGTTTCCCCAATCTTCATTATCTTGTAAGCAGCGGGAGGCTGGGCTGAAATCCAGGCCTCCTGGCTCTGAGTCTGTTCATCTCTCCTCACAACGTTATTACCATTAGCCTGATGGAGACCCATGGAGGTCAACACAGCAAGAGTGTAGTACAGTGCCTTCTGGAGGAGCACGTCACATCTATTGCCCCAGGAACAAGTAGGAGAATTAACGCTGAAGAACAAGACCCCTGTGCCATCACCACGCCCATCAGTCGATAAGATTTATCTTTTTAATTCTCACAAGGATCCTAGGAGTCAGGTAATTATTATGCAGATGAGGAGACAATCACAGTGAATTTTCTAGGTAACAGAATGAATAGAGGCCTGACTAGTCATTAATTCTCAAGCCAACTAGCCCTCCTGCATACCCTAAGAACGTTTTTCATAGAAGTTCAAAGTTGTTTCCATAGCCCCGTGTTCAAGCAGATTGGAAAAAATGACAAGACATCTTGCAACAAAGCCAACTTTACTGGAGGCTGAGTAACAGGATAATGCTCTTGGGAAAAACAGACAAATTGTTGCTTAACACTAAGTAGGCCTTGAAGACAGAAGGGAGCCTGAGTAGGCACACTTAATGGATACATTTCTATCCTTACCCCAAGCATCTGAGCTCTGAGAAGGTTAATATACTTAGTGTGACTCTGCTCCTAGACCATGTATCTTCTAAGCAAACATGTTGAGAGCTTGGCTGTTTCCGGAAAAATAAATCTCATAGAAGTTGCATGGGCATCTCAATAGTGAATTCAACTGCACGAGTCCCACACTGTTATCTCAGTCCATAGCCCATTGCTAAATTCTGGGAAAATTGTAAAGAATACATATTTGATTTCCTTTGTGGTTCTGGAAACTTGGGAGACCAAGCTGAGGCAGACCAGCCTCATACTGCTTAAAGTCACAGGGAAAGGGATAAGGGCAAGCTGGAAAGGAGAAGACAAAAGGAACAAGATGAGCTGAAGAGGTAGCTCAGTGTGATGCTCGCTGCACAATCCTGAGGGTCTGAGCTGGATCACTAGCATTCCTGGACAAATCTTTGGTGCTGTGATGAGTGATTGTGATCCCAGTGCCAGAGAGATAAAGGGCAAGTGAATCCCTGGGGCTCGTTGGTCAGTCAGCCTAACCTAACTGGCCATCCCCATCATCCAGTGAGAGACCCTGTCTCCAAAGACAAGGCATGGCATAGTGACATATAGTCTGCTAAAAGGAAACAGACAAATAAAACAAAAAATAACAACAACATAATGACAAGGGAGATGGCACTCATGTTTGTCCTCTAACCTACACAGACACACAGAGAGAGAGAGAGAGAGACAGAGACAGAGACAGAGACAGAGACAGAGAGACAGAGAGAGACAGAGACAGAGAGAGACAAAGACAGAGACAGACAGAGAAAGAGAGAGAGAGAGACAGAGACAGAGAGAGACAGAGACAGAGAGAGACAGAGAGAGACAGAGAAACAGAGAGACAGAGAGAGAGAGTCACAATAGCTCAACTGACAGCAACTAATACAATCCTCAGAGACTAAGAACTTATTCAGTCCTCTAAGAACTAACTCAGTCCCTTAGAAGGGTAGCAGTAATGACTAAATCTCTTAGCAGATCCCACCACCTTTCAGTATTGTGACACTGAGAATCAAATTTCAAAATGAGTTTTAGAGAACCAAACATTTTCAAACTGTCACAGAGGAACTCATATTAAATAATTATCTTTTATTAAAAGAAATTTAAAGTGGAATTTGAAATCCAGTAGTTTTGTATGTTAAAGATGGCAACTATGCATTGAATGTATGTGTCATTTATTTATTTACTGCTTACTATATAAGGGTATTACAAGAAAACTGGTTCTCATAGGCCACTGACCAGAACTGAGACTTCTCCCTCTACTGGCTCTCAGAATGGGCTATATGATGAAAGTGTTATCTGTTAACTTGTTAGAATTTAGAATCACCCAAGAGATGAGTGAGCATGGCAATGGGAGGTTATTTTGACTGTGTTATTGAGGTGGGAAGAACTTCCCACTGTGGGTGGCACCATTCCCTAGCTGGAATTCTGGAATATATTCACCCTGGGAGAGAGGGGAGCTGAGTAGCAACATACATTCGACCCTTTCGGCTTCTTGATTGTAGATGCAATGTGAGCTGCTTCTTCAAGCTCACTTAAATTGCTTTTGTGTCAGAGTGTTTTAGCACAGCTCCATGAAAAGAAACCGAGAGAGGATCCCCATGAGTAACTCCAACCATGACATATAATCCATTTTGGCTTACTAATGCATACACCCATGAATGAAAAGTGGGGATCCTGGGAAATAAAGAGGGAGGGTGAAGTATGGAGCAGCAACCAGCAGAGAAAACCCCAGTATTGCATGGGTTCCATATGGACATTTGCTTTTCAGAGCCTCTGTCCGTGAGACTTGATCTGACATCTACAGAGGGAGTTGGATGCTTACATTTAGAGAGACTCCAGCATATGCATACATTTGTTTCTCACTATATTCTTCACTGATAACTGCTTCACAAACCCTGCTTCTTGCAGGACAAAACCTCAGAGGTGAAGTTACTGATGTAGGAAAAAATGTCACCTTGTAGAAAGGGACTTAGTGTCCAGAGTAATAGACCCATCTCTGTACCATGCATGGTTCAAAGCAAGTAACATCCCCTTTAAGGCCTTTCTTTAGTTCTACAGGATTCATCATAAAGTCAATAAGGTTTCTTCCAACCCTGATTATCTTGTAGTAGGGCCATTCCCAGTCTGTGTGATAGTTAGCCTTAATTGACAACTTGACCTGATTGGGGTCACCTAGGAGACACACTGCTGAGCATAGTTGAGGCCATGCTTAGCTGAAAAAGGAAGAGAGAAAGTAGCTGAGAAAGTATCCTTCTCTCTGATACCTGAGAGCAAATAAAATATGACCAGTTATTTCATGTTCCCATGACAATGCACTTTCATCCATAGTGAAATATAATCCTCTAAATTGGGAACCAAAATAATCACTCTTTTCCTTACATTGTTTTGTCACATATTTTGCAAAGTGAACAAGGAAACAACTAACATACCAGCTTTGGCACCATTTAACAGCTATGCTCCATGGATGTTGAATGCATTCTAGTTAATGCTGACTACAGATGAACAAAATGTGTCTCATCGCTCTATGTGAGATTACAATGCAACAGAAGAGAGATACACAAACATCCAGTTGTAATTTAGGATGGGGAGTGCTGTTGCTGACTTGTAAACAAGGTACCAGAACATTCTAAGGAAGAAGAGAATGGGAGTTCCTGTCCCAAAGAATCTGAGAGGGGATTAGAGGGCAAAGGACTCTGAACTTGGTCTTGAAAAGAGTCAGAAGAGTCTGGTGTGTTTGAATGAATGGCAATGAGAAGCTCTACATGGGATAGAAAAAGTTCTAGAATGCTAATTGGTAATTATGTAAAGAGAGATAGGGTGGCTGCTTTCTTAACAATGAAGACAAAACTGCAGAGCGAATCCTGTTAGTTTTCTGAGCATCCAAAAGACAATTATTTTTGATCCATCAATTCTTAAAATGTCTTTGCTGGCGATATTAGTTGCTGTAGACAAAATTGGAGCCAGCTAACAAATAGACTTGACAACTACACACTTCCGAAGAGGTGATACAGGACCACAAAGAAGTGCTTAACAGCAATGAGAATATATCATTCTGTAAGGTGTTTACTTCATTCATAGCATGAATCCCAGCAGAATGGGCGAAGTTCCCCAAGCAGCATCCATCCCGACTCTTCATTTCAGAGTGTTTTATAACATCATCAACCTGAATGAAGCACCTAGAAAGAATAGCTGGTGGTTTTCAGGTTGAAAATCAGTGTCTATTGCCTATTGTAGGAAGCTGACACCTCATTTTTTAAGGATGACATGCCATTACAAAGATGCATTGAAAGGTTAACATTCAAGCACACTCTTGAACATCTTAAGTGGCATACCAGTGTGAGAGGGACTCTCATTAGGTGTAATGGCTCTTCTACCTTGAAATGCAGGGAAAGGACGCACGCTCCAGGAAAACAGAATATATGTTGGGTAAATAAAAAAACGTTCAAGGAAACCGGGACAAGCGGGATTTTGTTCTGTTTCAAACTGCCAAAGCCTTGCACATCTCTGATTAAATGAATGGAGCCAAAAATGTGAAGCCATGCACAGGCCTACCAGTACGCTGTCCTGGTAGTCCAAACACGAGAGGACTCTGTGACTTTGAGACAATGGTGTTTAGTTACCATCATCTTTGGGAGTGTCTAAGAATGTCATCCACTCAACTTGTGAGAGCTAAAGGCTTTCCCTGAAAAACCTTCCCTGAGGTACCGGGGCTTTATGTTCACTTTAAAGGATGGAGACAGAGATACCTCAACATTGTATCCAAAGTTCCATTGTTTCAGTGATGGTCCTGGGCTATAACTAGGGTCTCTGAGATCAAACTGAGCACCTCTCTGCTGAGGACCAGAGGCAGTATTCCCTCTGATTCACTAACTTAAATCTGTGAAGTGTTGGAATCTGAACTGAGAGCCTCATTTTTTTTTCTGATCGACTTCAGCTTGTGCCTTTTTAGTATGCTCCAAATAACACCCTCTCCCAAGCCTCTTGACCATTTTAAGTTTGCAGTCAACTTGCCTCAACAACTGTGGTCTCTGGTATTTCTGTTCTCTATTGAAAGGGAGTCACTTGATAACCTTTAAAATCCTCCTTTAAAGAAAAAAGAAATAGCCATTTAGATTCCTGCTGCAGTCCTCATGGCACAGCCTGCCTCTGAGCTGCCTTTCTTGGCCCCCATGCTCCTTGGGCTTTGTTAACAGCCTCCCTTTCAGCTGAGGGTAAAGAATGATAATTCAGCTAGTTGCAGGGGCTGCAGGAGGCAAGCCTGAAAGGTTTCCAGAAGGCCAGCAGGCAGAGAGCACGTTTTCAATGCACAAGGGCAAAAGAGTCAGGAGTCATTTCTCTCAAGTGGAGTTTGTGTGTGTGTGTGTGTGTGTGTGTGTGTGTGTGGTGACAGGGGGCAGGGAGAAGAAAGGAGAGAGGAGGAGGGAGGGAGAGAAGGAAGGAGAGAGAGACTGTTATGACCAGAACAGGAATACATCAATATGAGTTCTTTTAAACAAATATAAGCTCTTTTCATATAAATTCAACTTTTAGACAGCATCTCAGTTTACAAATGGATTTACAGACTCTGAAATTTGCCCAATCTCCAAGTTCCATGTTGCAATCAGCATTTCTAGAATAAACATTTTGGAGAAAAGGATTATTGTAAGAAAAAAAAATGTGTCATAAAATGGAAATTGGGACACCAACATCCTTTTCAAAAGACATCGACCTACCTAAAGTGTGGCTTTGGCCCTGTGGAGGAAATACTCCCAGGGATGGTGTGGTTTAAGGAAGACCTTCTCACCTCTATGTCAGAAACTGAGACATATCAAGACGCAGCACCCAGACTGCAGCACACCCACGTACATAGCATGTACAAGAAAGAGAAGAACTGAATGTTGTAGAGAGGCCCCATGCATGGGAGAGTATCAGAAAGCAGTGATCCTAGCCACTAGCTATGATTCTCTTTTGTCCCTTTGAGGTTACTAAATTTGCTACTCACTGACACCATTAGAGCTAACTCTAGAGCTTGGTGCCTGCCCCACTTAAGCCCTCTATCCAACCATCACTGACTTCCTTCCCATAGTTAAGACAGGCTCTAGGATCCAAATGATAGCACTAAACCATAAGGAAAATAGCATAGAAAAGAAACTCTGTGAACATAAAGTCTGTATATGAGTACACATTTAGGGCAGAGAGCACTATCTAGATTGTATGCCCCTTTTCTTTCCTACAATCTCTTTAATTCAGGCACTCAGACCTACACCATCCCAGAACCTTCTGTCCCAACTCCAAATCCATCAAATTAAACCCTGAAACATACCATGCAGAATCTCAGCCAGCCCTTTAAAAGAAGGAAAGTCTGACATACGCTCCCACTTGGAGGAAACTTGAAAATAATATGTTGGGTGAAATAGGCCATTCATACAACACAAATATGACGAGAGGTATGGTGCTTCGTGTCTATGGTCCCAGCACTGGGGAGGGTCGAGCAGGAAGACTGTTGTGACTTGGAGTTTAGCCTGCACTATGGAGTGGAACCCTTTCTCAAAAAAAAAAAAAAA
>NW_021604646.1:878429-880207 GCF_004785775.1 Grammomys surdaster | reverse complement strand
GGGAGAGAGAAAGGTGGGAGGTTGGTTCAAATAGTAAATGGTGAATTCCCTAATGTAGTAAGATTCATAGATAGAAAGAATAAAGATTCTCAGCAACATACAGAATTTCACACACTCAATTAAAATTGTTTTAATTAAACCAGTGTGAACTAATATAGGAAAACACAAAGTTAGCCATATGAATGTAGTACCATTTGGTACTTCTAATATACACATTCTGTACTTGGCTTAAACATATTGATCTCAAATATTACTATGTGATAGCATATCAGCCGCTTCTTACCCACACGGTAAACTAGTACTCATTGCCCAACCTTTACTACGTCTTTTTTCAGCCATCTCTCAGCGTTAACCACCAAAAGACTAAAAACATGTAATACAGATAGATAGTCAGTTTGATGTGCGAATGTTTTTAAAACCAAAAATCTGAGTGGCTTTCAAGAAAGGCTTTGCCTTTGTGCCCAGTGTCATTGCTTTTTCCCTGACCTTGACAGTCTAGGTCCCACCCCTGGAGCTAATGAGTTACACAGTACTTTCTCTATCTTGTTGGAGGAAAATGGGATTTAAAAGCTAACTTTCAAGTTTAAATAGAAACTCAGTCATCCCAATAGTGTTGGCTTTATTCAAATTAAGAATCGGGGACGCCTGTCAAGGTGAGCGAAAGACAGAGAGCTGGGCACTCTGGCATGAATAGCTCTCAAGAAGACACATCGCCAGATGAATTACTGAAAAGTGGCAAGATCTCAGTTCCTTGGTGTTAATTAATTATCTTATCCATTTGTTCTCCTAGTCATTCAATCAATAACATTTTCCCAACACCCCTTCTGAAAACCTTGCACAATAAGATATGTACTTCTTGCTTCCTTTCGTCTAATAGGAGGGAAAAAATATGTACTCACAGCTAGCTAATCAACAGTAGAGTTGGCTGCCTTTTATTAAGCACCCACAGTAAGTTGGGATGTAGACAAATCAAGCTAAATAACAATGAGTTTCTAATTTCATTCTGCTTCCTGTCTAAGCAAGACCAAAAGGCTCTTAGTTTTCATCTTTTCAACAACCCATTTGATTCCCATATTAATCTATCTTTCTAAATCATCCACTCTGGCCATCCGTAAGGCTGGCTCACAAACATCAACACTCTTTCACAAACACATGGCCACGTAAAGCTGCACAAGGCACTAAAGGAAGGAGATTTTGGTGTCACAGATGTGAAGGAGACCCAAGAGAGATACCGAGGTAACTAGAGGAACAAGGAAGAGACTTTGGCAAAGGCTAATACCAAAAAAAAGGTAGATACTTAGGAGAACGAGAAGAAAGATGAGCTATCAAACTTAAAGAAGACAAGAATTCAGTCCTCATACTAATGGATAATTCCATCCAGTGTTGTCAAGTAGGAGGAGAAGGGATGTGTCCTTAGAATGGATGTAAGCTCCCTGGGATTTTTAGAAAATTGTATTTATAGAATTCGAGTTGTAAAAATGACCCAGGAATAGAATGGGATACAATGGAACAGATACATGGTCTGTTCTTTTGAAACAAGTGTTCAGGATATGAACTAGGTATAGAAGAACAGCCCTAAAAGGAGCCAAGATTTAAACATTGTAGTGCTCCCTGTTGAACTTGGGTTAGAGCTGAGCACTTTTGTAAACTGAGGCAAGAGTATTTATACAGAGGAGTACAGTGGGAATCCATGGCTAAGAAGGATGATGGGGAAAGGATGATCATCAGGAGGTAACAAATGGAAAGGGAGAGAGAGAAAGAGAGAGAGAGAGAGAGAG
>NW_021604646.1:839894-878029 GCF_004785775.1 Grammomys surdaster | reverse complement strand
AGTACCATTTGGTACTTCTAATATACACATTCTGTACTTGGCTTAAACATATTGATCTCAAATATTACTATGTGATAGCATATCAGCCGCTTCTTACCCACACGGTAAACTAGTACTCATTGCCCAACCTTTACTACGCCTTTTTTCAGCCATCTCTCAGCGTTAACCACCAAAAGACTAAAAACATGTAATACAGATAGATAGTCAGTTTGATGTGCAAATGTTTTTAAAACCAAAAATCTGAGTGGCTTTCAAGAAAGGCTTTGCCTTTGTGCCCAGTGTCATTGCTTTTTCCCTGACCTTGACAGTCTAGGTCCCACCCCTGGAGCTAATGAGTTACACAGTACTTTCTCTATCTTGTTGGAGGAAAATGGGATTTAAAAACTAACTTTCAAGTTTAAATAGAAACTCAGTCATCCCAATAGTGTTGGCTTTATTCAAATTAAGAATCGGGGACGCCTGTCAAGGTGAGCGAAAGACAGAGAGCTGGGCACTCTGGCATGAATAGCTCTCAAGAAGACACATCGCCAGATGAATTACTGAAAAGTGGCAAGATCTCAGTTCCTTGGTGTTAATTAATTATCTTATCCATTTGTTCTCCTAGTCATTCAATCAATAACATTTTCCCAACACCCCTTCTGAAAACCTTGCACAATAAGATATGTACTTCTTGCTTCCTTTCGTCTAATAGGAGGGAAAAAATATGTACTCACAGCTAGCTAATCAACAGTAGAGTTGGCTGCCTTTTATTAAGCACCCACAGTAAGTTGGGATGTAGACAAATCAAGCTAAATAACAATGAGTTTCTAATTTCATTCTGCTTCCTGTCTAAGCAAGACCAAAAGGCTCTTAGTTTTCATCTTTTCAACAACCCATTTGATTCCCATATTAATCTATCTTTCTAAATCATCCACTCTGGCCATCCGTAAGGCTGGCTCACAAACATCAACACTCTTTCACAAACACATGGCCACGTAAAGCTGCACAAGGCACTAAAGGAAGGAGATTTTGGTGTCACAGATGTGAAGGAGACCCAAGAGAGATACCGAGGTAACTAGAGGAACAAGGAAGAGACTTTGGCAAAGGCTAATACCAAAAAAAAGGTAGATACTTAGGAGAACGAGAAGAAAGATGAGCTATCAAACTTAAGGAAGACAAGGATTCAGTCCTCAAACTAATGGATAATTCCATCCAGTGTTGTCAAGTAGGAGGAGAAGGGATGTGTCCTTAGAATGGATGTAGGCTCCCTGGGATTTTTAGAAAATTGTATTTATAGAATTCGAGTTGTAAAAATGACCCAGGAATAGAATGGGATACAATGGAACAGATACATGGTCTGTTCTTTTGAAACAAGTGTTCAGGATATGAACTAGGTATAGAAGAACAGCCCTAAAAGGAGCCAAGATTTAAACATTGTAGTGCTCCCTGTTGAACTTGGGCTAGAGCTGAGCACTTTTGTAAACTGAGGCAAGAGTATTTATACAGAGGAGTACAGTGGGAATCCATGGCTAAGAAGGATGATGGGGAAAGGATGATCATCAGGAGGTAACAAATGGAAAGGGAGAGAGAGAAAGAGAGAGAGAGAGAGAGAGAGAGAGAGAGAGAGAGAGAGAGAGAGACTTTTACATTAAGAAGGAGGAAATATTCCATCCCCCATGGAACCCTGATCCAGATGCCAGCTCAGCTGATACCCACTCTCTACCTCATCATGGAAGAGCCCCATACAGAGTGAGTATGGAGAAACTACAGAGAAACCGTTGGTCTGTTGGTCGAGTGTGTACAAGAAAGAGACTGCTTGGGGTAGCTCAGGAATAGCTTCCTAGAGGCCAGAGTGCACCCAGCTATCCCTGAGCCGCCAGCGCACTGACCCTTGTGATGTCTGCTGCTCTTGGTTTTCTTCTTCCCATTTAGCTTCAAATCCCAACAGTTCTTGTATGTTTCTTTCCCTGAAGACAGTGGATCATTCTGTAAGGTGGCTAGGAAAATTCAGAGCTCTTCATGACCAGGCCAGCAAGCCTTTCTCTTCAGTAGTTTATGCAAAGCTCATCTTCCTCATTCTGTCTATTTCCTTGTCTGAAGGAGCTTTAATGAACCATAAATCATGCAAAGTGCAGACATGGAGCAAACCTCCCCTCCCCCACTGTCTATGAAGAGGTCAGCAGCCACCTGGTGGGCAGGAGGCCAGAAAGAAATCAAACTCTCAGCTGGTGGGTAGCATGCTCTGTCTGCCTGTCTTGTCACCTCTGCTATCTACAGCTGGAGCTGATGGCACCAACTGAGAGGCTCGGCAGTATGCCTAGAGGCAGATCTGACCTCTCCCAGAGGACCTGATGTCCATTCTTGTCCACTGTCAGCCTAAGACTTTAACATCT
Organism: Grammomys surdaster; assembly: GCF_004785775.1. Classification (NCBI taxonomy): domain Eukaryota; kingdom Metazoa; phylum Chordata; class Mammalia; order Rodentia; family Muridae; genus Grammomys; species Grammomys surdaster. Next base: position 875,657 of record NW_021604646.1, on the reverse strand, counting down.
TGGACCCTCACCCCCTCCCTTCTCCTGTGATCTCAGTCTCTGGCTCATTTGCAAAGCAACCCCACTGTTGGACCAGACTAAGTCCCTGGCTATATGACCAACTCGGGAACCAAAACACTGCTTTCTTTTATCTTCCTGGTCCATACTCTCCATTCCCCCGTGCCAGTCTCCCCAATCTCCAGCCTCCTCCATGAGTCCATGGCTGCTACATCAATTTTAAAAACAAATCACAGACTGAAGTCTCTCTCTGAATTTTTCTTGCCACCTACTATGACAACATTCGATGGCAAAAAGGACCTCCCAGCACTCCCATCTCAGAGGCAGCTGAGATCTGAGTGTGAATCAAAGCTTTGATGCTTAAATGAAAATCACTTAATCCCCCAGAGACTCACTTATTTGCCAATGAAGCCTCCCCAGCAGGATTTGTGGGATAATAAGTTGAGATGATGCATAGGATACACCTGGCATTCACAGGCTTTGAATAGATGAATTTCCCCTGCTTGTCCTGAATCCTGAAGAAGCAAACAGGCCACCATAGGACTTTGATCTAGGCTCCATGGGATTTTTCAGAAGAAAGGCATTAGAACTTTCCCCAATGGGAATTGAGCATGCCAGCAACACAAGGCTGCCCACCTCCTCAAAAGCCTTGAGAATCTGTTCTGATGTAATCACCAACTGCTTGGACTGTTCCCTGCATCTTGACACAAGTTTGTTTCTGAGGAGGTTTCATGAGTTCCTCCAAATTAAATAGGAGATTTGGGACTATTGTCAGAATATAGGCTCAGAAACCACCCTCCCACTCAACAAGAGCCTGCCTACAACCATGTGTCCCCAGTGCCACAGGTCAGCGCTAAACATATATTATTACTGAAAGACTTGAAGGGACAGGGGCAGAAACATTTGCAGCCCCTGTCCTCTGAGCCACACTGAGCACTTAAAAGAACAAAGGGAAAGATGGAAGGACTCCTCCTGCTGAACCGGATTCCTAGATCATTAGACTGGGACTCTGGCAAAGTAACTTTATATCTTTGACCCTCTACTTCCTCATCTGCAAAGTGGGCATAGTAACATTGCCAGAGACAACACTATGGCCACATGAATGGCATGGTCCCACCATTCTACACCAGTGAGAACTATTATAATTAGATAGCTTTGAGTGAGCAGTTCATGAGCTGTGGGGCATGTGGACAAGAAGAAAACCAGGGGACATTATGAAGCATGCTCTGGGATCAACTACTGCTGGTGCTTTTGTAATATAATAGTCTGCCAACCCACTATAGACACATATGCATTACTATCATTCTAAGGGAGAAAGTCGGATGTCATGGAGAAGTTAGACACACTAAGATCAATAGAAGACTATGGTCCCATGTGCCTGCCTCCTGAATACCTGGCTCTGCCAGGGCCTAGGGACACTGCAGAAGGATCAGGAGTTCATAGATGGACCAGACTTCTGCCTAGACAATGCTTAGAGGAGATAATGAACAGTGGGAAAAATGTGTGTCCCAATCCACTTTCCTATACCCGCCTGCTTGGAACAAACTCTGGAATGAAATGTCATCTAGAAGTCAGTTAGCATAGAGCACAAATCAAGAGATTCAGTATGTTCCTACTTGTAACTCCAGAGTCCAGCATGTCTTGGCCCTTTGTGCATTCTGTTTGCTGCATCTGTACTGCTCATTCCTTTCCTCTCCTTGGTCTGACTAACTTCTACGTGTGCCTCAGGTCCTCTATAACTTGTACTTTGGGGAGGAAGCTTCCCAAACATGTCCTGAGCTCCTGAAGTGTCCTGCATTCCTTCTGTATTGCCATCCTTTCAGTTCAGTTCATTGGGTATCCTTGTCAAAACTACACACTCCAAAAAGGCAAGGACTGTTTTCTTCATCCACATTGCAAATAATCTCACATCCAACCCCACAAAACAGTAAACATCGTCATCTAATCACAGCATCCTTAAATGGGAGGATGTGACACACACATGGGTAAAAGGCAGGTGATGGATGTGGGCATCCACACACCTCTGGATCTAGGCTATTGTTGCATGTGTCTCTGAGTGGGTCCAATGTTTACTCATCCATGCAGCATGTGTTTCATGTGCCACGCTTTAATATATTTCCCAAAGTCATAGAGGATAACAGAAACCTCACAGTATTTGGAATATAGATGTGTGAATGTAATAGAATAATGATGGTGTTGTCATGGGAAAGGCAAGGTATACAGAGAGCCTGAGGGTGAGTAGTATGTGTAGTTAGATCAACCTAGACCCTACAGGAAAGGCTTGTATGTCAATAAGGCAAAATCTTCCAGGCATCAACAAATCATGCTATACACATGACAAGAGTACAGTGGGTAAAGTTAACTATAATTCCAATCTCAGATCATGTTTGGCTACTTTATACAAATCCTCAAGAAATTCTGTGTGTTTAGGACCCAGGGCTCCAGGCTACAGCTCCAGCCTTATTTTTCTGTTGGTGGGGAGTCTGCTGAAGCCACTGCCTTGTATTTAAATCCTGAGTCCCAGAGAGTGTCAATATCATTGACAGATGCAGAGACGTGCCGGGCTGTAACCCTCAACCTTCCAAATTGTCTGAAACATGACAAATAGAGACCTTGATTAGGAAGGGCATTGTTTTAGGGTGCCCTTTCTAAACTGAGAATGTTTTCATCAAACCAACCATATCTCCCCCAAAATGTTCCTTCCTTCTTACTCAGATGGGATTAGAAAAATGACCCAGCTCTGGGCTAAAAATATGAATGCTTTATGTTCCTCCACGGGGGGAAAATAAGACAAGAGAATCTATGAAAGTAACAAGGAATTTCATCCTTCAGTGGACTTCAGAATGGATATTTTAGACTCAGCCATCCATAAACATTGGGTAATGTCATACTCTTGTATTGCAGAATGAATTCTACAGAACAAGCCACAAATCTGCATTAGGATCAGAGAGGGAGCCTTGATATGTGCTTTTAAAAATCTAAATGATGGCTAGCCTTCTCTGTGCCCAGGTAAACATACTCCTCAGGCATCAGCCAACTGACCAAACCGCACAGGATCCGAATAGTGTGCTCCTATGGATATGTAGATTCTGATGAGAAACAAAGGCAGGCTGAACTGCAGAGGTGCCTTGAATTATCCAGGGCTCTGACTGAAATTCCAATCATGTCACACCCTATCTGTGACCTGCCCTGGATTCTACTGACTGCAGCTTTTAAGGTCCTGGGCAATTTTACCCTAACTTTTGCCCACATGTTATCTCCTATCATTTCTCTTCCATTCTTCCTTAAACTCCCAACTTAAAAGAGCAAGGCTGTCTGTTTTCCTCCTCTATCCTCCATAACCCTCAGGATTCTGAATTTGCTGTCCTCTCAGTCCCGTTCATTCATTCCCCAGACCTTCAGCCCTCAGCTTAAACAGCACACCTTGCAGGAAGCTCTCCTGATCCCTGGTATGGATTAACTGCCTCTTCTGAACTGACATGTTGATTCAAGGCAGCAAATGCCAAGCCTTTCCAAATGCTCCATGTCACCTCTCTCCAGGCCCACTGTGTCCCAGCACCTCTGCCCCTCCTCACAGAAAAATCAAGCTTACTCACATACGTTCACATTCAGGCCCTTTGCCAAATTGCTGGGTCCTTCTTGTCTGAGCCTGCCAAGATGCTCACATGCCTGAGCCACTGTCCAGGCAGTTTTGCCAGGCACTCTCTCAGCTTTATCATAATGAATTAAAAAATAAAAGCTTCCTCCACACTTTTGTCCGAGGAGCAACTCAAAAGGAATGTCACACCTCAGACCAGACTCACACAATTGCTTTCTTCAGACGTGCCCCTCCCTTAGACCTTGGTGACCCTCTAGTCCCTTTTACCTCTAACAGAAGTTTATTCACAAGCATGTGCCCAAGTAGGTGGATGAGCCTGTATCTCAGCTCAATATTTTTAAGCAGAATGTCCTCTTGTATTCTTAATGGGCCAAAACAACCATTCACAGACATGACATTAGTATGGCTCCAAACACGCAAAGTTGCTCCCTCACTTTGGAGGGGGCAATGAGAAAAATGAATATAAGGGATTCCTTCCTCTCTTTATGCCCTAGGGTCCCAAGTCCCACAACCTCTTCTTTCACCCCCATCTTCTTCTTGGAGTCTCGTGTCTATGATCATCAAATACCAAGGCAAATACTAATGATTATGCCTGCATGCAACCAAAGCCTGCCGTCATCCCAAAGATGGCAGGTGTAAAGACTGCACAGAGAGGAGCCCAGTGTACCTCCAAAGCCCCTCCGAACTGTTTTACAGTCCTCATCCTCATCATATTTAACCCCCACAACAACTTGCAATGCCAATCCATCTTCCCTGCTTTATAAAATGAAAGAGCGCGGATAAAGCACACCAAGCATTCGAACTGGTTTGAGGGTTTTGAGCTGCAGTAGGCTGCTCTAAGAGCCAGTGCTCAGAGCTTCCATGTTTGCTCCATGTCTCTGCATTAATTTACTGCAGCACACATTTGAGATTCTGCTGGAGCTTGGAGGGGCTGCAGAGCCCATACACGTTTTGATCAACTTGTCAACGGCATGCTCTCTCACAACAGATCTTTTTCATCCCTCCCCACCTCACTTGCCAGGCTGACGGAGTGGTATATTGGATTTCCACAGTCATCTTTCATTAGGAAAATATATGTTTTTGATCACCCTCTGCCTTCCCAAAATTGCAAAGGCTGAAGATCAAGTTGCCAACTGGAATTCCATTCATCAAGGAGATAAACATCACCTATCTACTCCCCCATTGCCATCATCAAAGAACACATCTGCTGTGTGGCAGCTGGTGGTGGGACAAGAAACCTTGAGGCTGGGCTGGGGAGGCCTGGGTTTCAATCTTGGCTTATGTGACTGTGACCCTGCCACATGACCTTAGGCAAGCCACTTTCCCAAATATGCTTTGTTCCTCTATCCTTAAAGTGGGCATCACCGAGTTACTAACTAACTGAATAAGTGAATTGGTGAATTAGTGAATTGTGTAACATACCACCCGTGGTCTTGCTCAAAACTGTGACCCTGTAGGATTTTTGGAAGCATTATTGATGAGGCAGAACTAGCATATGCATATGTGTAGCATTGACCTTTCTCAGTGTCCTCTTAACTAACAGGTAGCTCAAATCATCCATATTTTCAGCCGGACCAATAGCACAATATGAGCTGTACAGGTCTGGAGCCTTCTTGTTTTTCCTCCTATTTAAACCCAGTTGTATCTAGTAACACACAGGTGTTCATTTGCAGCAGGGGCTTTCTAGAGCTACGGACAGTGGATTAGGACATAACTGACCTCTCAAGGTCTCTTCTGGCTCCAGATTCTCGGACTCAATAAGAGTCCCCGTGAATAATAGATCTGCTCCCTGACACTGGGAATGATAAAAGGACCTGGCACAGAGTCCTATTAAGATAAATCACATTTAAGTTTAGGAAATTATATGTTTGAATCCTGTAATTTAATGTCACTGTGATGCCTGAAAGGAAGGAAAGGGAACTCAATTACAGGCAAATTAGAGCAAGCAACTCACAAGGCCTTGGTTGCTTTCCTGACTCTGCTAAATGGAGTTAAGCCCAACCATATCCAACTCCAACTCTTCTAGGCTCAGCCTGATTTGTCCCACCTGCAAAATGGGACAGTCTTTGTGCAAAACAGAAAAGCAAAAGACTTTCAGTGCAACAGAGAAGGAAAGAGCCCTAAGAGATACTCCAGAATCCCAGTTCCATACCACCAACACCACATGCTATCACTGACATGACCCCAGTGGATCTTGCAGTCAAGTATCCAAGGATGTGTGAGCTGCATGCAAAATGGTGGAAAAGTTATATGGGGTTAGAGTTGCAGAAAGGTCACTCATCTCTTCACGTGACTTTTAGGAAGTGGAAAAAGCATAAAACCTTTCAAACCACAATCTTCTTTAAGTTTCCCTTCAACAAAAATTATTTTAAGCATCTCCCTTTGAACTATTACTTCATTTCTTTCAATCAAAGACTCTTTCACCACATCCTATTGTGACCTGCCTTGTTGAAACAGTTGGCTGTGGTCCAAACTATCTTCTTCATTCCTCAGTATCTTGTTAGACCAATGACATCCATGCAACTCTCTATGCCAGGTAACTAGAACCCTCCAAAGAACCACTTGATTACATACTGACCATCTTGACCATCTTTCAGAATCAGCCACTGAATTTTCACCTCAATGAAATTCTGATCCTTTTGAATGTTGGACTCCTGGCATTGTCAATTCAGCATTACCACATGAGTATATCTTGGCTCTCCTGGGCTCTCTCCAGGGTTTTCCTACTCAAACTCTGCAGTCTTTAACAGGCATCCCTTGTAAGCTAAAGCTACACACTTGTAGTTCCTGCAGATTCAGATCCATATATCTAAGGAGCTCCTGAATGTCAGAAATTCAACCTTCAAGGATAAATAATTTCATGCTATCCCCTGAAGACAAGACAGCTAAAGCCTCAGTTGCTATGGTAGAACATTTTCTCCCCATCATCCCGCTCTTTCTTTCATCTCTGAAATCACAGTGGATAGCAAATTTGGGAACATGAGACAGTTGAACATTGAGAGGAGGTCACTGGAGAGTGAAATATTCTATCAAAGTAAACATGAAGGTCAAAGTTCTCTTGGAGAAATATGCTTTGAGTAGCTCTGTATAGGAATGAAAATTTCGAAATTCACAACAAAAATAAGTAAGTGCGAAAGGATGGATGAATGCTGGTCCAGCAGCATGGATGCCGTCAAAAGAATGTGAGAGAAGAGACCTCTGCCAAGGATGCGCCCCTTCAATGGCAGTGGAAGTAAGTATGATAAAACAGAGTGATATTGGAGGAAAGATGCAGATAAGATGAACTGAAACTTGGTGTCTAAGTGTAACTGGGAACAAGGTTTTTAGGATGCTTCTATAGGTATCCATGTCCAATGCCCTCATTTTCTGCTAAAGTCTATAGATCAATGGATAAGCTCAGAAGGGTGCCACAAGGAAAAGGACACTTGGCAAAGGACACTTATGATAGTGGAGCATACACTTCTGAACCCAAGAAAAGCTATGTAAGGATACAACATGCACAAAAGACAGAGGTCTGAGAGCCATCTAGCCCACAATTCAGTAGCAAAGAGATGTCAAGAAAAACACACTTTGGATGTCTGGGAATGAATAATCATCATAGAAATGCCTTCTTTGTGATGCTGTCCAGCTGAGGATGATCATATAGTCCATAGTCCGTCCTCTGTGATAAATACAACAGATCCTTTCACATAGGCTGAGTGAAGCTTTCAGCTTTAATTTCAGAGTCATAGACACTATAAGGATACAAAGAAGACATCATTTGAAAGTTGATTTAAAACTTTTAAAACTTTTGTGAATTGTGAAAAAAGTCTTTAACTTTTCATGTTTACTTGGCCCCTAGGGTAGCCCTAATAGCAACTATTGGCCGAAACAAAAATGAAAATTAAAAACAAAAACCTGTAGATGGTTAAAAATGGAAACAGTTCTGCTTTCACATGCGCTGATTTATAAGCAGATAGCATAGAGGCTTTTTGAAGTTTTTAAAGCTCAAAAAGGGCACTGAAGCTTCTGGAACATATTGTATTCAAACACACCCTTTTCTATCCTCACAGTGAGGTTCCCACAAGGTCATGAACCACTGTCAGCCTCATTTTACACCCAGAAATCCAGAGACTCAGGGAGGTTCTGAGACCTGCAAGGAATAATTTTGGAGGCGAGACCACTACCTCCTGGGACCAAAATGAGATGTAAGCCATGAGAAGCTTTAGGGAAGACACCTTCAGGTCAGGACATGACGTCTCTCAGCAGGCTTGCCAGGCAAGGTGCCTTTCAAAATAGCAAGGAATCTTCTCCATAGATCAGAGTGTGGACAGACTGCAAACCAAAGGAAAACAAAATTTGGGCCTGAAAGCGGATTCTCTCACAGCCCTGCATTCTGGGGAGGTAATCAGAGATAGCATAATAAGCCTGAGCTGTGATGGAGCCGAGATTGTTTATCTCTGCCCAGAAGGGCCTCTAGGGATGTTTACAGAGCCTGCACAGAGTGTTTTGATTGGGAGTTATGCAGACCAGATGGGGAAGGGTTAAGGCAGAGTACAAAGGAAGACCTGAGTGGTGCAGGGCATGGAAGTGGATGAGAAATGTGGGACTTGGTGAGAAGCAAGCTCTATGTGGCTGCTCAAATATTAATCAACAATATATTTTAATGACATAAAACAGCAGTGAGCTTCTGAAGGAACATGAAGGGCTTTGGGTACCTTGAATAATGGTATTGTCACTCGGAGTTTTTATGGTCTCATCTTTGGCAAGGGCCTCAACAAAACCCTAAGCAAATAGTGAGGGTGCTGTGCCTAAACTCCGAAACGTGAGCCAGGAGCAGTGCTTTCTCCTGCAGGCAAAGTACCTGCCACTCTCAAAGTCACCCTCACCACCATAGCATGCCTGCAAATGCCAACGCTGTATACAGTTTGCTTTGGAGGGTCCAGCAGTGTGCCACACTCCCACACCCTTTAAGGCTCAGGGAATATCGCAGAAGAGGGGACAGAAGGATTTTTAAGAGCCAGGGGTTCAGAGGGAGTTTGCTATGAGAGTGTGTTTCTTAGGAATGTCAGAAACTACATCTATAAAATGTCACCAGCATGACTGCCTAAATGTGAGCTGAATAAGACACCAAAGAGCAGGCCAAACTGGACATGGAAAAGACCATGATGCCTCAAGCCTATTCACAGAACTACAGGCAAGTGAGTAAAGCTGGGAGAGGGAGACGTGGTCCTCCTCAGGGAAGAGAGCACTAATTGATTGTCCAGTTCCAAGTGGTCATCCCTGAAAACATACATAAATTAACATTATATGGACTCAGGTGGGTATATTTAGGAATATATGTATATATCTATATATACACATACATACATATATATATAATTATATATACATACATATATATGTATGTATATGTATATATGTTTATACAATATGTATTTATATGCATGCAATAACAATTGATGAAAGAAGAGAATTATGAATTTGAAAGAGAATGGTGAAGGGTATATGGGATGGTTTCATGGGAGGAAAGAGACGGAAAGAATGTTGTAATTAAATTACATTCTCAAAGAAAACCCCACAAATGATGAAGAAAGGCTAGACACTGGGTGACATGGGCATAAAACAGAACCATTGGGATTCAGTTTTGAGAACTGGGGTGTAGCCGAATTTAAGTTAGTGATGAAAGTTAAAGGGATGATAAGATCCCAAACCATCTGCCCACATGGGGATTAGGTGCAAATTCATCCTACAGATATATTCCTAATGTCAGATGTTCCTCATCATGGCTGCACATCAAAGCTGAGAGGAAAATTACAACACTAGACATGCCTGACATTCCAGCACTTAGCACCAAGGCTGGAGAATCACAGGACTGAAGGCTGCCTAGGTTACCTAGAAGATTGTCTCAAAAGAAGGAACAAGAAGAGGAGAAAGGGGTTGAAGAGACAAAGGAGGAATAAGGGATAGAAAAAGAGGAGGAGGAGACAGTCGGTCATATTTATACAAATTTTTATTTTTATTTTTATTTTGTGTGTATGATTTTTTTGCCTACATATGTATCTGCACCACATGTGCTCCTGGTGTCTTTGGAGACCAGAAGGTGGTTTTAGATCCCCTGAAACTGAGGTGATAAATGGTTAAGGTGTTATGTGTACACGGGGAAACCAATCCCAGGTCTTCTGCAAGAACAGTATGTTTTTGGAACTAGGAGCCCCTTCCCTGATCCTATATTCATACAACTTTTCACATGGTGACTAAGTATGAAGTTCTTGTCTCTTTGGGGTAAATTGCAATAGCTCTTGGTTACTTCTCCCAGAAGGATCATGCAGCTTTGGGTTTAGGGAAGACTTGGCTTATACTTTACATGATCTGGGGACTTCTGCTGTTATTTTACACCAATAAAAAAAGAATGAAATTACAGTCTAATGAGGCCTTTGGGAGGTTATCCATGGGGAGATGGAAAGAAACAAAATTTAGAGACTGCCTGTGAGGGTTGCTGGCTCCTGAAGGAAACAGAAGCATACCTGCAGGCTGTGAGAAGAAAAAAAGCAATGCCAGCCACTGAACACCTGGTGTGTTCAGAACACCCTTAAAACTTAACCTTCAGTTAACCTTTAACCCTTGTGTCTTCTAAGAAGAAAGAGATTTAGAAGTACAAGTTCATTCATGGTCAGTTGGTCCTCAGTTGTCATAGTAACACAGGGATCCAAGACTCCAGCGGCCCAATCTAAGTCCTGTAGAACTATTTTGTAAGACTATGATGAGGTCAGAAGAATAAGAAGATGCCAACACAGGACACCTGAAGGCCATATACATGTACCTATAGTGTAGCACAAAATGAATGGGAGTAACACTTAGGGAGGGTATGCCTGACAAGGACAAGTGTTTCAAAGAGGCCCTGTGAAGTCTTGTGGCAAAGGGCTATTGCCTTGGGCTGCAAGAAGAATGGGGAGTGAAAGGCTTGGGGTCTGATTATGCATCATGTCTCCCCCTTTTCCTGGCATTTAAGCAGAAGATTGGACTATTAGGAATAATATCTGCCTAATTCACAAGATTTTAAAAGTCAGGATAAAAAAAAATGCTTTCAATGTGGCCAATGTTACATAAATGTCACTTGTTTTTTTTTTTTTTTTTCTCTCTCTCTTATGGAAATATAGGGTTATTCTTCACATGACCCAATGTTCTTGTCTTCTCAAAGTGCCTGGACAGTTTGCACATTACTGAGAGACTAAGAGAGTAGACTCCACACAAATGCTGTGTAGGAGAAATCAGTCAGGTGCCTCACCCCCAAAACAAGCAAACTGAAGCCACAGAGCTGAGAGGGAGTTTCCCAAGTCCAAGTTCATTAACGCATCCTTGATGTTTCTTCACGGGATTTGTCACTTGTATCTCAGGATATTAAGGGCCAGGCTGTCGACAAGGAGACCCTTGGGCCTCTCAGATTCTGAGCTTGAAGACTGCGTTTCTGGAAGCTTGAAATAAATCAGATTGATCCCAGACTCCCTTTGTTTAGAAAAATGAAATGCTTTTTCCACTTTCCCAACAGGAAATCAGATTTCCGTCCTTGTTACCACTTTATCATTTCCTCTCTGCTGTTATCGAGATCACAGCTTCAGAGATGGCTAAATGTTTGTCACATTAATATTATTGTCCCCATTTTTCACATACAGGAAGCTGGCTGATATTCACTGAAAACATGGTATGAGAATAGGGCTGTTTGTACAGCTTCGTGAACAGAGCTTTGTGTCCACAGAGTCTCCAATATGTCTCTGATGGCTAAGGGTGTGGTCTTCAGAGTTTTAGAGATAATGAGAGAGCAGAGGATGGTCCTTAAAGATGTGGAAGGAGTAGACATACAAATACACATATTTTCCAAACACATCATCTGTCTGGTTATCACCCGCCTCTTTTTTGATGATGTCAACATCTCTCTCCTTAATGCTATGATCTTTTCTTCCTTGCTGGTAGCCATTGCTTCAGTCACATCTTTTCAACGTTCCTCCAATATCTTCCAAACAGCTTCTAAAGTGATTTTTTTAAGCTACAAAATAGTCATGTGTCCTCCCTGCTCAATGTCCTTTAATGGCTCCCCATTGTCCTTCAGATAAATCCTAGACTCTGTTTGAAGACTCAACAAAACTGTTCTTGATGTCTGCCAATCTATGTCTGTAGCCTCATCTATTACCTCAGCTGGCCAGCTAAGCTTTAACCTCCTCAAAGGACTCAACTCCTGTGCTCTGGTTCTGTCATGCTACCTCTAACCGCTGCTGTGGGCCTTCCTTCCATCCTCTGAGACGGCAGATTAACCATAGCTACAAATCCTTTGATAGTTCACCTACAAGCTTCTGCATCTTCTCTTGTTCAGTCTGGAAAGGAACTGTGGCCTTTGTGACTAGTGAATCCAAGAGTCATAATATCCTGCTTGCTAAGAGCCTGGTAGGTGCTCTCTTCTCTCCGCTCTTCCCCAGAGCTTGAGCTCTGTAAACATGAATCAAGCAAATATCTTGACTGCCTTACCAGAGAAAGAAAAAGAAGGAACGTATGGAGAATCTTTGACACCATATAGAAGAAATAACTCTCTTTATTTTCTCAACCAAGGCACTAGGCATGTGTTAGAATCTTCTCCGAACCAACCAGACCAGTCTTGTTTGTATCTAACTTCACTTGGTACCAGATGGAACCAGAGTCATCCAGCTGAGCCCCAGACAATCTCCTAAACCAAGAATTGTGAAATCCAACAAAACAATTGTTTCAATCCACTTAGATTGAGAGCAGGTAACTATCTATTAAAAGCCTAAATACTTCCTCTCCCTCCAGTTCACGCTTCCTCCACGTTCCTCTAGAAACTACCCCTCTCCCATCAGAATGATCCCAGATTCTACTTTCTCTTGCTTGTAACATTGTGAGGTCCTCAGGGGCTGGATCCCATGTGAGCTTACTCTCAACCTTCTCATCATGAAAGTCTATGAAAAACATGGAGGGAGTCATCTGGAACAAGAAAGATATTTGTAAGTTATGGTAAGAGGTTAGTTGTGACCTGCTATGGTTTGAATATGGTTGAATATGGTTTGGATTAGTCTTCCCCAATATTCACCTCCTCTATTAACTATACTTGGGATGCTCTGGTAAATTTACCTGATGGAGGCTAGCTATGGGAAGCAGGCTGTGGTCAAGCATCCTTAGGGTGATGACTTTACTGCCTTTGCCTTGTAGCTTCTATGAGAAGAGCAGCTGTAGCCCACCACACCCTCCTCACCACAAAGTTCTCCTGTACCACAGGACCAGAAACAGTGCTGTTGATCATCATGGACTGACACCTCTGAAGCAAAGCTGTGGTCTAAAATCAATTCTCCCTGTATCTGCCAGGCATTTGTCAAAGCAGCGAAGAGCCTGACCAGGACATAAGCCATAAACAAGACCCAAGTTCTCGAAGTCTCAAACCCACACGAGGCAGGGTTGAGCAACTACTGAGACTATGCAGGAAGATGTCTACATTACATCTTCTCCTTGAAGTTAAGTGTAGTAGTATTTTCAAAAAAAAAAAAAAACATGTTGAGTGACTATGGAATCATTAAACACTCTTTCACACATCAGTATACATAAACATCACCACCAAAAGGATAAGACTATTACTAACTACCTCTCTCGGTACTTGTACCTACCTAAAGATCAGGTCTGGATAATGTAACCATGTGCATTCCTTTATTCATTTATTCAAGCCTTTATGAAATGTCTCCTATGCACCAGATGCTCCACCAGTTGCTAGAGACATAATGTAAAACCCACAAGGTTTAGGGTCATATTAGGTAGATGGGAACCAATCAGAACCAACTCGGTGTTAATCAAGGAAGACTGTCCCCTGCAGGGGACTTCAGCTACAAGGAAGGAAATGCCTGCATCATTCCTTTGCCCCAGGTCTCTAAGGATGACACTGCTCATAACTGATAATTATTAAATTAAAAGAAGCAGGAGGCTGGGGACAAAAAAAAAAAAAAAAAAAAAAAAAAAACGAAAGCAGTAACCACAGGGCAGTGTGGGAGCAAACGCTTATAAGAGGCAGACAGAGGCAAAGTTCTCTTGGGTGGAGAGCCAGCAGTGTCAAGGAAGGCAAAACTGTTAAGGAGAAGGGGAGATAGTTTTAAGCTGGTGGCAAGACCTAGAGTCAAAGGCTTAATTAAGAAAGCAGACATTTTAGGTTCACACAAATAAGCAAGCAGAATCCCCTTGGCCCCTCCCAATCACTGCCGAGTAATTGCTTTAAAGCTGTGGTTTTCTCTGCTTGGATGATCCTTAAATACATGTTGATAAAAGGAATGAAGACACAGGGGAGTGGAGATCAGGCTGCGCCTTCACAATCTCACTACTAGCTATCTGTGGCTCCATGTGACCTGAGCCGGTCGGTGTCTACCTGCTCAGTTTCTCTTGGCCTTCTCACCAACCCAGTGTGCCTAAGGATGAGGCTGGGGTTCAGGGTGGGTATCCAATCAGATGAAGTCTAAATCTCCTCTGGTCTCAGGATCATAAGGTCCAGTTCTAAACTGTCATTTAGAACCAAATCCATTGTAGGCCAAATGCCAATGCTGTCATTGATTCACTACCCATTTGATTGGAATTGAGTGCAGGAAGAAGAAAAAAACCTTGAACTCTTTTTCCCATAAATTAAAAGTAAAATTTTGTGGCTGGGGATGTAGCTCAATGGTAGCTAACTTACATAGCATTCACAAGGCCTGGCATTTGATCCCAGCACTACCAATTAAAAGATTTTAGTAATACCTCTGACTCTGTGAGAGTTAAAGTGAAGAAGAGTCAAGCACTAAGACAGGAAAGAGTTCATTGTGTTTCTTCGTAGACTACTAATGCCTACTACAGGCAAATGGCTCACTCTGAATAGTTCTTCAAGTTGTTAGCACACTGAGAGTCACCAAATACAACTGCAGCCTGGTCCTCTTCCCTGGAGTCTTTACTTTCCCTAAACTTACTTTTTCTAAAGTCCTTTGCATTCAGAGCTAATTCTTCTACTATTGTCACACCCAGCAGGGCATAGCATACTTACCTCTCTTTCTGCTACCTCACTATTCCCTCAGGGCTGGATTCCTGTGAGAAGAGAAGGCAAGCCTATTTCTTAAACTGCTAGATCTTGTAGTATGCTGCCTGGCACACTGGAGACACTTCATGACTATTTTTTCAAATCCATTTTGAAGTCATTTTAGTCATGCCCCTACATGACCACTGGCTACCTGCATGACCTTGCATGCATCTTTTTCATTTTAACTGTAAATTGGACTCACAAATATGTACCATATCTAATCATCACAGGATACTAGGTAACTAGGACCCCTGTTGCCTAATACCAACCACCAAGAGAGACAAGATCCTTCCAAAAAAAATGCCTATCTAACATACAATGTGAAAACTATGATTAATAATACATGACATATCCAAAACTTTTACCAAAAAAAGCATATTTTAGGTACTCTTGCTGTAATATAGTATGAATTAGGAATTAAGCAATTGTGTAAGATGATAACTGGGTTAACAGACCTGACTATAAAATCACCTCACCTTCTATATGTATGTCAAAACATAAGGTTGTATGCTTTAAATATAAATAATAATTGGTATTCTGAAAATGTAAAAAAAAAGGTGCAATGTTTTCAATCTCTTGGAAGTTTTATTTTTACAGCTATTTCAAGAGTTCATTCAGATTTATTTGGCTCATACATATTACATGTCAATGGACAATGTCAACCAAAAGGAAGGACTAAAATGAATTAAACTGGCTAAGATGTTCCTAAGTCATCACCATACTGTTGAAAATCTTGAGCAGATATTTTTCTAAACAACACGCCATGTTGTTGACACAACATTTTAATGTAAAAAAAAAAATGCTAAGAAGACCTGAAAGATATTGCTTGTTAGATCCTGACTGGTCTTTGAATTGTTGAATTTGTCCTATTCATCACCCCCTCTCTATAATCATTTGACTCTTGAGCAGTAAAGCAACCACAGTTATTTCTAAGATTTTCCTCTCTAAGTTACTGGCATCAATTCATTGAGTTTTGACATGGGTCTATGAAAAGACAGATCAAGTTTATTCCAGTGCAGTATGACCAGTAGCAACTATCAAATGGTAACCCAGCCTAGATTTGAACTACTAAGTGGAAATGTGCACCTTGAAATTGGAGAATTATATTGCCATCCTACCTGGAGGACAGACAGAGAACCTTCTCTCTCTCTCCTGCTATATTTTGCTCCATTCTGACCTACAGCTAATGGAGTGAAGTTCACTCAAATGGTACAGGACCAGCTGTTCTAACTAGTCCACCCATCTAGTACTCATCTTGTCCAGAAACTCCTAGAATACTATTTACCCAAGTGACACCCATCAGGCCAAGGGTCAAAGTGATCTTCACTCCCTCAGGGCTCAATATCAGAGTTTTGTAAAAATGAATGATTCTTGGCTTTTTCTGTGCTAAATGCTCCCTAAAATGTATTCTGTTAAAATATAGACCTCACAGACTTTGTATCTTATCTTCAGTTCCTTCTCCCTCAGAAACTCATGCCCCACCCCCTCTCTCTTTCTCTTTCTCTCTCTTATTTGTATTTCCTTTTTAAGCTACTCTGTCTGATAAATTAGGGCTATTAAGGGACAGTTTGTTATTCTGTCTCAGGTTACTATTCTGAGGGCTAAAATACTCATAAATATATAGATGCTTGGGCTGTAAATGGATTTAGTTTAGCCAGTGAAAATTTCATTTTCTCTAATACACATTTTTAAAGTCTCCTGCTGAAATTCTACACAGTACCTTTCCATGATCTTGTCGCCATCTCTCCCATTTTTATCCGATAAAAGCAAATCCATCATGAATGTGCTTCCTCTTCTCTGCACGATAAGTAACAGCCTGGGAAGGGGAACAACTCCCACAGCATAGCAGTGTCAAGTTTAACCAATTCAGAGATTTATTGTTAAGCTTTCTTGGGACGAGATCCAAGAGTTCCTGCATGCCTATCAGTGATCTCCTGGACTCCTTGAGACACTCAAAGTCTAAGAGAAGAGAAAGATGCACATGATTTCAGCACTCCTTGTTGGGTAGAGAGTATACTGGGATGCTTGCTACACAATGATGGCTTTCTTGAATACATTGCAAGTTACACCTCTGGTCCTAGTTAAATTACTGAGGAAGACCTCTTTTACTCTAGAAATGCTCTGGTTTGTATCATAAACTGTGTAGTCACTGAGAGACATAGTACCCCATTCCTCACAAGATATTCATCCGGATAACTGAGCCTTCTTTCCCATACATCCACTACTCATCCTAGACAGAGGCATAGATAGATGATAGATAGATAGATAGATAGATAGATAGATAGATAGATAGATAGATAGATAGATGATAGAGAACAATATATAGAAAGTAGACAGACAGACAGACAGACAGACAGACAAATGACTGATAGATGAAGAAATATGTATTCCTTCTTAGAAAAATCTCCCAAAGTACTAGCATCCTATGGCTTCTCTTTCTGAAGAATCACAATAGCCAGATTCTTTATAAGCAATGTAGTTTGGAGACAGAGATGGAGAGTAGAGAGAGACAGAGAGAGGGGGGATCACTAATGGATAGACATCTCTTATAGATTGTGCTTTTCTAGGAGCCATACTACCATGGTTGTTAAGGACTTGGACCATAAGGCTAGATGTGTTCATTGGTTCTGATATTCCTGAACTCCTATCTATAACCCAACCAGTGTTCCAGATGCTAATGACTCTTTCTTCCAGTTTTAAAGAAAACACAAAGTATTCCAAAAGTGATCTGGGGATCCAGCTTCTCCTCTTAGTTTTGAGTTCAGGCATCTACCTTCATATCTTTAAATGAACTGGCTGGAGGACTTCAAAGCCAATGCTTTTGATTGCTTCCTTTACTCCTAGATTCTCTGTGGCCAACAACTGATTTACATCTGTGGAGCTTCTCTGATCATTTCCTCTCTTTTTGACACAAAGATGCCACATGATGGGATCAACACATAAGTAATAGACCCCATTTCAAGTCTTATTTTGAACACCTGTTGCTGTGTGACTCGTAGTAAGTTACTGAACCTCTCTGAGTCTTGGCTTATCTCCCCATGAAATGGGATTATTCACATGGCCACCAATTGTACACCTATATCTTTTCCTCTATCTCTAGAAATGTCTTCTTAGCACTTGGATGACGTCTCCCTTCTGATACACTCTGTCATGACTTAATGATACACCACTACTCATTGTGTTCAACTTAGCATGATTTCAACCAGGGGAAAATTATGAATTACAACATGGGTATTACTTTCCTCAATATGCTTCTAAGCAATGAAAAACAAAACAAACAAACAACAAAAAAAAAACATGCTATAAAAATGCAGATGGTAATAGGCAAGAGGCATGAGCAGGAGGTCAAAAGAATAAAAATGGCCAAAGGGAATGAGTGTTTGAGAAGCCAATGTGCTATTCAGCAGGAGCAGCTGCAAAGTCTGATGGCCTGAGGTATTCTTCCACCTTCACAAACCATACACACACACACACACACACACATACACACACACATGCACACATACACAGGGGGGATTGATAGGGATGGTATGGATGAATAGATGATAATTAGATAGATAGATAGATAGATAGATAGATAGATAGATAGATAGATAGATAGATATGGATAGTGTGATGATTTCAATATGTTTGGCCCGGTAGTGGCACTTTTAGGAGGTATGGCCTAATTAAGTTGTGTTTTAATAGCAGTCAAGTTACAGTAAGCAATGATCAGACACAAGTGGTGCCTAGGGGGGTTACCTCAGGATGTTGGGGTTACAGCTAACTCTTCTTTTCCTTCCTTGCATATTCATATATTTTGAACTTAGCTGGGAAGAACAGAAGGAAGGAAGAAGAGAATGCAGAAGAAGGAAAGGAAAGCACCAGCTACTGCAAGATGAAGCTTCCTTTCTACCAAGCTCTCTGGTGGATGAGACACTAGTCCAGGTGGGCCAGAGGATTTGGAGATGGGTAATTGACTTGCTCCGTGGCATCCACTGTGGGTTTTTGCTCTGGTCCTAACTTCTCTGTTCCTCAGTGTTCTTTGTAGGATGACAATGAAAACTGCTGGACTGGCTTGCACACTGGGTTGCTGTGGCGATGAGAAGGGATGGTGTATGGGAAAGCACTCATCAAACCGCAAAGTGCTTGACAAGTCCTGGAGAGTGTAATTATTACATTCGTTAGTGTGATCATTCTCTCTTGCTCCATTATCCTCTGCTGGAGAGCTGCTTGTCGGGCGGTGAAGTGCACTCAGGGTTTCTACATACACAAAGAGAAGTACATCAGGCTGTCCAGACCTGTTTCAACAGATCTGGCATAAAGATGTAACTGAATGGATACCAAAGTACCCAATGGACACAGGAGGGAGGTATGTGTGGTCATAAGGGAATATCATTGACAATGGGCAATACAGAATAGAATGTAACTTGTCCACCGTGAGCTGTCTGACATCGGAGTGCCACCTGCCTGAATCCCTTTCATTCAACTGTGAATGGGGAGTCACTCCAGTACTAAGTGCTGGAGTCATTAGAGAGAATATGACTCATGTGTTATACCTTATAGCTACTAACACACTAGCATGGACAATGCCATATGGCATTGATATATACATATATATACATATACATATATATACATGTACATGTATATGTATATGTATATATATGGTATATAAACAGCAAACCCTACAGAACACAGGTCCTCTCTAGGCTAACATAGACTATAGGAAATAGAGGTTGTGTGAAAGATTTCCAGAATCACTTTTCAACTATCTCAGTATGCTCTTGTGTATGTGAATGCTTATAAGCAGATGATGATGATGATGATGATGATGATGATGATATTTTTGGACAGTGTCTTTCTTCATAGGGCTAACTGCTCTTGTACTCACTATATAGACCAGGCTGTCCTTCAATTCACAGATCCTCCTGCATCTCCCTCCCAAGCACTGAGGGTTTGAAAGCATCTTTGAGCATGAAACCCTATTTTATTGATCCTCAAGATCCTTAAAACAAACATCATCCGTGTTGACCTAAGGTAAAGCTGACTGCAAATGATGCCTCGCCCTTAACCCTACGTCTCTGCTACAGAGCTCTTGAGCCCTTTCACCTTGAAGGATACATAGCATCATTTACATTCCCTGCGAACCATGTGTCAGCCTTACTCATCTAGGTGTGCTGCTGTTAATATGCCTCACTCTCCCATCTTCTTTATTTTCATGAATTAATTTGATTAGTTTATCCATCCCCATCTCTCCTTCTATTCTTTTATCCATTCATCCATTCATACATGCATTCCCATTCCGTAGATATGGAAACTGAGGATTAAGAAGATGAGTTGTCTTGCCTTAGGTCGGAGAGAGCTTAGACTTCAGGTTATAAATATTTAGGTTCAGAGTCTTCTGTCATTCCATGGAATAAGGCTTGCACCAGGCCCATTTCCCATAATTCTAAGTGTAAGTAAGAGAGGAGAAGGGATACAGCCCTGTGAAGCCAAGTAGAGCAGGCAAGCACAGGAGGGAGGTTAGCCTGAGACTCTGTTGGCCCCTATACACATCCCGTCTTGTAACAACACACTGCTCAACATAGCTCTTTTGCTTTCGTGCACTCTGTACACATGTCTCCCTCCAAACAATGAAGGCAACCAACTCAGATCCCTCTTGACCCCTCTCCCGCACCAGGTGATACATACCGCAGTCTCTGAACAATAATATATTTTCCTCCGCTCATAATAACAAAGAAAATTTAGAGACTTTCTACTCAATCATATTCCCAATGTATCAAATCTGAAGAAAAGAGGGGTTGATGTGAACTGATATTGGTGAATACAGTGAAACAAACTTTCTCCCTCAAGTGAAATCTTAGGAAGAATTCCCTATGCACTGTTGAATGTCTAGGCATAATTGTGTATGTAAATTATTAAAATCAGTTGCATTATGGGAAGGCACATTAGGAAAAATGGATATGTGAGATTATTTATCAATCAAAATAGAGAACTTACCATACTATATCCCTTAGTAACCAGCCTCTCCTCTGAGATACCTCAGAAAGAGACTTCAGGCTGTAGCCTTCTCACGCATATGATCCACAGCCACTCTTGACGATATGTCATCCCTGCACTATCACTTTCCTCTGAACAAAGTTACCCTGCAAATTTTGCAGATTTCTGTGAGCCCTTACTTTAATACTTAGGATAAGAGACCAAGAGCCAGAAAACACCTGGATCAGACTGACCCCAATCACTGCCAATACAAGGACATCTGAAAGTCCTACAGAACGGAGGAGTTAGGTGAGAAGAGTATGGGCTCCACAAATCCCATGGGTCAAGGCTGAGTCTGGGACCAGTGTTCCTCAATCTCATGTACTGGGATACCAGTCAGACAGTAAACTTTAGCACCAGTGAGAACTACATTTTATCCAAGGATCCAAGGTTTACTAGTTTCCTAACCTCCTACTAAACCTCATTTTACAGAAATTGTGATTATGATGTTTAATTTGTATTGAAAAGTAAGTTGGATCAAGGAATGTCCAGGGGATTGGTGAAGCCCGCCTATGAGTGTGTTTGTGACAAAGAAGTGGAATCAACCTAGTTGTCTGTCTGCAGGTGAATGGATAATAAAACTTTGGTTCTATGTATATGAATACCATTCAGCTCTAAAGAAAACTGAAGCTTAAAAATTATAGACAAATGGATAGACTTATTATGTATACCATTAAGTGAGGTCACACAATCTCAGAAAGAAATTTCATATTCTCATCTGGAGGGTCTAGCCAATTGTGTGTGTGTGTGTGTGTGTGTGTGTGCAAACAAAGAGATTTGTGGAAACAGTATAGCTTGAAGAATAGAGAACAAGGAAGGCTAAATATGGGGGTGGGGTAGAAGGACAGAATGCAGGCAATGGACACACACATATGTATGTGTGTAGGGGTGGACTAATTGTTCTTTTTGTTCTTTTAGACATTATTCTGTCACAGACTTTTTGTGTTGGGTGGTGCATAAGCACATAAAATACGTTCAATACTAAAATTACTTATGTAATGCCTCACAGACTCATTTGGAATACCAATTCTAACTCTATGTAAGTTCATTAAGTTGTATAGACTATAGTCTGGTTAATTTTGCTGTGTGATGTTTGTATTTATTTGAAAAGGGTTTTTTTAAATCAAAATTTAAAAATAAAAGCCTCTTCCCTTCTATTATTTGTTTATTTATTTGTTAACTTATTTATTTTTGGAAAAAAATTCCCAGGGGACTAGTGAGGTCTATCTCAGGGAGTGTCTTTCATGAACTTTCTAGAGACAATTAGATCATAAGGGCTTTGACTAATCATCAACAGGTTGTTGGTTCCTTGGCAGATTTATAACACAACAGCTATTAGTGGGAGGGGAGACTTATTCAAGGAGGCAAGCCAATGAAGGCAGGTCATTAGAGGTTTTAAGCAAGTCCTGGCAGCTGTCTGCATTTCCTTCTTCTGCTTCCTGTCTTCCAAGGAGTTCCATGGCTGCCCCAGTGCTCTGCCAGTGCTCACAAAGGCAGAGGAACCAGGAGCTAACCTTTTGAAACTCTGAGACAGAATAAAGAAAGCCTCCATGTAAGTTGCATCCGCCAGGTGCCTTTGTCAGAAAAAAACAAAAAAGCTGACTCTCACAGCGATAATGACAACCTTGTGTCCAAGAGCTAGGAGAAAGCAAAGAGCCAGTGTAGCATAAAGGGCTTGAGGATGCTCCTGGCCAGTGGGTCTTGAACTTTTTCCTTCCAACCTGACATAGTCTGAATGAAAAGTTTGGGAGAGAGGACGTTAGTGAACTCTGAGACGAGACAAACATGAATGAGAAGCAACATTACTATTGCTATTCATACTAATAATACAGCAGCAGCAACAACAACATCAACAAAAAAAAGTCCTGTCCTGCTCATAGGCACTTATCTTATGCTTCCTAATGGATTAGGAACTCTTCTTCATTTGTTAGCTGATGCTACATCAGCAGCCTCCCTTTGCAGTAAGCCCTGCACACATTTTCCTGTGCCCTTCATTCATTAACAACAACAAAAAAAAATACAGTATTCCTCATTAAAATTTGCCCTGCCCTTCAAAGGGCACTGGGTCCACGGATTTTAGCTGAGGACACGTGGAGCAGGAAAGCTTGACTAATTACAGTACTAATTACTTGAACCATCTTCCATTTGACAATATAATCATCCCAAGTGAGGTGAAATATCTCAATTATTTAGGGAAAAAAATGGAGCAAGACCCTATCCTGACTTCTCTGTTTTGGTTCTACAGGCTGTACTACAAACCTTTTTTTTAATCACAGGTCACTTACCAAAAAGACCAAGCCACACCCATGTGATAGCCTGACAGGCCCTGTGATAGCTTTAGTTTTTCTTCTAAGGACAGTTAGAAAGTAGGTGAAACCGTGAGGCTTGTTCAGAGGAAATAGAATATCCAAGTCTCAACTTGAGCTTTGTATTATCCTTGGGTAAAGTTCAATTCTCATTGGGGTGTGACTTCCAGCAGGATCTTTAAGAGTGCTCTAGGATCTGCGATGTGAAAGCAAACACCCATTCTTTCTTGTGGTCAGGGCTGGAGCACAGCACACTTGGAATGAATGTCATTTCTGAGGTGTCTAAGATTCAACAGATTACAGGATGCAAAGCTGGTGCAGAAGGGAAGAGGCTTTTATTTTTAAAAAAATCAAAGGTAAGAGGGACAAAGGGATGGAATCTTTACACAAAGCCAGCAGAAAGCTTAGAATAAAATGTCCCTGACATTTTCCTCATCTTGGAAGAATCACACCTTTCCATAGGGAAAAATACCTGGCCTGAGGGGTGAACTGAGTTTATGCTCAGTGAAGGTCAACAGCCACATAGGTATCACCTGGTGCTTTGTGCGAATGGCAGACGTCTGCTCTCCCTAAACAATAAAACATTCTAGAATGATCCTCCATGTACTCATGTACATGGGAAAGTTTAGGAGCTCTTGAATATCCTATATCTATGATAATCTTCCTTTGTACCTGTCTCAAGAGGATCTCAATTCCACAGACTACTGGTAGATTCACCTTAACTAGCCCTGTACCCAACATGCTGGCAAACACACTTCTGTAGAAACATCTGTCAGATCAAGTCACAGAGAGATGTAGCAAATATATGCAATCTCTTACTGATTGGCGATATCTATCTGGTATACCGATTCAATAAATAATCATTAGACACCAGTTAGACAGACTTATATTATGGGCTCAAGACCATCCAGGGCTTTATAGTGAGACAGATGTGCCCAGTTGTACTTTAATGAGTTTAGAAGACGATTTGGTAGCCAGGGGCTTACACTGGAAGCCTAGAAAATCAACTGACCTGCATTCTAAACTCTTTTCTCAGTTTTAGACCTCACCTCAGTTTTTTACATTTAAGATGAAAACTTCAACCACAGAAGGCTTTTCCTACCCTGATGCTCCCTTAGGATCTGTGATCCTATGTGCATTCCATCCTATCTCGAATGTTCGTTCTTCGTGTTTCCACAAAACCAAGTTTACAGCAAATCCAGCTTCACTTATAGCCCAGCCCTCCTCTCCACAGTCTGGTAGTGCCTGCTGCAGGAGTAAAGAGAGGGAGAGGGAAAGGTGGGAGATGTGGAGAAGAGAGCCTGCCAAGCACACTGGCCTAAAGCAGAGTCCCAGCCTTCCACCTCCTCTGGGCATCTGTTTCCAATGAAGCTAAAGAAATTCCTCACCCTATTCCTGCATTCTCTCATGGCTCTCCTGATCTTGCTTCTCCTCTATGGGCTCTGGGTCAAGCCAAAAATCCCCATGTGTTTCCAGAGGCCCAAAAGCAGAATTAGGCCTGGTGCCCTGACTCCCTTGGTGGTGGCCAGATGCCATTCTCATTCTCCCAGGCTGTTTAAAGGCACTTGATAGGAAAGGCCACTGCTGGGGCATTTGAAGCTTGTCGCCTAGCCTCTAATCATGGATATGTGGAGAGGAGAGTTCTGAATAAAACCAGACTTAGTGACAGAATTTCTCTAGAGATATCTGCCCACTCATATCCAGAACTTGTGTTACCGCTGACAACAGAGATGTTATATACGCCAAGGAAGTCATAAGTAAAAGGTGACATTTCTCAAGTGTGAACAATGTCATCCCTTAGGAGACAATTGACAATATCTGGAAATACTTTTGGTTGGTTGTTTCAAGTAGAGAAAGATGCTACTGTCATCTAGTAGGAAGAATCTAAGAATGCTATTTAAAAAAACGTCCTTCAGTGTGTATAAAACCTTCCACAATAAATAAGAATCTAGCCCATAAGTCATCAAGTTGAGAAACAACACCACCACTTCACCGCTTCCTCTATCCCCTTACCCCACCCTCCAGCCCTCTCCCCCGGGCCCCCACAACTCCTCACCAACCTCCCTATCTTCTCACCTCCACCTTCACAGAAAGCCACACTGTATTCTCACCATGCCCATGACCCTGCTTTGTAAGATAGGAAACCTTGGTCCAGAAAGGAATAAGAGTCCCAGGCAGCACAGAGAGCTGGTAGAAGAGCTAAAGGAGGGATTATTCACCTAGAGGCTCAAAGGGGATCACAAATGCCAACCCCAAGGAGAGACCCCCCTCAGGCATGTAGCAAAGAGGTAGAATGAAAGAATGGAATATGGGGATAATGAGCTTCCAGATTCAGCTACCACACCCATAGTAAAGCAGGATTCAGAGATACTTGGGCTTGGTGAGATTAGCATCATCTTCATTTGTCATGATAATTTAAAAGGGAAAGTGGAAAAAGAAAAAGCTGAAGAAATTTCCTACCACAGACATTTACATTGACTCTGCTTGGAAAATTCAAATAGAATTTAATTTTTTATTGTTGTTGGAATGACTTCCAGAAGAACCCTCCAAGCTCCTTCAGAGAGTGCCCCGGGACAGTTTTCGTATTCATCCAAGTGCATCCTTTGCCAGGCCCAAGGAGAAAGTTCATTACCATTTGGTATCTCCAGTTTAGAGCCTGCAAATAAATACCCATTTTGGAAAAATAAATGAAATAACTCTTTTTGCTAACAATTTAAGAAGTTTCGATTTAATCCGTTTCTACATCTTTCTCTCTCCTCCTTGGTGCTACACTTGCGATTCAAAACATGACCACTAGTAGTCACTCTTTGGCTAAATAGGATGAAGGCAAGACTAGAGTCACTGATGTGTGTGGGATGGAAGTCCAGCAGTATTAGAATAATAATCATGACGTCACTACAAAACACACTGCCTTTCTTCTGTTTCTACTAGATTGGAGTTCTCACAAGAAGAGTTCGTTTCAATCCTAGAAAAACCTAAAGACAAGCAAAAGGTCTGCCACAGACTATGCTTTAATTTGCCATAAAAATATAAACAAATTCCTAAATTAATGATGCAGAGCAAGGGTAGTGCTAACGTCCCAGTGAGATTTGGCTGAAGAGAATAAGAGCTACCACTTCCAGTGTGTACCCTAATGTCAATCATCTTAATAATAAGCCCATTATCGCAGTGAGAGAAACACGTAGATAAATACAAGTATATTTTATGGGAAAATAATTTAAAATATAATGAAAATATATAAAGGAAAGTGGCTAGTGGTGACTTAAGGTACCCAGCTGAAGGGATGACATTTCTTTGCTGGTTTCCAATGCACATTTCTGGGAACAGATTAGGCTGCACATGGAAATAAAAGTACACCAGTCCAGATCTTTGAATACAGATGGTAAGAGCCAAGTTGATTCATTTCAAAAACAGAGGCTCTGACTTTGAACTGCTTGATAGTGAACAAACCACCCTTCCCCACATGTCTGGCTATGGCTTCTGACTACACCGTGAGCCAAGGACATTTAATGTGTGATATTTGATTTGCTGGGTGCAAAGCTCAGATGGGGGGGGGCCTGCAAAATCCATCTGTACTCTCATAGCTTTTCAAAGAGAAGCTAGGTTAGTAACATCTAAATAGGCTTTCATATAATCATCTGGCCTAGAGAGCAAGTCCATGGAGAACAGGAAGTAGTTGGTCGATTTTGGCTGGAGCTTGAAAGTACAGTGAAATCATATTCCTCAGTCTATGAGCTTCTGTGTTCATCTCCTTTGCTCCTCTCCATGCTGGTGTGGACTACTGTGTGACACACTCTATAGTATGCCTCCTTTCATAGGATATGAAAGGCATTCATAAATTAATCTCTGCTTGTCTGATTTGCTGGGAGGATTTTGTCAACCTGTCTTAAATCAGAATCACTAGAGAAGAGGGAAATTCAATTGAAGAATTGCCTCTATCAGATTGGAACTGTGCCTGTAGGGGGATTATTTTTTTTTAAAGATTTATTTATTTATATGAACACATGGTCATTGTCTTCAGACACACCAGAAGAGGACATCAGATCCCATTACAGATAGTTGTGAACTACCATGTGGTTGCTGGGAATTGAACTCAGGACCTCTGGAAGAGCAGTCAGTGCTCTTAACCGCTGAGCTATCTCTCCAGCCGGAGCATTTTCTTGATTAATGATTGATGTGGAAGGGCCTGCACACTGGATGTGGTGCCACACCTGGGCAGGTGTTCCTTTATTCTGTAATAAAGCAGGCTGAGTGAGTCATGAAAAGCAAGCCAGTAAGAAATGTTCTTCCACGGTTCTTGCATTAGTTCCTGTCTCCAGATTCCTGTCTTGAGTTCTCCTTCACGAGCTTCTCATTAGTTGCCTGTAGGCAAAACTAAACCTATTCCCCCAAAGTTGATTGGCCACTGTTTAATAACAACTGAGAGCCAAACTATGGCATTTCTAAGCACCATTTTCTATAGTCTGAGTAGTATTCAACAAGAAAGCTTTAAAGCCAGTGATAAATGAGCAATATTCCAATTTTGGCACATTATAATAGCAAAGAAGAGATCATTTAGGCAAGAATAAAGGAAATTAAAACTCTAGATAGGGTTTTTATAAGCAATATCTTCAAATAATTTATTCTTCCACCCTATGACAAATCCCTTGCTTGGGCTTTTACATCTTTTACAAGTCTAACTCCAATAGATGGATATGCTTGCACATGTTTGTAATTTCAGCACTAGGAAGATGGAGGCTGAGGGATCAAGGCTTTAAGACCAGCCTGGGCTATATAGGACTATGCGAAAGACTACCTCAAAGGAAGAAGAAAAAAAGAAAAAAAGGAAGGATGAAATGAATGAAGAAGAAAGGACTGTGGCTGTCTCAGTGAGGGACTGAGAGGTGACTCCAGGATGATTAAATCAACAAGATGATTTAAACAGGATGAACAGAACACAGAAACTTGACTTTATCCATATTGGAAGAGCTCAAAATTCGAGCTGATGAGAAAATGTAGACACAGGAAGCACCAGAGAGCTGACACCTTCCTCAGACTTCAGGGACAGAGGCATTGGTGCCAGTGTTGGAGTCTGGAATCTAGAACAATGTGATAGGAGCCCAAAGCAATGTAGATGAATTTTACAAGAGGAGGTTATGGGGAAGGAAGAATATCGGAAGGAGAGAGATTGGGAGAGAGAGACAGAGAGACAGAAAGACAGAGAGAGAGACAGAGAGAGAGAGAGAGACAGAGAGAGAGACAGAGAGAGAGACAGAGAGAGAGAGACAGAGAGACAGAATCAGATACACAGATACACATACAGAAAGACAGAGAGAGACACAGACAGAGAGGCAAACACAGACAGACAGAAAGAGGGGGGAGAGAGACAGAGAGCGAGGGGAAGAGAGAGAGGAAAAGATAGAGAAAGAGAGAGACAGAGACAGAAAGACAGAGAAAGATAGACAGAGAGGCAAACACAGACACAGAGGGGGGAGAGAGCAGAGACAGAGAGACAGAGAGACACAGACAGAAAGACAGAGAGCGACACAGACAGAGAGGCAAACACAGACACAGACAGACAGAAAGAGAGGGGGAGAGAGACAGACAGAGAGACAGAGAGAGACACAGACAGAAAGGCAAACACAAACAGAAAGAAAGTGGAGAAAGAGAGAGAGAGAGAGACAGAGAGAGAGAGAGAGAGAGAGAGAGAGAGAGAGAGAGAGAATCCACTTCCCCCTGAAACAAAGATCAAAGGAAATTCAACCCAATTCCTAACCTGTTTCTTCAGAGTCCCTCTTTGTCCCCTGTGTTATCCAAAATATAAGTTTGAGATTGTCATTTTCTCCTTTATAATTTTTTCTGTGGTACTTATATAGTGTGGGAAAAGACTCTCACTTCCAGTATAACATACAAACTTCATATCTATCTCCATGAATTTAAACCAGATCCAAGCTACTAATAATATTCTGCCTCTGAAAAGGGCCATCTATTGGTCTCTTGAGGGAGGTGGTGCCTTATCTAGCTGTACTAAGCTGATCTGTGAACAAGAAGGCCTATCGTTGGTGAGTGGAGGTCCTCCAGCTCAAAGACAGCAGAAAGGAGAACACAGTCGTGGAGATCAGAGGGAGCTAGAGGTGGCCTTCAGGCTACAGCTGCCCTGGTTCTAAAGATCACCAGTGATTGAAGTGGGTAAGTTGCATCTCAAGAGGAAACAAAAATAACACCTTCCACGTGAATATATCTAGAAAACTCCAGGCAAATGACAGAGACAGTGTGCGATCCTAGTTGAAAATACAGCAGAAGCTAAGGATCCTGGGTACCATATGAAACACCGTGGTACTGCTTCCATGAGTATGTAACTTCACCAAGGTGACTTGAGTCTACCTGCAGAAATAAAGACTGCTCTCACCCCATTGTAAAGAGTATCCCAGAGAAGAGCTGGAAAAAAATAAGGTACTGTGGTATCTGTTGCTGCTCCCCTGCTCCCAGCCCTGTGGCACAGGCCACTCCAGGCTCTAACCCAGCTGTGCCTACACTATATCCCCCCTACACCAACACCTGTACTTTATCCTTTTTGGAGGCAGAAAAGTCAATAAACTCATTTTCTCACAGAAAGACTCTGTCCTCTGCAAGGCCCTGGGGAGTTTGGCAGCAAAGTTTAATTTTCTGTTGAAGGATCCTGAGTAGGCAAAGAATCTATGAGGAAAGGGAACATGAGGAAAAATTGAAGGCACTGACATCTGTTTATGGAGAATTTATGCCACATCAGGAATTTCACGGCTGTGATTCCAGCCAATGCTTGTAGCCCGTTCCCAGAGTAAGGGTATGCGTAAGAAGCAGAAGGGACCAGAGATGTCCATTCATCTCTAATGCTGGATTCATTCAATAAATAATCATCAAGGAGTTGGAGAAACAGCTCAGTCAGTGAAGTCCTTGCCATTTCTAGAATAAGGACCTGAGTCTGATCCCCAGAATGCTTGTAAGAAAAAAAAGCCAGGGTGGGGAGATACTGAAGGAGTTGCCCTCTCAGAGGTGAATGGAAGGAGGAGATGGGGGAAAAGACTCTATGATGTGGGGCCCAGAAGGGTAGGGACAGCATTCGGAATGTAAACATATACATACATGCATACACACACACACACACACACACATAAAATCATTTTTTTTTTTTAAAAAAAAGCCAGACATAATCCTGTGCTTGGAAACGGAGACACACAGATCGCTGTGGCTAATTAGGCATCCAGTCTAGTGACTCAGCAAGCTCCAGTGCAATGGAGATTCTGTCTCAACAAAGCAAGGTAGACTCTTAGGATGCAGCTCAGTGAACAAGAGTGCTTGCTTAGTGCTTACGTTCCTGAGTTTGGATCTCTAGTACAAAAGTAAAATACTGAGTATGAATGTGAGCGCTTGTATCTCCAGTATTGGGGGATCAAGAGCCAGGCCAATCCTGGGAGCCAGCCAGGTTAGCTGAAATAGTGAGCTTTTGGTTCAGTTCAGTGACAAACACTGTGTCCAGGGAATAAATTAGAAAGTGACAGAGAAAGGCACCCAAATGTAACACACAGGAGAAGGAAGGACAGGGAACCGAAGCAATGGTTCAGTGGCTAAGAACACTGGTTGCTCTTCCAAAAGTCATGGGTTGGATTTTCACAACCCACACGGCAGCTCCAATTTGGTCTCCAGTTCCAGGGGATCACATGCCCTCTTCTGGACTCTTCAGGTACCAGACACAGGCAACCACTTGGTACAGACAGACCTGCAGTCAAAACACAAATACACATAAAATAGATAAAAATAGAAACTTCTTAAAGGAAAGAAGGTAGACAGTACTGAGGAACAACATCTAAGGTTGTCCTGTGGCATCCTGGTGGTCACATTTGCATGCATACCCACACATATGTGCCCACAGGAACACACACCTGCATTTAGGCAAACATGCTATGATAAATATAATAGTTATCATCACCTAGTAATTATCATCAAGAAAGTCCAGGTGTTTGGCATGGAGGTAGGACTGGAGTCCCAACGCAAACACAGCACCATCCTTTTCTCTAGGATGTCTAGGTCTTGTATGTTAGAAGTAGAAACACAGGTTAGCCTAAAGCCGCTTCCCAGAGCACTGAGCTCCGTGACCCGTTCCACCTAACCACATCCAGGAACAAGGTGCTGGATTTGTACCCCACCTAGGGCTTGCCAAGTATTTTTTAACACGGAGAAAATGTTTCTTTTCCATGTTCATGATGTGTTGAAAATCTGAGTTCATCTCACAATTGATGCAGAAACTTAACATCATATTTTTTTTGTTCTGTTTCTGTTTTCTGTTTTGTTTCCTCTTAACAACCAAATAGATAACAAAACAGTAAAATCTCTGGTATAAACCAATCAATTAGTGGTGTGGATCGATACAGTCTTAAAGTTGAGTAAGTATGGAAATTGTTTATAATCAAGATATTAATACCTCCCATTGGGGAGGCACTGCAGACTATTTGGGGGAGGATGTTGAAGATAAAGCTTGTACCCCTCTCTCACAGGATACATTAGTGTTCTGCTGCTTTGTAACTCTGGCCTTTACCACACGCTTACCATTCCAAGTGAGTCGATCAAAATCCCTATGAAAAATCTGAAACAGAAAGAAAACCCCTGCTTCTTTTTATTTAATATAATATGATGTTAAATAATATAATATAAATGCAACAATCTTTTCCTGACGTTGAAGGTATGAAGCATGAGAATGATCTCAGCTGGAGTCTATCTAATGGCTCCATTGGGGTAGGGACACATATGTACGTATGTGAAAGAAGGGATCAGTTAGGATCATTGAAGACAGTGTGTCTTCTCCTGTGGTAAACCAAGACATGCCCCAAAACATTTCAACTGCTTGAACCCAAACTGCACATACATGAATTCACCAAATCTCCTAGGGCCTGGAGATTGAAAACAACGTGTAGGTTTTTAAATAGGGTGCCCAGTGTGCTACGGCTATCCTTAAAAGTTTTTCCATGTTAAGCACATCAGAAGGAACTTTCCATGATGGATCTAATGAGTATTTCTAAAAGACCACGTGAGTATATGGAAGAGATGAGGTCACCTCGGAAACACAGGGGTTAAAAAAAAAAGTGGTGGCACCTAGGCTACTGAGATGATGGGCTCCCGGGCTGACCTTCCCCTCGCCTCTTAAATGAAATAGGAGAGATTTTTTTTAATCACTCCATCTTCAAGGTTCTCTGGGGTATGTTTGTTTTGATGAGATTTCAGGCCTGATTTCCAAGAATAAGGAGGTGCCAACTGTTTGTAAAGCTCCTAAGCCAGCATGCTCTTGGGCCCGGAGGAGATTTATCTTTTATTTATACAGAACATTTTAAAAAGCCTGTTACTGAGACAAAGAAGAGATGGAGTGATTTCACATAAAAGGCATCTCCATGTGAGAAGAGCCGGCACGTGAAGGACAACTGTTCATGAAGTTACAGAACAGGGAATGGAGACATTGGTTTTAGTCAGTTACTTAAATGCGAACTTAGCTCAGTGCTCTTAGGCTTCCTCGGGTTAATATGCACACAGACACTGTTATCATCGGGAACCAACAGAAAGAAGCTAACTTGCAGCAAACACAGACTTGAGTTTTGATTGGCAGGTGGTGAAGAAATGCAACCAGGGTGCCTGAGGAAGGACTGTGAACTTTCTGGCGCATGAGGACTTTCCAGAAGAGGTGGCCTGAGTTTTGGTGTATTAAAAGCACATCATCTCAGCCAGGCAGTGGTGGCTCACGCCTTTAATCCCAGCACTTGGGAGGCAGAGGCAGGCGGATTTCTGAGTTCGAGGCCAGCCTGGTCTATAGAGTGAAGTTCTAGTACAGCCAGGGCTACACAGAGAAACCCTGTTTTGAAAAACCTAAAAAAAAAACAAACAAAAACATATCATCTCAAGTTGAAGTCTTGTATGCTACACTAAATGCTATACTATAAACAAGGAGGAGATTTCATAGCATGAAGTAAAAATAGATACTTATTCTCTCTTCTTGTTCTAACTCAGGGATTCTGCAGTTGAGGTCAAGAACAGGCCAAGGTTGCACCTCTCTAAGGATTGATTGGGCGAGGGGGTGGGGTCTGTTTCCACCCCCCTCGCCCAATCAATCCACATGGGGTCATGTGGCCAGCAAGTTACTATGGCAAATTCAGTGAGGCCTGGATTCTTCACTTAGTAGAACTCTCCACATAGGGCTGTTGAAAGCATGGCACCTGCCCTCCTCACAGAAAATAACCCAAAGAGGGTGGGGAATGCACTGTCTTTTGTGACTTAGCCTCTTCCACCATATCCTTGGTATCATCCTTCTAGAGTGTGTCAGGGTGTTGCCTGACCAGAGGTAGGAAATAATGTCAATAGGAGCCATCTTGGATTCTGGCTACCACATAAGTAAGTCATAATGTAACTAGGACAAGAGAAAGTCCTATTTGTCCTTCTGTTGGGAGTTGGAGTGATGAGGTAGGTTTGTTCAGTGGTTTGTGACCATCACACTTGAGATTTTTCCTAAGCGTTTTTTTTTTCAAACCCTAGCTTTATCATTTACTAGTTCTCTCATTTATCTGGGAAGTGGGACAAGTTATAATTTAGAAATTCCACAGTGGATGCAGAGATGGAAGCAGGACCACCTACATCCAGCTGTCACCAGTCAGCTTCCCATAGACAAATATGTGAGAAAGTTAGAGCCATTATTTTGGGGGATCTCTTTGTTAGAGGGCCCTCCCCTGTACCCTAATATATTAGTTGATGTAGAAAGTTAAGTCTCTAAGTTTAATTCTTCATATCTGTAGAGCTAGAAATAGCAATTTCAGAGGAGTCTAGGACAGAATGAAATAATACATGAAAATGTTTTTCCAGTGTCTGGGCTCAGAGTTCACACACTTGTCATTGTCATCAGTGGCCTGCCTTGAATTTACAAGCAGTGCTGCCACACTGGTTGAAATAGAAACAGTGAGTAGACTTGGCAAAGGGTGAGACCCATCCACCAATAGTGTCACTACGGGGAGAGATTTTAAACAACCTTCTTTGAAGAGCCCTTTCATAGGAACCTTGGGGATTTAAATGAATCTATTAATGCTTTGCATAAAGATTATATACTGGGCTGCTCTGGGGACCAGGGTCTATCATGAACATCTTGGTCTTGCTAGTTCTCAGTTTCTAATTTTCAAAAATAAAAGAGAAAAAGAAGGGAGAAAGAACAAAGAGAAAAATAAAAAGAAGGGGGGAAGAGAGGTGAAAGAAGGCAGGCCGTCTAGTGTTTCTTGCTTCCCTAGGGCTGCACAAAACAACCACAGTGATCCTGCTGTTTATCCACATTGCATATTTTGTTCTGCATAACATTTTGCAGTGGAAGGTATTTTATTGCTTCAAACAAATTTGCAACCTCTGAGATGAACAAATGATCTACAAGTCACCGTCTGGCTCCATGAATCTTCCCTAACCTAGTTGTAGACACTCCATGACCAGCAATAACTCCTGCTGCAGAGTCCCCTCACTCCTTATATTTTTAGGGGTCTGTGTTTGTCCCATATGAATTAACAAAGACAGCTGGTACTTGACAGGAGTCAAGAAGACTTTCTCAGCCCAGTGAGTCTCTGATTCTGTCTGGCCTTGTACACAGTGAAGGAAGCAGGCAGTGAAGCATCCTGCAGTTCACAAGTGGCCAGCATGGGCAAAGAATCCTCCTTCTGAATGCAATGAGAATGTTTGCCGAGAGGATCAAGATGGAGAAATGAGTTAGACCTTAAACTTCCATCGCTGTCCAATGCTCTGTCCCCGAGAAGGCTGAAATGATTAAAACTGCTGGTTTATTTTCTCCTCTCTTAAAATGACTGGGTTTTTTTTTTTTAATTTAATTTTCCGACTTAAGTTTTCCCAGCAAAGCCATGAAACTTTTCCTCAGAATTACCCACAGGATGAATTTCTCTGCATTAATGAGCAAAAAAATGAGCTGACAGGATGAGTCACATACAAGTGGAAAATAAATAAATAAATGGCCCACCCAACCACACCATAAGAATGCACTGGATGGATGGATGTCCCCAAAACCATACTGTGCTGACCAAATCCTTGGCTTCACTCGTGACGGTTACTTTCTCCTATCTATGGCCTGAAGCAACTTCCAGTCCCCCCTGAAAAACATCTTTGGAAAATCAACTTCCGATGACATTTCTGAGTCTCTGGATTGCCTCTTCTAAAGAACCTAGCTAAAGCATGGCCACCTAGGACAGAAATTGAACACAAAAGGATTTCCTGAAGGCATGGTGATAAAAATGGAAAAATAGAGTTTGTTGCTTATTTCAATTCAATGATAAACTTTGAGAACCTTAGGCACACTTAGCTCAGCTTCTAATTTGTGTAGTCACAGACAACATCTGGCTCCCAGACCTGTTGGATGGATGGAAGGTCACACTGCATGTCACTATGTAGTACCCACCCCCAAGCCTGAGGAGAGCTGCTTCCTTGAAGCTGTTCATTTTTCACCATGTAAGGAAAGTCGTCTTTTAAAAACCATGTGCCATTTAGCATTTTCTACTAAAGAAAGGAAGGAAAGACAGAGGGAGGAAAGGGGAGAGAGAGAGAGAGACAGAGACAGAGAGACAGAGAGAGAGACAGAGAAACAGAGAAACAGAGAGAGGAGAAGGGGAAGAAAGGAAAATAAGGAAGGGAGGGAGGGAAAGAAAAGAAGGAAGAGAAAAGGAAAGGAAGTAGGGGAGAAGGAAGGACAGAAGGAGGGAGGGAAGGAGAGGAGGAAGGACAGAGAGACTGAAAGGAAG
>NW_021604646.1:800562-839794 GCF_004785775.1 Grammomys surdaster | reverse complement strand
TAGGAAGGAAGGAAGGAAGGAAGGAAGGAAGGAAGGAAGGAAGGAAGGAAGGAAGAAAGAAAGAAAAAGAAAGAAAGAAAGCCAACCCAGGGCTTAATTTTCTTCCTTTGCCTCTGCCCAGCTTCGCTCCAGTTGGTTCTCATTTGTGGCAATGTGTACTTTGGAAGCAGAGCTCTGCCTTCCCGTTAACTCCCACCACCTGGGATATGTTATTTTGACGGGGGCAGGGATGCTGATGCTCCCACTCTGCACTGTGCAAACAGACTGTAAAAGAGGTGATCTTTTGGGGGAGTGGGGGGTTGTCTTGCTTGAGCTTTTCCTGTCGGACTATGCTAAGGAGCCAAGGCCTTGGGTCCAGATCCACATACCCATCCAAGAATTGCAAACCCCAGACTCACTTGGGTGGGGTGATGGCTCTCTGAAGCTGTCTCCTCTGTTTGCATCACTTGAGGGGTGAGTCTAATCAAGATGGGCTGTGTGAGTTCAAAACAGCTGGAAAGCATTACAGGTCAAAAGTTGAAATCAAGTTAAGAACAATCGGAATGTGCAAGCCTGTTGTTTCTAATCTCTGCTTTTTCCTCTAATCTGTTCGGTGCTCCTCCTGGAATGGAATGTTTTGGTCAAGGCTGGTGTTGTGGGCCACTGAAGGTGTAGTCATGAAGCCAGTGTTGAAGAAGTCAACAGAAGGACAGTTTATATTTGCTAGGAAAACGAAGAAGGGGCAGACTCTGGGTGAAACTAGAAAGAAGGAACATAGAAGAGAATATAAGAGACAGAGATGTTAATGCTGGAAAGGTTACTACAAACTGTCCAAACTCCTTCCCTACCTACAACTATGAGAAGTAGAACCAGAGACATCCATATCCATCTCAAAATCACACCACATTGAATGGCTAAACCACATGAGACCTTAGCATAGGTAGGGGGCGCCATGATTTAGTACCAAGTGATGAAATTTTCCTTGTCTATTGGCCTTTGGCTGACAGAGCTTCTACTGCTCTTCCGTCACTGGTCCAAATCTCATCTTTACCATATTCTCTTGGTGCAGTCTCCTTTCACGCTTCTGAGTCTTGGATCTTGCTGTCCTTGTGTTGTTCTTTTTTTTAGACTTTTTAAATGATTGTTTGTGAATTTCACATCATGTACCCCAATCTCATTCATCCCCCCATCCTTTTGTAGCCACCTTTGTTTCCCCACCAAATAAGATAGAAAGAAAAATCTCATCATGGAAGCTATAGTGTGTCACAGTATGTCCCACACTATACCCTTCTATCCACACATCTTCATTTGCAAATCTTGATTGCAATAAGTCATTCTTCTATCTATTTTGAGGCCTCTAGCGTGTGCTATGCTATCAATGCTGGATCCTCATGGGATCTCCTCTTAGACACTCTGCTATTGTCCCGTGTCATAAAGATCTTGCAGCTTTGGATCTGCAGGACCAGTCCTTTCACCTATACCAGCAGATCATAGACAGGATAGAAGTTGGGGTGGGTCAACTCAAAGCCCTGGATCTGGGCCCAGGAGGTAGCTGGATTTCTCAGCCCACCAGCTGTCCTGCACCACCACCACCACCAGTGCAAGCTATCTAGTGCTGCCCAGGCCAGCTCACCCAATGCCACA
Organism: Grammomys surdaster; assembly: GCF_004785775.1. Taxonomy (NCBI): domain Eukaryota; kingdom Metazoa; phylum Chordata; class Mammalia; order Rodentia; family Muridae; genus Grammomys; species Grammomys surdaster. The sequence continues at coordinate 838,171 of NW_021604646.1, read as the reverse complement.
GCAGACAAGGGGCGAGCTCAGCTCTCCTGCTCTCATGACTTCAGGGCCACCTCATGTGTGTCTTGTGAAGGAGGGCATCTCTCCCTCACCCATCCCACCCCATCCCATGGCAGACCAGGGGCAACACCAGCTCTCCTGCACTCTTGCTCTCAGAGAATACTTTCCTGAACCCCACCTCCAGGATCAGCTCTACTGTGCTGCCAAGGTGAGGGTGCAGGGCCTGCTCTCACTCTTCTGAGTGCTGCAACCCATGAGCAACAAGGCCAGTGTTGACACTCTCATGACCTTGGTGCCAGCTCACCTGCCTGGCACACGCTGTATAAGGGTCATGAGAAGGAGGGCATCTCTCCTTCACCGAAGCTACCCCACTGGTAAATGGAAGACTAGGGGTAGGGCCAGCTCTCCTGGGCTCACACTCTCAGGCTAGCTCACTTGCTCTCCTGCCATTGGAGGCAGCTCTATACTACCCAGGCAAGGAGTGGGGCCAACTCAGCACAGTGCCTCAGGCAGCAGTCCAGACCAGGAACATCAGCATGGCTTTTGGTGGTAACACAGGCCTGGGACATCAATATAGATCACAGCTGCCATAGGATCACAGACCTAGACACAGCCTCCAGCAGCAGCATGGGCTAAGATGTCCCCTATGGCCAAGGGTGGCAGCACGGGCCACTCAGATCAGTATTTTCCCATGTTGGCACCACCTTCAGATAAATCACATGGTCTCTGGTGGCATCTGCTTGGCCTTTGGTGGTAACTCAGGCCACAGACCTCAACATAGACCCTACCTGCAGCACAACCACCAAGGGCTAAGACATCATCCCTTCCTAATACACAGCTCCTTGGAAACCTAGAGTTATAAGTGTCTTTTTTAATACACACACATACACACACACACACACACACACACACACACTTGCTGAAGAGTCAACTGGTGGCTGTATGTGGGATGCCTGGTCATCAGAAAGATCAAATACATTTAAGAGTTGGGATCTGTTGGCCAATCTTCTATGGATTCATGGATTTGCTTGCCTGCAACCATCACAACCCTTCAATAACAACTTGGCTCTTAAACCACATTCTTATGTTCCCTGTTTGGAACATTGTGTTTTGGTATCTGTCTCTCCTGTATTACACTTCTTAAAACCTCCACCAGAGCTCTTTTGAGAGTTCAGGGATTGATTAATGGTAACACTGGTGGTATGCAATGATTAAAAGGCCTTTGCTGATTGTTGTTTCTGTGTTCTAGACTGTATCCTGTCAATGAAGCCTAGTTCCTCTTTCATGTGAGTGATGAGGAAAAAAGAGTCTGACTATTGAAATTGCTCCACTCTCTGACCTTTGGATTCATTCGTATACCCCATCAGCAAAGGGAAAATACCAGCTCAGGAAAAATTCTCTTGTCTCTGCTTATGCTGGGCCTACTATCCCCCACCCTCCTTTCTCTCAGATCCTGTTCTCAGCCTTGAATGCCCACCCACAGTCACGCACACTCCCAAAAAATGACAGGAAGGAAATGGATGAATATTCCCACTGTGACTATTTCTGGTGAAGCAAGATCACTGGCGTATCTGCTTCCTCCTTGTGAATCGCTTTTGTATTTTCCAGATCTTCTTCAGCAAATGCTTTATCCTCACAAAATGTAGCAAAAAAAAAAAATAACGAGCAATACATGCGAGAGTGCAAATTTCTTCTATGCGGAAAGCTAACACACATTATTTCCTTTGTCATTCTCATTAGGCTGTACCTGAAGGTCTCTGGTGTTCTAAATGAACCAACAATAGAGTACACTCTGTATGTGTGAACAGACAGCCTCAGTTTATCTGCTGACTGTATCAGTAAAAATAGTTTTGAGATTCTACTTCTGCTTTTCTTTCACTTTATGTTCTACATCTTTCTTTCTTTCTTTGTTTAAAGATCTCTGTGCTGAATTGCCCTTTTCTTAAGTAAAGAAATTCTTTTCGGGGTGAATAACTGTCCTGTCGCTTATCTTTTCACAGTCCAAATGCCCGCATTTTAAAAAAGAGTTTCTCCTTCTGCATCTATGCTTATAAACTAATGGCAGCCTCTTAAACATTCATTTAGCACCTGGAAATTTCCAAGGCAGTGTGTTACATTCTGGTTAGAATTCAGTTTCAGGAGTGCGCATGAATTGTTCATACACAAGGGAGATGAAAGTCTCCAGGAACACGAATTATCAAGTTGAGATTTGTAACCACAAATATTTCTTCTGTTAGGGGCAGCAAGGGAGTGTGTGGGTGTCACGGCCTCTTGCTGCGCTGCAGGGCACAGTGAGCAAGCACCCATTTTCTCAGAAGTCCCTCTGCCTCTGTCTTCCTTCCTCTGGCTGGCTAAGGGCCTGACGATTCAGATGTTTTCACAACTTTTCTAAATAGGTTACTAGTTCATGGGCCTGATTTTTTTTTCTGCACTCTTGTCGATTTGCCAGCTCACTGTAACCCAAATCAGTCCAGCTTGTGTGAGATGAATTCAATGAGCATGGAAACGGCCAAAGTCCTCCATGGCTCCCCTGCAGTATACAACCCCACCCCCACCCCCAGAGCTCCTGTTTTTGGATTCCTTCGGCATTCGGCATTGGCAGTTTGAAGTGAGTCCCTCTAACAGACCAGAGCCCCTTATCTCTGGAGATTTTTCAGCCCCCTAAACCATCCCAACAGGCTTCTTGGTCATTTCTCATCGCTTAGATCTATAAATATTAATTGCAAGCCTCATATTTTAAAAACCCCTTTGAGCATATTAAGTATTTAGCGACATAAATCAATCCTAAACTAATCTTAGTGGTTCCGTCATAGTTTCACAAGTTCCCGAACTTTCCACTTTAAGCTACCACTGCTCACGGGGTTTGCTGGGGATGGGGGTGGGGGCATTTACTGGCTTTTCAATCAGCTGGTTCTTCCTTCATAAAGAAGCAGGATGAGAAAGGGGCAGAAAAGAGGAGGAAGGGGAGAGAGGAGGTGACTTGAGAAAAGGAAAGGCTGGGTGAAGGAGGTGGAACAAGGGAGGAAGGCTGAACTCTACTGGGAATGAGACTTACATTGATTCTCTAGCTCTCCCCAGGGGTTCGGAACAAGCTGCTTAACCTCTCTGGGGTTGGCCTAGTTGAGGGGCTTTCCCCAGCGCCTTCCTTATGAGCTCTCTCTTCAATTTCCTTCTTTACTAGAACATGCTTGGAAAGGCATCGCCAGGTAGCATAGGAAGCTTTGACCTCTGGTCTTAGAGAGTCATCAAATCAGATGGAGGGACCCCAGGATTAATAGCCAAGGTGGGGGCGCCAATTCTGGATTCAAGATTAACCGGCCAGACAGCAGTGGGTTCTAACCACCAACAGGGGAGGTATATCAGATATCCTGCATATCAGATATTCACATTGTGATTCTCAACAGTAGCAAAATTAGAGTTATAGCTTAGCAACAAAATTATTTTATGGTTGGGAGTCACCGCAATGTGAGGAGCTGTGTTAGAGGGTCCCAGCATTAGGAAGGTTAAGAAGCACTGTTCTACAGCTACTGCTGTGTGTTCCTCTTGAGCAACACTAGGACTTGGATTATACCTCCTAGGTATACCTCCTAGGTATAATCCAAAGCAAAATCCAAGGATTATATATACCTCCTTTGTATCATCCGTGAGCCTTGTCGATGAAAGCCTGACATCATGGGGTGTTTTGTTCCAGACTACTTTACAGGGCACCACAAAATGGAGGCCTAGGTAACAGAGTGGCCGGAAGAGGAGAGTCATTCAAACCAGGGTAGAAATATTGACTTTTCCAATTTCACAACAATAAACCAGGCACCTCACCTCCCAGAGACGTGTCTCACTCAGCTACAAAGGAATGATGCTCCTATGTGTTTCTTGGGTTTGTTATTCAGAATAAAAGAGATCGTGCTGCCACGCCAACAGCTCAGGGCCTGACTCATAGTTAGTGTTCAATAAATGTGAGCTTTTATTATTTCCATATTTCCTGCATCCAGAGACACCATCGATCGGAAGTCAAAGCATCAATTTAATAACTTCTCTGGGGGAAAAACAATATATTAAACACACATTCCCATCTTAACACATCACAATTTCAACAATATTAAAAGGCAAAAAGAAATGTGTCTTGAAAAATCAATGATATATGGTCTTATTGTCACATTCTGGAAGCTTTTAAGTCATTTGCTGGTTACCCTGCCTTCCCCTGCTTATCCTGGCATCCTCAGGAGACATATATGTACCTGGAAAAGAAAGAAATCGGCATTGGTTCACCAATGCACCCTGGGTGACTAGCCCAAATGCTAAGTGAATTATCAGATACAATGCTTGAATTCCATATTAATACAAGGGGCTATTTACAAAATCACCATCAGTTCATAACGTAACACTTCCTCTTATGTCTTTATAAATTTTCATGACTTAGTATCATACTTGCCTTGGCTGGAAGGTTTGCTTACATATTTGCCTTGGCTGGAGGGTTTGCTTACATATTTGAGTACATATGTGCTAAGAATTGGAATTTTCCTTGATCCATGCACACAAGATATGAGGATTAATTGGAAAAGACATGCAGAACATATACCATATTGTTTGACAATGAAATCGTAATAAATTACACTTAAGATTGAATAAAAAACAAGGGTAGTATATTGAACATGACCAGCTTAACAAAAGCATTGTTAGTTTAAACACCCTTTACCATTACAGATATGCATTAGACAGCCATAAATACCTGCTCATAAAATCAACTTCAATTCCTTCATTCTGTTTGTATACCAAAAACATCAACACAGAAGTCATCTCCAAGTTCAAAATGATTTTAGGTGTCTATTCAGCAACAAAAACAGTTGTTCAACCACTCAGTTGGCATTTGTTATGATCCACTCCATGATAGGTGTATGCAGATGCTGCACATAAGAAGCTATGTGGATTAGCCTGCAGGATAGGACTTGCACATGAAAAAAAAAAAGTTCCTTATAAATAGTGTCCCATGTCAGTTAGTAAGCAACATTGATTCAGGGAAGAGAGAGCATCAATCCTGTTGCTGCTAGACCTATTGACTGTCTAGACTGACAGGGAGGGAGATTCTCTGAGTTTACACTGCTTCAGCCATTACAGAAAATGAACCAAACCCTAGGCCGGGGGACCTGGCAGAAGCCAAATGATGTTTCAGAGATGTGTAAAACAAATAAATGGCTTCTTGTGGTAAGAGAAGTAAATTTTACACATTCAACTGTCTGGAGGACAAGTATAATTACATGAATAAAAGTTGTTTTTCAATTTTAACTTATTACCGGGCCTTCACTTTTCAAATAATAACTAGCACAAATGATAAATGAAGTCCATTTGCTCTAATTGGGGAAAGTGTTCTTGACAAGAGACACTTCTGATATGTGCTCTTTGTTGATGAGGATGGAGACAGTTTACCAGAGAGCCATAGAGGCAGCTTATTATCAGAACCAAACAAAGATACACAGAACAATGTAGAAAGTGCTGATTCTCATTCTCAGACCTAGAATGAGGATGAATGAGACAGAAAACATGAGTCTGGAACTACTGGACTGGGCTGCACCGAGACCAGAGACGAGGCTGTTGTTGATCCAGGCTGGGACTCAACCATAAGAAGACATTCACTGATGGCCATGCCAGGCTGAGAAAGCACTGAAGCCGAAACAGGACTTCCAGTGGGGCTCAAGCAGGTAAAGAAGGTCAATGACAAATCATGGTCAATTAGCAGGAACTTGCTCAGTGATGCTGACTGTAAGAGGAACTCAGAGCTGTGCTGTTTGGATTGTTCTAGACTTCAGATCTTGAGTGTACTTGATGGGCTCGGTTGTTAAGGATCTTGATCTCTGCTACACTGGAAAGTGGTGAGACTTATAAGTGATCGGGTTGAAGGGAAGATATCAAAGAGTTGGATATTAGAACAGGGACATTAGAAACTCTTCCTGTCTTCTCACTTGCTTACACTCATAGCTACCAAGTGATTGCTCTACCACAGGCTCCTATCATGATGTTCTGGCTTACTACAAGCAATGGAGCCAAGAGAACATGGGTAAAACACCCAACAGGGTAAGCCAAAGCAACCTTTTCCTCTTTTTTACTTGATCACTTCAAATACTTGTTACAGATGATGACTGCCTCAAGGAGTTACTACAATACTGGAAAAGTGATACACAGTTTGTCAGCACTATAGACCATGAAGCTTTGGGCAGGGAAGTGCTACAAACTAATACATGTTTGAGTTCCAGTAGTACTGAGATTCATCTGCAATATTGAGAAACTTGGGAATAATTATTGCAATTGTTCAATCAATGACAGAAAAGGTCAAAGGTCAGGTAAGCAGCTGAAGGACCTTGGAGATCAATTAGATGAAAAGAGGGAAAACATCCTGTCTTTTTACATTGTAAGAAATAAGATTGTAATGTTGTGCTACAGAATGTTCTGGAACACTTACAGCAGTAGTCTTCATATAGGTTCTCTACAAATTACACAATGACCATGACACGAAAGAACACCACTTGTCTTGTGAGGAAGTATATCCTAGGCAGAAGGCATTGGCAGAAGTGAATTTTCAAACACAACCCAGAACGAAAAACAAAACAAAAACAAAGCAAACAAAAAAACAAAAACAAGAACTCTACATTCACCTGTAATAAAAGTATTTCACATTGTATCATTCCATTATATTAAGCTACACAAGTAACCCAGGGTATTTCTAGGATGCATTCTAATATACTGATTGCAAATTCTAGCCATCCTGGGTGAATGTCCACTTTAAAAAAATTGTATACATGTGTGAAAAGTTGTATACAAATGTATTCAAGTTTTAACTATAGAAACATACTCTTATCTGTAGAGGGAATGGCTTGCTCTGCCTAATGTGGGCAGGCTTTATCCGATTAATTCAAGACTGAGTGGGACAAAAGGGCTGAGTAAGAGGTAGCACCTGCCTGGCTCCAGGGGCTGCACCATCAGTCTTCTCTCTCCTCTGACAGGAAATTGCTTCATCGTGCATCCAGTTCTCTGGCATTCTAACTCAGATCAGAACCACACAATCAGCGCTCTTGGGACTCCAGCTTGCCAGTTGTAGATCTTAGGACTTCTTGCTTCTGTAATCAGTTTGCTCTCTGTTGCATCTCCAGGCTCTGCATGTCAGGATGCAGCCAATGGCAAACAAAAGACAAAAGGTGTTAGTGTTGAACTGATGCAGACTTTCCCTCTTGTCGTTATCCTCTGCATACCATGATTATTTATATAGTGTTTACATTTTCATTTTAGATATTACCAGTAATTTGAGTTGATTTAAAATATATGGGAGGATTTGTGTAAGTTGAATGCAAATACTGGTTTATGTAATGAAATTGAGCATCCAGAGATTTTGTTATATATGGAAGGTCCTGGAACAAATTTTCCACATGTACTTAGGAAGGACGGCAGTATCAATTGTACAACATTGTAAGAATTTTAATAAAAGTAACAACAACAATAATGCTTTCCATTTTGGAATGCTAATGCCATATGCTCCGTAGAAGCTGGTAGGTTCTGACAACAACCTTGTGAAGTAGAATATAAAGCCTATTTTACAGATAAGGAAGTAAAGAAATAGAAAAACATCATGCTTGTCTCAAACAGAATAGGACCAGAAGCTAGGAATCTCTCTATCCTAGACACCATTGTCAACTTGGCAGAGCCCAGAGTAATGTGAAGGAGTCCCAAATGCGGGATTGTCTAGGTCAGATTGACAAGTAGGAATATCTGTGGGATTTTTTATTGATTGCTAATTGACATAGGAGGGTTCCAACTACTGTGGGCGGTACCATCCCTAGGCAAGGGGACCCTGAACGGTGTAAACAAGCTAGCTAACCAAGCCTCTAAACAATGTTCCTCTGTGGTCTCTGCTACAGTTCTAAGCTGCTGCTATGTCTTTCCTCAATAAAGGGTTATGACATGGAAGGGTAGGCCAAATAAACCCTTCCTCTTAAAGTTGCCTTGGCCATAGTGGGACAGAACTGAGAAAGGTAGCAAGCCGTATTTTTCCATGGTTTCATCTTCAAACACCTACCTTGAGTTTCTCCTGAAGTTCTTCAATGTTAAGCTCTAACTGGGAAGGAAAATAAAGTCTTTTCTCGCCATCTTGCTTTTAATCATGCTGTTCCTCAAAGCAACAGGAGCAAACCAGGCCATGCTGCATTAGGTGGCCTTCTAATTTCACAGGACTGTTTCAAGGAATATGGACATGATTTTTCTGCTTTACGCATTAAATCTGAGAGATCTTTATGACCTCACTTTTCAGGAATATGTCAACAGTATACCCTTGCTTTCGAACATTTGGGTTATTGACAGGCTCAGAACTTTTGCTTATTTTCACAATCCCAGCCCTCTAGAATACACACCTTCCTTATGAAATTTTGAATCAAACAAATGAATTCAACCCAGAAAAGCAAACACATTTTGGATAGAACAGTCATCCTTTTCAATCAGTTTCTGTGTTTCCTGTATAAACCAGCAACCCAGAGGTACTATTTCTGAGAACATTTTGTAATGGAAAATTTTACCTAAGTGCTATTTAGTGTGATCATTATTATCTTAGTTATTAATAATAACAATTTATACAGTGGTTGCAACAGACTCTGTCATTCAGTGACTAAAAGCACAAGCCTGCTTCCATATTTAAGTCAGCAAACGGAGTAAGAAGAGGAAACTCCAGCAGAAGAAATTAAAATAGATGGTTTTATCTTGGACAGACATCTACCTTCAGGAGCCAAGAAGCAGGTAATAAGACAAAAAAGATTCAGACAAAATGGAAGCCAAGGACAAACATTTCCTCCACTCTGTCACAGCAAGTGACTTGGTCTGTTGAAGGTCACTGAGCCTTGCCAGAGTCTGCAGCAGCTTGACGGATTAACTTCTTCCAAAAGGTGGATGTCCCAAGCCAGTTCTTGCAAATAAGATTACTCATGACAATAAGAATACCAGAAGCTCAGGAGGGGTGGCTTTGCTTTATACTCTATGTCATTCTTCTACTGAAGAGATTGAAACCTAGGTGAACACAGGTCCATGTGACAGTTTTACTAATGGGCACACTACACCACATTAAGACTGCCTAAAAAAAAAAAAAAAGTACCCAGGTCCCTGTTTTCGCTAGCAGCTCAGAGACAGTTTCGACTAACAAACAGTACATTTAGAGATGGTAGAAAATATCCAGATTCTGCCCTAGATGAGGATGGGACTTGGGGATTTATATTTTAGAAATAAAACTACGGTGGTTGCAGAATGACAGATTCACTCCAAGTGTCACAGAGGATGAACATTTCTCAATGACATCTGGCAAGAGTCCAAAATAGCACAGACTATGAGGAAATCCTCAAAGCTTAGGGAGAGGAAAAGTGTTATCTTCAATGGGCCAGTAATCAGATTCACATCAGTTTCTACCTTTTGATGGAAAGCATATTTCAATTATGCACCTTACCTGCATACATGTAAGCACATCAGTGTTTCAGCAGAGAGTGCTTTCTGCAAAACAATAATAAAAGGGAAAATATACTTGAGCCAAATGAAAAAGAAATCCAAGAAAAATAGAAAAGACGTCTAGGAAAGTCAAGGGGAAATGGAAGGTAAACCCAGAAGGGCAATCAAGTAAGATCTCAGGGTGACAAGTGTGTAGCAGGGAAGCAATCAGTCCAAATGGGGACAGGAAGTCGAGAGGTGCCAGAAATAACCTCTTTCAGAGGAGAACAGCTTCTGTCATCGGATTTGTATGAAGAAGGCACTGCAACTTCTTAATAGAAAGTCGGTGACATGGCTTTGTTTTCTTTATCAATAAAAAATAATAAAGGGACCCCTGGTAAAACACAATGCCTGGAATGCCCTGAGCTAGATACAGATGCAAGAAAGCAGTATTCGCTGAATACAAACAAAGGAAGCGTTTCCTCTGTGTTAATGATCTTTTTTGTTGTTGTTGTCCTTTTGGTTGGAATTCAGAGACACCGAGTCTGTGACTCAGTAGGTACATAGAGTCTACGTGTCCTTCATTCTGAGTCCAGCTAGATAACAAGATTCTGTGCAGGGAGCAAGAACAGTCTTGAGTGAATATATGTCATTGACATGGGCAGATCCATGATGTTAAGACCCCCAGTGACTCACCAGGATAGGAGTGTCAAAGCCTTCTCTGGGTGAGCCTCAGAGAGATAACAACGCTTCCTCTGGGCCAAGTGTGAATGTTGACAGTGTGACCAGAAAACGTCTACCAGTTTTCTCTCCCCTCTGCCCCTGTCCAGATATTTCTGCCCAAGACTGCTCGCTACAGAGACCTTTCCTACTGAGACTAGCTGAATCTTCTTCCTCTATGTGCTGTACACCATAAATCCTGCCTTCTTGTTCAGGTGTGTGTAATTAACCCCAATTCCTTGTCTCATGGTGTATAATAAACACACAGAACTTCGGAGGTGCTGTTGTGATATGGAGTCCACCAGAGAATGCTACACAGTTTACAGCCAGTTGAAAGTCTATTCCAACAGCTCTCAGATATTCTGGACTCAAGGATAGTACTGGGTGTTTAGGGTAAGGGGTTTTTAAAGGCAAAAGGTGTATCCAGATATCTCACTCTGCAACTTCAGGGGAAGGTTTTGCTCAAGCAAGCAGTTTAACAGACATTAAGATAAGCAGTTAGCTAGAAGGGGAGGTTTGCATAGGCAGGCAGTTTGACAGAAGCTAAGTTAGCAGGGCATCTTGACCTTGGATTCCTAGAATAGAGTTGAATAATTTTCCAAGGGGCTTCCCATCAAGGAGATCAAATTGTAGTTAAACCTAAGATGGCCTCAGCAAGAATAAAGGATGAAAAAAAAAATCTCTGCACTGTCTTGCCCTGTCATACTGTGGCTTCTTCGTTAAAGACAGCCCAGTTCCCAATTCTAGTTATTCTGTGTCTGTACCTATGGCTGTCCTTCCTTCATTCCCTCCTTATCCCAGCTATGTCAACCACTGGATCCATATAGAGCATGGCAATCTGCCTTGAGTTTATGGACACTAAGAAGCCACAGAATGAACTGGCTCTGACAAGAATTCTGAAGCCAGGGACTTTGAAAATATCACATATGCCATGCAGAAGCTCTGTGGCCTTGCACAAACTACTTTAGCTCTGTGTACCTCCTGTTATCTCATCAGTGAAATGTCACCCCTGTCACAGAGATTAAATGAGCTAATGCATATCAGATGTGAATAATAGAATCCTGCTGAGGATAAGAACCCAAATATGAAGTGGTATCATGAGTGTTATGATAATAAAGTATACAAATAATGAGTGATTTCCCATGCAATTACTGCTCTTAAAGTCACTCAACAAAACATAGATGAGCAAATAAGAAGAACTAAGTTACATAAAGTAAATACAGAAACCAAGGTGGAAAAGAGAAATAGCATAGCTCCAAAATATAGAGGTAAGTAACCAAAAGTATGTGATGTTATTCATTTATTCACAGAAAGTAGAAATAGCCAAACACTATATAAATATATAAAGCAATAGAGACTTTTCACATATCTATATGCTCTAAATCATTTCATACATAATTGCAATCAATTTTAATTTGTAATTTAATTATTATAAACTATATATATATATGAATGCACCTATTATAGATATTTGTTTCTGTTTCATCTTCATAATTGATTGTGACTATAATCAAAATTATTAATCAATGACTTTAAATATAATTTGAAAAATAAACCTTAAACACAACATTTACTAATAACTACTAAGCAGGTGGGTGAGAATAAAAGAAGAGCTGAATTATGACTCATGCAGCTTTAGCGTGTATGCTATGGACCAGAAATTGCTCTCCTAATTCTGCATATTACATAAGTCACTGAGTCCTCTAACAATACCAAAAGTTAGGTGGCATCATCATTATTAGCATTTTACAAATGAGGAACTTGCAGCAACAGTCACCAAATATCAGCCCTGGTCCTCTGACTAGTGAAGGTGTTGATTCTGGACCACTTCCCTGTCTGCCTTTTAAGAAGCTTTATCTTTCACAGTGGGAAGTGAAAAAGGGTGGTTTGCATATTTCATTTAGAGTACGGTAGCAAGGGCCAAAGGAAAAAGTCACAGCAATAGTAGGATGAACAATGTCCTCAAAAATGCCATGCCTATCCCAAAATTTCTATGTGGAAACACTCTTTGCAGATGTAGTCATTTAAAATGAGACCATATGGGATTAGGTGGATCCCAAACCTGATGATTTGTGTCTATATTAGGAGAAGAGGAGACACAGGCATAAGCAAGGGAAATTCCACTTGGCTTTTGCAGCAGAGACTGGAGTAACATCTTCAAGGTAACGGTAAGGATAGTCAGGAAAACCAGGAAGAGGCAAAGAAGAGCCCTTCTCTCCAGCCCCAGAGAAGATGTGGCCCTGAAGACTCCTTGATTCAGTGTTCTTCGCCTCAGGAACTAGGAAGGAAAAAACCCCCATACATCATGCTACCTGCTTATGGCAATGGCTCACACCTATGAAATAAACCAACTAAGACTTCAAAAGAAACTGAACGTGAATTGAAGGGCGAGTTTCACTGCAATTGATGGCTTGTACTACTTTTGGCTGAAACAAAATAAAACAAGGCAGCGTGTTACTCTCTCAATGTCACTTCTCTTTCTTCTACCTGCCTTAACAAAGACATTGCTCAAGGCAAGGAGGCCCATATCCCACAGAACTGAAGCAGTCTCTGCCCCATAAATGTGTAGGAACTGACAATGCCTCTCACTCAGCCACCAAGAACATGAAACCCTCAGACAATCCAACTACAAGGAACAGAACTCTGCCGGTTACCACAGAAGCTTGGAAGCTTCCATGCACATCATTCCCTAGTCCCATCTAGTCCTCCATTGAATTTGATTTATCCCTCTGTGGCCCTGAGAGGATTCAGTTACTATGTTTTCACAGATGCTGCTATTACAAAGGCAAGTTGTTTGAAGCCACCACAATTGTGACTTTATTATTCACCAATCACTAGCTAATATTCTCCCACAAGTAAATGTAACCAAGACAGGAAAGCAAAAGGAACAACTTAACAAACTAGGACTCTACTTGCCTTGAGCTTTTCACACCTTCCCTTCTGTAGGTCACACCTAGCAAGTGCTTGCCAGTCTAAGACCCCACCTGCACCAAGCTGCACAATGAGATATGTCTCTTCTCCCCTTGAGAACTAGCAAACTTAGAATCTGCCCAATCATTCCCTGCTTGTACCTTGTAGAGAAGATAGGAAGCCAATCCATTCTGAGTTGATGTGAGGTGCATAATCAATTAGGTAAAACTGTGTCTTCAAGAGAATTTTTAAGGAACCTTTCCTATTTACCACCTAATGCTTACACAGAATTGAGCATACAATGAAATAATATGCATCATAAAAAGGGATATACAAAGTATAAAAATGGTTATGTGACCTAAAATAAATTCCCTTGGTAACTAATCCCTTTCTCCTTTAGACATTATAGAAAGAAGCCCTAGGTAAAGCCTGAGAGCCCTCGAGTATCTTCACTCTGGTGATCCACTGCTCCCTGGCAGTGTCTTCTGATCTTTTCTATTGCTTTACTTTAAATAAAATTTCCTCAGACTGGTGTGCAATCTGTGTGTGCTTCTGTTTCATTCTTGAACAAGAGGCCAAGAACCTGATAACTCCAGGTTCAGCCACCTAACCTAGTACCATAATGATGAATATAATAAGATGGTAAGTAGTCAGTTGAAGGGGAGACAGATTGGGAAATCGAGGCATGGATGATTATAGTAACATGAACAGTTTTATGGAGATAATTAATAGCGTAACTCCAGTGATAACCCATAGATCCCCAGTGGCCCTCCATGTTCTGACTTTCCACTGCCTGCATAATGACATCTGGAATTTATTTTAAAGCAAGATAATTACTCAAATCAAGGGCAAAAATTCAGTGTTGTCTCAGATTATATTCAGAGTAATCACTGCATCCAACATTCCCAACTCTGTTCCTGGAAGGGGCTGGGTGTTAAACATCAACTTAGTAGGCAACTTTATTTTTTAACTATTGCTGAATTTGCCATTGTTATAGCATTTTGATTTTTCTTAATTGCTCCAGTTTTGTTTTGATTTTTGTTTAGTCTTGTGATCTGATCTAGGTAGAAAACAGAAATAGCAGATTCAACAATAATCGATAATTGATTTTATGAGGAATACAGATGTATTGCACACTCTGATTATTAAAAACACATTGCCTTGCATATCATACACTTCAGTTATGGTTCCCCAGTCCTCAGTGATTCCCCTGCTTAATTGTTCCCATAAGTTGTATATTCTTCATTCCCTGTCAGGCAGAGGAAATAAATAGTTAAAAACCTAAGTGCTCATCAGACAGAGGCAGAGTTCATAAATGAAAGTGGGCAGCCTGGGGTAATTTAAGATATTGCTGTGAGCTGGTGTTGCCAAAATGATGCACTTATTGAACCATAAACAAAAGCAATTAAGATGAGATGTTGATTACTGTGAAGAAAAGCTCCTTGGTAGTATAGTGATTCAGACTCACAGGGGAGTCTCATTTGCATAAGCATCTCTAGAATCCTAGGATGTCCAGGAAGGTTTGCAGGTATCCTTTGCAAAAGGATTCTTAGGAATCCTGAGAGAAATCTTGAGAAGCCCCCCAAAGATGACCTTCTTTTGCACAAGGCATCACAAAGTAAGTGGCAGGGCTGACTAGTTCTTTGTCTGCCACAAAGACAGGGAAACCCTTTGAGATAGATGGACACATGGCTAAAACCATAATCAGAAAGCAGTCCTGGCTAAAAAGAAAAATCACAGCCTCAGTCTACTTTTGAAGGACACAGTGCAGAGGATGAGAAGGAGACATCCTGAGAGTGACCTTAAATGGCAGTTCCCTTCGATTTTAAGGGCCAGGCAACAGAAGCATGGATCACCACTTGGTAGCGCATGTCCTGGATGCAGGCATGCCATGCATCCCCAAAACATGCCTGTGCTGGAGTTCCTGCAAGAGAAAAGGGGTGCTCTGCTTATTATAAACCTGGAAACAAAACTAGAGTGACTAGTGTAAGCAAAGCAACAAAAATGTCGTAAAACAAACAATCTCTCAGTTGATCCAGCCTGGACCCCTTTCCAACAACTAATGACTCCTGTGTAAAGCTCTAGGCAATGCTTTAAACAGCTTCTGGATAAAAGAAGCAACCCTGATTGTTGAGAATTGTGCCCAGAAATATCTAAGAATGAGGCACACAGTGGGCCCTAGACAACTGTTTACAGGGAGGAGAGGAGAGAGACAAAAGAAATAGTACCAGATGGTAGGATGGAGAGCATGCACCACTGTGACTGAAGTTAAGGTCAGGACTGACATTTATAAGTGCCTTGAGGAGGCTGAGAGAGTGGAAAGATCACGCTGGGTCGACGTGCCCCAAGACACATCTGAAGCAATGGGCAGGAACAAGAAAGTCAGGAGAAGAAAAATGAGCATCCAGCCAGACAGATGATGTTGGGTCAACTCAATCTTTCCTCATCTGTCTAGAGAGACGGCAGACACATGTCACAGCATGCCGATCAGCCCCAGGGAGCAGTGATTGGCATCTGCAAGCCTAGTATCTGGGAGTAGATAGACAGGGAGACAGGTCCAAATGTCACCAGCTGAAGGCCAGAGCACATCTCAGCCTGACTAGGGCCACTCAGACAGGTGAGTGACCGCTGGACCAATGCAATCACCCTGAGAAGTGCCTTGAATTTCATTTCAAGTGGCCAAGTCGAACTATGGGAGCTATGTCCGTGCTAGTACAGATGTGGATTAAACAGGTTAAAACCTGTAGAAAGAAAATTGTCTTGTTAAGAGTAGATATTTTATCCTAGACTTCACAAGGAGTGTAACATCATTATGTTGAATAGTTAGAAAATTATTAAGTGGGGTTCAATTTGACAGATAAAGAAATGGGTTCAGATAAATTCGACTTTAAATTTTTACACATGGGCTGAGAAGATAGTTTATGTTAGACTTGCCATGATGCTGAGTCCAATCCATAAAATCAGTGTTTTTAAAAAAAAAAAAAAAAAAAAAAAAAAAAGGTGAAATGGCACATCATTATTATCCCAAGACTAGAAGAAAGTGGCCAGGCAGAGGCAGGTAGATTCCTACCTAGTACTTGCTAGATAGCTACTCTAGTTGAATCGGTGAGCCCAGGCCAATGAGATAGCATGTCTCAAAAAAAAATGTAGAGGGTTCCCAAGAAATGACAGGAAATTTTGTCCTCTGCTGTTTTCCACATATACATGTACACATATGCATATCAGCACGCACATACACACACACACGACTAGAAATGAAACCAGGATCAACTCTTGATTTAGTTAGCTATGGAAATCTTCGTTTTTCTACTATTTTTCACTTTAGATATTGACATCTAGTTATTCCAAGGTATTCAAAGTGAAATACTTCCTCCCCCTCAAAAAGAGAAAAATAAATATAGATGAATTTTAATGTATATTGGACTAGTGTCATCACTTTCCTACTGATGAAAGAGAAATAATTTATGAGATATATAGAAAATCTGATGATGTAAAGGGGTATCAAGAAGAAAAAGAAAAGATGTCTTCACTCTAGTGCTGTGTTGGTCTGCTCCGTGGTCCAGCATTCCATAAAAGCAGATTGAGTTGGAAATCACGAGGAGGAAGGTCTGAAGGTTGAATCATTGTTTCTCCATAACTCAGAGTTCACTCAACAAACATCAACAAATGTCTATCATTCTATACTCTGGTTCCCATGAATACACATATAGAGAGAGGATGTCCTGACAATACAATCAGGTTCAATGGTATACAAAAAGGTGTTGACAAGGTCGGAATGACCAAGTTTATAGGATTTTATCATTTAAGTCACTTATTGTCTAACAACTGTCGAATGATAGCACCAGGATGGAATACTACAGATTCTAGGGATGAGTCAGTGAACAAGAAGGTCTTAAGATCTCTGGTCTCCCTTAGGCTTATGTGAAAGTGTCACAGATGCTCTCCATGGCATCTACCATGTTTCTTCTTCACATGTCTGAAAAAAAGCACTCAGTCATGAGAACTGAGGGTATAATTCTTAGACATATGAAGCTGCAGGTTAAAGTCTGGGATTTCTCACATCCTAAGAGATCACCAAATAAACTATTGAGTTGGAGAAATGTGTCTCCAATTCTAACATTTGAGAAAATGATAATTTCACTGCAAGCCATTGGAAGAACTAATCAGAGAACACTAAGCCAAGCAACCTAATGCCCAAATACCAGAAGCAGGAAAGCACAAGTTTGCC
Organism: Grammomys surdaster; assembly: GCF_004785775.1. Classification (NCBI taxonomy): domain Eukaryota; kingdom Metazoa; phylum Chordata; class Mammalia; order Rodentia; family Muridae; genus Grammomys; species Grammomys surdaster. Next base: position 820,872 of record NW_021604646.1, on the reverse strand, counting down.
TTCATTAAATCTGACTGTCTTAGCCAATCTTTTGTTGCTATCACAGAATACCTGAGATGGAAAACTTACAAAGAAAATCTATGGCTGGGACTGGAGGAATGAGAGTACTCAGTGGACAAGCATGAGGACCTGAGTTTGAATCCTCCTCACTTCCACAAAAGGCCAGGTCTAGAGACTCAGGGACCTTTAAGCCCAGCACTGTGGGATGTAGAGGCAGGAGGATTACCAGGCTTTTGGCTACCAGCCAACCTGAAAAACAGCAAGCTCTAGATTTAGTATGAGATCATGTCTTAAGGGAATAACATAGAGAGTGATATAACAAGACATTAGGCATCCTTCTATGGCCTCCATGCATATTCACAGGTGTGCATAGACATACACACACTTGTGCACACACCAGGCACACATATACCCAAGAGAAAGAAAAAATTCGGGAGGGGGCTTTAGCTCAGAGTTCTAGCAGTTGAGAAGCTTAAGATGAAATGGTCACTGGAAGGAGCATCCTGCTGCATCAACCCATAACAGAATAAAAGACAAGTGGGGACATTTGAAAGAGCGTGAAAGTCAGCCTGATTTTATGACAAACCTTCTCCTCTTCTGATAACCAATTCAATCCCATAAGAGGACAAAATCACTCAAAAAGCCATAAATACATTCATGAGGGCTCTACCCCCAGCCCCGACTAGCTCCTACCTCCTAACACTTCTGCAAAGCAATCACATTTCAATGCGATTTTTCAGAGGGGGCAAAACCTATTGAAATTATGCGTTGCACATGTCAGCTCATAAGCTTTGAATTTCTGTTTCTCACTGCGATCCTGTCACCACAGTGGATCTTGGATTCTGGGATTCTGGGGATGTATTTATGGTTTGAAAGTGCTACTTTCATTAGAAAATAGATAACTCCAAATTGCTAACAGCAGAAGAGGAAGGAGGAAAAGGTAGAGGCAGAGAGACTAAGATGAAGTATTTCTCTTGTCACTCAGAGCGTGACATACAGGAGGAAGAAGAGATTTGAAAGATGCCTTAGAAGTTCTCAACTACAGGTCATGCCTATTGATGGGATGCTATGGTGAGAGCATTGAGCATTGCTGGGACCAACTGTGGTTTATTAAGCAGAAAATAGAGCTAGCAATAAAGACTCAGTTGGAGCCAGACAGATTAAAGAACTGCAAGTACATTCAATGTGGCGCCCTCAGTGGGCATTTCTGGAGGTACTAGCACTAGGAGTTGGGTATAACATTCTGTACTTTATACTATGCAGGACAAGAGATCCAGAAGAGGTATCATTAGAATTCAGGTGGTATTGTTCATCACGAGAATAAATGATTGACTAGGAAGAGCGAGCAGAATGTGAGGGTCACTTTTTGCTGTCAACTTGACTGGATTTAAAAATCACCTAGGACATTGGTGAGACACACTTCTATATTTGTCTGTTGGGATCAGTCGAGCACAGGGAGACCCACCTTGAGTGTAGGTAACATTATCCCATAAACTGGAACTCAGGAATGAATGAAAAAGGAAACAAGAGAAAGGGATCTGAGCCCTGGTATTTCAGCATTTCCTTCCTTCCCTTAAGTTGCTTCTGTTGGGTACTTAGTCTCAATGATGAAAGTAACTAAAGCAAGGAGGATGGTAAGAAGGAGCAATCCATCATCTGAGATAGGGCATCTGATTCAACACCAAGGGCAAAGAAATCCTGCAAAGTCCTGTTCCTCTCACACCATTGTCAAGATGAGCATGGGAATAGTACTGTGAGACATAGCTTCCTCCAGTGGGTACAGAGAGGTATGAGAAACCGTATTAGCTTTGCATAAGGAAATGCCACACTTTAGGGGACCAGCCTGGAAATACAGGGTGTTTGGTCAATGACTGAAATTCCATCTGAAACGAGAAACTGAAAAAATGAAATTTGTTTATTTAGTTTTCCAGAACTTTCTGAATAAGTCATCCTTTCTCCTCTTGTGTGAGCTGGAAATGTTCAAGAAGAAACCCCACTATGACCCTATCAAAAATTCTTTAGTTTTTTTTTTTTTTTTTTTTTTTTTGTCTTAAGCAGACCAGCAAGATTGATGAGTTTAGCTCGCTGAGACAAAAGCAATTGGGACCATCACTAGTTACCAGTATTTATCTACATTTATGTTAACGGTTTTGTTCTTGATCAGAGCAGTCATGAAACTCAGGAAATGTTTATTGCACTCCAAGTTTGCCTGTGATAAATTATATGGGCGTCACAGACTAGCCAGGGCATATAATGTGCAGAAAACATTTCCTTTATTTATATGGTTTTTTGTTTTTGATCCCAATACCACAGGCTTCCTGCATACTTGGGTCCAGACCAAGTCAATTTTTCATATTCTGCTTTGTCATTTGATTGATTTCATGTTCCTTGTGGTTGGACTTTGCAGAGAAAAAGAACACACACACATTTTTCCTCTGTCTGTCTGTCTGTCTGTCTGTCTGTCTGTCTTTCTGTCTCTGACATGCTTTTTCTTGCCTATTTTCTCCCAAAGGGAAGTTTCATAAAAATTAGAGTGCTGGATGTGGGTCCTAGTGTACATTTTTTTCCTAGCCCCTTATGATATGGAACATGTAAGACAAAGGAAAATTTTGTAAGGCACTTTCAGAAGTCGAGCTGTCTGTACACTTCAGATGCATTGTCCTACGTAATCTCCCTGAAACTGTTATACTCATGTTAGCTCTGAATAAATATCTGCTATGGGGGCCATGTACTTACTACCCATGGCCACAGCTGAGCTTGGCTTTTGTTTCCTATAACTCAACTATTCTTGGAAGACAACTATTCTTACTCCCTAATATCCCATTCATGGCTATGTCTAAGGCACAGTAATGGTTGAATGGCTACGAACAACGAAAAGCATCAGGTTTATAAAGCCTAGAGTATCTAGACTATCTGGTCTTTAAAAGAAATAGTCTGCTGATCCTTGATTTAGAAAATTTTATGCCCACAGATGGCGTATTTTCTATGGTAACAAAACACCTGAATTGGATAATGTATATAAAAAAGAGCTGTAGTTAGATTGTAGTTCTGGAAGTTCAAGCATGACGTTGATTTCTGGTGGGCTTTGTTGAGGATCTCATACATATGGACTCACAGTGGCACCTGCATCTGCAGGAAAGATGATGTTTTTGAATACCAGGTTGCTGCAGCAGGAGTTAAGTCTGTGAAACCAACAATCCTTTCTGAGGGTGATAGCCGATCGACCTAACCACTTTCTGCTAGGTGCCACCTATTAAAGATTCTATCACTATTTAATTCCATCACAATGGAGACCCCTTTAATGGCTAGTTTCTATTGTCAAATTGACAAAATCAGTAATTAACTAAAATCAAAGTGTCTGGGTTCACCTGTGAGGATTTTTTAAATTAAATCAACTGATGTGTGGAGACCCACTTTTAATCTGGACCTTTTGAGGTGGAAAGATCCACCTTTAATCTGCCACACCTTCTTCCAGCAACCTATAGAAAGGACAGGGAAGGGGGTAGCTTAATCTCTCTTTGCTTAATCTCACTAGCAAGTCCATTACTTCACTGGCATTAGAGCTGATTTTTTGGGGGGATTCTGGCATCTACTGAAGACCAGTTGAGACATCTACTCTCATTGACTACTGGATTCGTGGACCTTCCATTGGTAGACATCCATTGTTGGACTAGCTGGACCACAGCCTACAAGCCACTCAAGTCTCCTCCATGAATTTCTTTCTATCAGTGCTGCTCCCCTAGAGAACCCTGAGTAACAGGCCATGCCTACAGCACATGAAGCCTGTGGGCCAAACCACATCTAGACCACAGCATCGGACAACTGTGATGGAAAGGCTGTTTTTCTAACTCAGTCTAAACTTTCTGCTCTATTATATAAAGAACAGATTAACTGAGGCAGTCTGTCTCTTCACTCTTACCCACAAAGTGGCCCAACCACATTCTTACAAACCAGCAAGTTTCTCTGCCACAGTTACTGACAGCAGCAAGAATATTAGTGTGGGCCAGGCACAGAGAAATAGATGTTCTCTACAGTTCATACCACAATGGGATGCCTTTTCTGCCTCTTCACTTTTCTGAGGAGCAACATAGAGATTAATTTGAGTAGAACCCTACTTGCTCTATTACAGAAGAGTACCTCAAAAGGTAGAATTTAGTATTATCTGCTCATGTTACAGATCATAAAAAATGTTCAGAATGCTTTAAAAACACATGTAAGAGACCAAAATTTTGGATTTAGACTCCCTCTAGAGAATCTGACCTAAGGTTGAACTCAAGGCTGGTACTCAGCATTAGTTTCCAAGTTATCCCCCAACAAAACCCGAGCCTAGCTCCAGTTTCTAGGGTAACCCCAACAAATCCAGCATATCTAGGTTAGCTTTCCCCAACAAGTCCAGCATTTAACCCCCAATGAGCCCACCCTCTACCTAACAACCACCAATTAGGAAGAAATCAGAAGTTAAGTTTATGGTTTGGCTCCCAGCACAAGCCAATTATACTAAAGGCTACAGTAGCAAACCAATTAGATGCTTGCCAGGCTAGAAACAGTCACCCCTTGCTTGCTGCTTTCTATAAAACCTTGTCTTGATGAATATTCAGGGCTTTTGCTCCATTGGAACCTTCCTGCGAGGCAGCAAGGCAGCGGTGAAGGAAGTCTGAGCTAGCTTGAATAAAGTCCCTGGTGTGATTACGGCTGATCCACTCCTGAGTGGTCTTTCGGGGTTCAGGAACACTTCCTTGGTACTACACATGCAAGAAGTTGAGAGATGGTTTTAAAAGCACAACCACTGTAATGGCGACTCTAAGACAAGCAGGCAGGAGAGAATGCTTGAAGCAGCCATTTACCGAGTGTTCACTACATGCTTCTAAATCCATATGAAAACATTTAATGTTCTACTATTTACAAGGCTTTTTAAAGGCCAGGTTATTTTGTAACATAGTGAGACAGACACTGAGAAACCCAATGAGATCTAACTATGATATCATAGTTAGCACATCATACAAACAGAATCTGCAGGCTCTTCTGCAAACAAATTCACTTTCTTTTCCATAGTACAGTCTTAAATAAAGCCAGTAGAGTAAGAATTAAGTCTGAGATTTGGCTTCTACGATAGTTTTTGCTTTTTGAAGAAGTGAATCAATCATTTAAATCAGGGAATCAATCAGGCTTCAATCAAAGGCAGAAATCCATAATCTTAGAAGACCTGAAAGTCTAAAGACAAGAGAAAAGGAGAGGGTACTCACGTGGAAGAAGTAGGGAATGAGTGCTAGGACCTGGACTATAGGGAGTAGACTGGAGAGGAAAAAGTTTGGTTCAATGTTTCCTGGCCTCAGAGATCGTTGGAGATCAGTTGGACCAAATGAGCAAGAAATAAAAAAGGAAAGTAATCTTTTGGTGGATGTAAAGTCCATTAAGACACCAGAAAGTAAATACTTTACCTGTGGTTTTGATTTGAGATGAGATCTCTACAATAGATGGTTTAATAGCTTGAAGAATTGTAGAGGAATTTCTGAGTCATTTAGTCTGATCATCTATGTAACACTAGCATCCCACAACACCCAACACTGGGAAGTGCTCAGTCCTGCCTGATCACCTCTCTTTACAGGCACCTATTCTAATACCAGGTACAGTTATGACAGATGATAATTCTGTGCCTTGTTCCAAAGGATCTCAATTCCAGCTCAAGGAAAACAGATAAAACAAACCCAACTATTCTTCCTCATACATTTTCTTGGAATGCAAAAATGCTTAGCATCTTGGAATCATATTCTCCAAGTAAACCTCCCAATAACCATTTACAGCTTCTTCTATGCACATTCTACTCACTGACAGCTGCATGCCATGTCATATTCCTTCAGGTTTTTCATTCTGAGTTCCTGTAGACAAGAGAGAAGACAGAGAATATGAATAGCCTCATGGTAACTTAGCCAGAGGGAAAGAGACAAGCAGATCGTTCTTTGAACCTGAGGATTTTGACCTTTTGTAGAAGTATGATAATGCTATTCTTGACAGGACCAAAGCACTAAATAAAATAATGAGCGTGTTCCATTTAATGATTGAATGCATTGACAATGGGAATAAACAAAAGTAAACAATGAGAGGAAAGAGTATAATCTGGTAGTAGAACATGCATTTAGCATCTATGAGGACCTGGCTTCAATGCCCAGCATCAAAAACCATCTGTGTTCATTTGTTTGTTTGTTTGTTTGTTTGTTTAAGCTACAAGTAGAGTTGAGTCAGAGGTATAATTGAAATGCCATCATATAAGATACGTTTTTGTGCCAGGAGAGGTAGCTGATACCCATACTCCTAACACTTGGGAAATGGAGGCAGGAAGATTAGAAATTCAAGACCAAGATCATCCTGAGGTCAGGAAATCCTGACTCAAAATTTAAAAAAAAAAAAATCCCTCTTTGTTGTTCTAGGAGTTAAATGAAAATCAGTGATGTATATCTATAAGTCGAGGTGAGAACTTCCCCCAGTTTTTGGAGAAGAAAACCCTATTTCCTTACATTTATCAAGGAGTAAGAATATATATTGCATAATTAGATAAACTTCTCCTCTGTCATTTTATAATCAATAACATCTTTAAAATCTACTTTCATGATAATGTCTTCTAATAAAATGCATCAGAAGAGGCTGTTTCATGGGCTATAACTTTATAGACAATGAGGTTAATCAGAGTGGGTACGTTTTCAAAACTGATTACGACTTCTGCAGTCTCCAAGGTCAAAAGACAGAAATCAAACATAAAATTTTGGTTTTAAATGACATCATAAAGACAATTTCCAGTCTTCCCTCTTTCCATTATTATATCCAACCTTTTCAAATCAAGAACTAGCCTTCTGTGAGTGCATTAATGAAGTTGTAACTCCTGTGGAGGAACTTCAGTCCATTGCTGATGAAACCACCCACAGCCACACGAGCTGAAAGTTTGACTTCTAAAGGCCCAGGGCACCTACTGTCTGACACACTCTTAGTTTTTGAATATTTTAAAGACAAGGGGGATAGACACTTCAAAAATAACAGATTCTGCTTTGCATGAAAATATAATATGTTTCCATCTTAATGATGTAAAAGAATAGCTTGTTATCACAGTGCATCTGAAGGAAAAAAAAAAACAAATTACACATGCAAATGTTTTTGGGCTAATTAATTCAATTCTGAAGATAAAATTGGGACAGTGCATAATTGTGAGCAGATTCCTAATAAGATCTAGATTCTAGCAAGTTTAAACCAAGATGCCAGAGCATATATTTCTGGAAGGGGCAGCTTGTTGCAGACCCCTATGCCCTGCTTCATTCCAGGTTTTCAAAAAGCCTTAAAATGCTCATAAGTTATGTGTCACATCATGCCTATTCTGTAGGACACTTGGGGTTAAAATTTAGACTGAATAAGTAGAAATTCTAGTTACCTTATACAAGTTACAATGCCACCCAAGAAACTGCAATTCATCAACAATGCTGATTCTATGTCTGTACCAAAAACTGGCCTGAGTCTATGAATACTCCAACCCACTTTAACTTACTGAAAAGAAAGAACATGAGTCTATTGTAACACAGACATACATTGGAATAATGGATCTTTCGGTAATTTGCTGTGTGAGAGAAGAAAGCACTAACACCCTCAATATAACCTCAAGTTTTCTTCTGTAAAGTGAGACTGAAAATATCCATGCTTGGATTTGTGTGGTTGGTTCTGATGAGAATTAAAACCCACCCCCAAAGTGTTTGTGTTTGGGGGAAAAAAGAAAAAGAAAGAAAAAGTCTTCACAACCCCAGCTGCCTTTTATGTGCATTCAGTCCTAAAAGGAAGAATTCTTTTGTTCTGTCATGAGACCAAAATTCTGCTAAAAAAATCACAAAAGCCTTGAGAAATTCTTTTGGCTTCCACAAGGCCAAACTACACAAGTTGATTAAGCTTGTCATATTCCGGATTCAGGAATTTAGAAGCACTCTAGATTGCATTGTAAATAAACTACCACAGAGCTAGTTATAAGTAGATTCCCCCAAACCGTTTGTGTTTGTCCCTTCTTGGGACTCTGATTCTATGCTACAACATCACAGATTTTAAAAAGCAGCAAGAAGTTCCTTTTCATGGGGTACTGAATCCTTTTAGCCCAGTAGAGAAAGAGGAGGAGAAGGAGAAAGAGGAGGAGGAGGAGGAGGAGGAGGAGGAGGAGGAGGAGGAGGAGGAAAAGGAGAAAGAGGAAAAGGAGGAAGAGGAGGAGGAGGAGGAAAAGAAGGAGGAGGAGGAGAAGGAGAAGAAGGAGAAAAGAAAACACATCTGTCTTCCTTCTGCCCAGGATAAGAGATGAGTAGACTAGAATGGGACAAAGAGTAGTAGGAAAGAACTGTAATATGCAAGTGTGCCTGAGCTGGCTCTATAGCACAGTGGTCTTCAACTAGAGGGCATAAAGCTCTGTGTCCCTCCCTATAGGGTAGTAACATTGAGGGGGAATTCTAAGGGAAATATTTAATACTCCATCCTTTCTATTTCCTACCTGTCCAGACAGGTAGATATTTATAATTACCATAACAGCAACAGTAGCACGTATACGTAGACCTACCAGATATAGCTATGCACAGTACATGAATTATCCTCATATAATGTCCCTATGAAATGAGTGACATTGAGGCACAATGATTAAAATAACTTTCCTGAGGACAACCAGCCGTTAAAACATAAAGCCAGCATTGGAACTCAGCGTGGTAGCTACAGAACCCAGGATGCAATCCTCTATCTCTACTGTGTTCTTAGTTAGAGAAGGCAGGTGATTGTAAAGGACTCTTTACAAAGGGAGACTGTTTTCTGGTACAGACACCTGGCAATGTCCTCAATGATGCAGAGCTCCGAACACAATGACCCATGTATCATGAATTAACAGGAAGGACTTGCTTGTGAGCCACACCTGTTCTTACTTTATCACATGACTGCAGCCCTAATGGGAAATTAGAAGAAGACATGGGAGAAGACAAGAATGCTACTGGCCTGTGTTATAGGTCTCCATGTCTAGAGGCAAGGCTAGGACTGCCGAGCTTCAGTTGTCTCCTTTTCTCCAAATGTTGCTATCCAGTCTCATATCCATATGTTGATATCCACAGCCCCACCCATGTGGGAGTATGGAGAGGAAGCAAAGCACGTCATCTTTGTGAGTTTTTTTTCCTTTTAATTCCTTTTTTTCATCTTTTTATCACAAGTTCCTTGGTAATTTTCCGATTTCAAAGGAAATATTTGGAAGGATATCTGAGGACTGGATGTGTTCATGTTTTACACCAAATGCTTTCAACATGAGAATCCGCCCAGTCGTATCTAATAAAAATATCCTTCCTGAGCTGGTACCAGGAGGTTTCATTAAAATAGCAGTCGATAAGCAGAGCTGACTTGGCACCAAGGAAAAAAATCACAGGCGTATCAGGCCTTTGGAATTCAAGAGCAGCTGAATCCAGGCCTTTTTTAGATGTTTTAGGACCACATTCTGGGTGTTGCCTGATCAGATGCTGAGGAACATACTGAAGGGGAGGAAAAAAATATCTTAGCATCCCATTTCAGGTTCATGGCGGAGGCTCCTGTAACAAAAGACAGATTAGGAGGAGAAAAGCATACAGGTTTGTTTAGCATGTAGAATGACAAAGGAGACTTAGAAATGAAGCATCAAAGCATCAGAGAAGCCTAGGTGCTTTGATGCTATGTTGGATGAAGAAGCAGATTGAATGGCAACACAATGGGAGGCATTTGGCCAAACCTCTGTGTTTCTAATCTTCTCCATAATCCTGTGTCTTCAGAGATGAAGATGCTCTTAGCCTCAAGAGACAGGACAAGGGGAAGAAGCATGACCTTCCCGATTCTGATATGTTCCTAATGTCTTGCTATATTTTGAGGTACAATGTCATGAACCCTAACTATTCATAAGAACTTTAATTGTCCATTTGAGAGAAGTGTTGGAGATGACTATTTAAGATCTCCATCATGCCCAAATAGAGAAGCCTGAAATGGACCACTGCCAATGTCCCAGAACTAAAGATTTCTTCTGCTGGTGAGCTAAAGCTAGATGAGCTCTCTAAGGAGTTTCTTCCCAATGCGTCAGTTTTGTAACACAATTGCCTACTCAACAGAAAGGCTGACTTGCTACCCCGATGCTGGTACAACTTACCTAGTTGAAAGGCTGATACAGGATTAGCAGTTTGAGGTCAACCTGGATACCTCAGGAAGACTCACTGAAAATGATTTTTTTAAACATGTGTGTATGTTTGTATGTATGTGTGTGATATGTGTGCGTGGAAGCACATGCATGTAGAGGTCAAATGACAACTTTGTGGAGATGGTTCTGTCCTTTTGCCTTTACATGGGTTCCAGAGATGGAATTCAGGTCTCCAGACTTGTGCATCAAGTGCCTTCACTTGCTCAACTATCTCACCAGCCTTTTAAATAAATAAATAAATAAATAAATAAATAAGAAATACCTTTGAAGTAGCTGAAGGTGTAACTCGCTGGTAGAATACTTGCTTAGTGTGTCTAAAGCCCTAGGATCAATCCCTCACACACCACACACACACATACACACACACACACACACACACACACCAGATCAGAAGCCTGAACAAACAATCCCTAGTATGTTTATAACTTTCAACTACATTGTGCTTCTCCACGGCTGGGTCTTATGCAAGGTTCTAGAGATACCAAATTAACAGGGATCTTGACCCTGTAAGGAACTCATCATGCAACAGGGAAGAAAGGCATATACTCAGTGCGAGGCAGGAAGCCACCATTGCCACAAGGGTTTGAGAGGAAGAGGTAATCGTTGGCAGCTGGAGAAGCATGCAAGACTTCCTGGAGGAAGTGGAAACCAGGCTTGAAAGCAGGTGTGATGCCGACATCATGAATGGGAGTGGTCATACTTGGACTGGTAAAGAGCATAAAGCGCACAGGTCCATGAGGGCATTCTGAGAAATTCAGCCTTCCAGAGTTAAAGTTGTGTAGAAGAACTGAGCAGCAAAAGGAGACCCCTAGTGACTAGCATCTGCTTTCTGTGGGTGACGTTACTCATAGCCCAGGCTCTGGGCTGAGATCCTCCCCAGGACTATTTACTTCTCATTCTCCCTCTGTCATCTGGCCCAGCAAACACTTCAGGCTCCTTTAAAGGCAGTAGATATTGAGAGCCCAGAATTGAAACCCTAGAAATCAAAAGCATCCTTGAACCCCCATTGCCATTCATCCCATTCATATTCTGATGTCTGCACAGGGCACACTTCTCAACCTGATCCGCTTTTCTCTCTCCTCTACCTTTGGTTCTTCTAAACACTGAACTCAAGTATCACATTATCTGTGAAGAAAGGCTGCCTCTGCCTGGCCATCTGGCAGCTCAGGCCTGCAGCGGCTCTCCTTGCAATGCCTATACACTGCCAGGCCGGCCAGCCAAACCTTGACACACTGAGTTCAGTTTATCTTAAGTAAAAGTAACTATGGAAAAGACAGTGTCCTGAGCACTCAGAAAACCACTCCATTCTTACCTCAAATAGTCTAGGACAGTTATAGACTGCGACTCTTCTATAATGAAGAACACGTACCAGAAGTCATGATGCTTGGGTTTACCTCCTTTGTCTGACACTTAATTCTGTGACTTAGATAATTTACTAGCCTCTCTGGGCCTTGATATTTCTCTTCTGAATTATGGGGTATCAACAATGACCACGTCATGGGTATTATTACCACTGCTGGGAATCCTGTTGGGAAATAGAGGCCCCAGAGTAACAGAGGTTCCTTGCTATGCAACATGCTTATGCTGTAAGTGTCATGTTGAGAAATGGTTACGTTTTTCATTACATTTATTCTCTGTGTGCATGTGCCTGCCCCTGTGTGTGTGTGTGTGTGTGTGTGTGTGTGTGTGTGTGTGTGTATGTGTATGTGTGTGTGTTGTGAATGGTATGAATATGCCACGGCAGATATGTGGGGTCAGGGGTCAATTTTCTTCTTCCTGCCATCTGGGTGATGGGGTACTAACTCAGTTCGTCAGGTTTGGAGTAAGTGCACCTTTACCTGGGGAGTCATTTTCCAGGCCCTGGGAGTGTTTATTTTATTATGCTTATTTTTAAACTCAAGAGCTTTTTGTGCCTGGCAGCTATCTTGAACACACGTGGGCAAGTTCCCCAAGGTCCCTTCTAGCCTCCAGCATTTTTCAGTCCCAGCTGCCATTCTGTGTCCTCAGAATCCCTGGGGAGCTTTGAAATGTCATGTGCTGTCCCAGTATACAGGCCACCTGCTTGCTAGGAAACACCCAGTCTTCACATGCCCCAGGTAATGCCTGAAACTCAGGGGTAGAAGAACTCTCTCTTTCAAAACATTCAGCTCCTTTTGTTACTGTTATTTCCAGAACATGAATTGGATCTTTAAGAAAAAAGAGAGAGAGAAGTAACCGATCTGTTTTGTGCCAGAGCTGTCTGGTCGCTCCAAACACTTAATCCAGCCGCTCTCATTGTCTGGGATCAAAGCGCCTTCCCCACACTCTAGCTTTGTTCTACTAGAAGCAGATGAACTGGCTGAAAGCAGAGCTCCTCTGGGCTTCCGGAGGTGGGGGTAGGGGGGGGTCCCTTTTCCTGAACTTTCAGAGAACAAAGAGATTTACCAGGCAAGGATCCCAACTACAAGGTGCTAATGATTGAAATCACATGTTTGGGGGGACTTGGACAAGTGTTCCCTAAGTCAGAAGGCTTCCAGGAAGGGGAGGGGAACAGCCAGAAAAGAGAAAAGAAGCAGAGATCCAAGAGATAGGATCTGCCAGCCAGGAACTCTGTACCAAGAGGACCCAGGAACAGAACCTGGAGCCAGGAATGCTCCCAATCATCTCAAGCCATGCAGAGCACTCTCTGACAAGTGTTATCTTTCAGGAAGGCTGCCCTCCATCCATCCCCATCCATCCGCCATTGCCGATGGGTTCTCGGTTCTCAACATACCAGGAGGAGGCTCCACAGGGTCCTACTTCTTCCCGTGCTGCGTCTCAGGCATGCTGAGGATGATTTAGGGGTTGCTGAGAACGGCAAAGGACAAACTAGGAGGACACTGTTTAGAGTGAACACCAACTGCCCTTGCAGCTTTCTAATATGTAGGTGATTCACCCGATGTACCCAGTGCTGGTGTAGCAGATTTACAAACTGCTGGGGGATTTGAAGTTCCATTGAGTTCCTGAATGCTGCTGAATCAACGACTGTCCTTTGAGAACCTGTGCTCTGTACAACGAAGTCTCCAGATTATTGTACAAGTAATCAACCAGATCCTGTGATGGTATCTAATCTCAGACCCCAAGAGTGAGGAAACCCCATAAGCAAGAAACAGACTCATGGCCCCAAGAAGAACTCCATCCTCAAAGATGTATCCCAGTATGGTTGGGTCAGAACAGAAACATGCAGGTCATACTTTTAAATTTCTCCATAAAGCCGAGGTTGGAAGAAAAGGTGAGAGGTACATGGGGATAAACCAGTTGGTAAAGTGCTTGCCCCACAAGCATGAGGGCCTAGGAGCAGAGCCCAGTCAGGAGCAATACATAGTTGTAATCCTAGTATTGGGGAGGCAGACACTAGAAGAGACAAGATCCCTGAGGCTTGCTAGCTGTTATAGACAAAACCATGAGTCACAGGTTCTGAGAGAGACCTTGTTTCAAAATAAAGGTAGGGCGGAATTGGCAAATTCACAGGAAGTCTACCTCTTGCTTCAGCTTATACACACACAAACATAAGCTCACGCATGCCTATGCAAGTGCACGAGTACACACACACACACACACACACACACACGAGGGGGGGGAACAGCACTGTGAAAAAACATAGTGGCAAGCAGGTGAAGAGGAGATTTTTAAGGCACAGTGCGTGCATGTGGCAAACTCACCTCCTAGTCAAACTTCCCTAAACCCTGTTAGCTTCTGTCTCTTCACTTAAAAAATGGGGAGCAAGACTACTTAAAGCCACATACCCAGAATCTCATATCAAGCTTTGTAGCCAGTGCTATTTGTTTAAAGCCTTAAGTTGAATATACCTAACCAGACTCTTTGCCTTAGCCATGCCTCGCCATGCCTCCGCTATTGTTTACAAGCTGCGACAGGGGATAGGATGCTTTCAAGTTCAGTGAACTAAATAAATGACATCCACGGCGTTAAAAGATGTTCTATTGAGCAGAAAGAGATCACCAAGATTTCATCTGTGTACCCCACTGCCCACCTATACCCCAGCCAGCAAGGGCACGTGTGTGATTGTTTAACTTGGCTAGGCCTAGTCTCTGGCAGTCTCACTGATGTACCAGCCTGCACTGCCAGAGAGACACCTGTTTCAATGGACCCTTGCTGTGGGAAGTGTCTTGTTACTTTTGCAGGTAAGAACTGGAGCAGGGGGCACTGCTATCGAATTTCAAAACACAACCTTTGGAAAAGGGATATCAGCTCAAGCTGGCGGAACAAATAGATCCCCAAACAGTGCTATCTGGAAGAAATATAAAGAAGGTTTCGTTGAATCGTGGTGATTTTTCTTTCTCTTCTGCACGTTGGTAGTGGATGTCTCAGGACTGAATCCCCTAGGACTCTACTCAGGGAAGTGTTAAAAAGAGAGGACCATTTGCAGAGTGGAGTTTGGAGCACTTTCTGTCCACTAACTGTCTGAAATTCTTCCTGAGGAAGTTAAAGCCCTCTGTGTGGTCTTGAAATAATCAAATCAATGGCCAGATCCTTCCAAAGTCACCTAGCTGCAGCATCTGTAAAGGACCAAGACTGCTCGCTCCCACAGGCAGCCAGCTGGGCTCCAAGTCATTTCATTATCCCAAGCAAGAGATCAAAGGCACGTTGTGATCTCCTACTGCTCAGAAACTCCAACAAGGGTCTGCTATGTCCAGACCCAAACTGCAGAGGTCAATAGAGGGTGTTAGAGCAGACTGTGACTAGGATCACATCATCACCAACAGTAGTTGAGCATGCTGAGAAGAACTAGGGAGGTCCAGAACACGTTTCAGCCATCAGGAAAAGAAATGTCATTTCCAAAACATGTGTGACCAAGTTGAGGTGCTTACAATTAAACAAGTTGTTTTTACCCTATGTGAAACCACAAAGGTCCTGTTCTATGGTCTTAAATGTGGGGGTTCTCAAAGTGGTGTTGTTGTTAACATCTGGTAGGGGTTGTCTCTGAACCAAACAGCCACACTCAGACCACAAGGCTGTTAGACAGTCCAGTGCTACTCGGTTCCTTTCCCTCCTCAAACAAATTATCACAAGACAATCCAGAATCCTGTCTCTTTGTTCTTATCCAGTATCAGCTAGATTTAAAAATGTTCCAGGTAGTCTCTGACCACAGCAAAGCTTGCACTGAGAATTTGCTATAGTGGTCTGTGTATACTCATGGGTCAGAGGTCCTTAGCTTTTAGCTGGAGTGTCTTGCCTGGTGTGATAGGCTGAGTAATGGTCCCCAAGTTATCTATGTCCTTTTCCCAAGGACTTATAAATGTCTCCTTAAATGGCAAAAGGGATTTTGTAGGTATGATTACATTAAAGGTTTTGTAATGGGGAAATTATTTTTACTATCAAGGTGTGCAAGAAAGTGATGTATCTTTATAAAAGGAAGGCAGAAGAAATGGAACTGCAGAGACAGAAGAAAGCAAGTGGTGTGATGGCCACAGCCAGATGCTGTGCCTTGCAGATCAGGGAACAGCCAGAGCTAGGGCAGGCATGTGGCCAGCTCCGAACGCTGGAGAAGGAGGGGAATCGATTTCCCACTATAGCCTTCATCAAGAACCAGATCTTTGTCCTTGATTGTAGCTTGGCAAACCTGGTTTTAGACTTCTACTTTCTAACTGGAGAAGAATAAATGTGAATTGTTTTCAGTCACCAAATATGGAGACACTTGTTATAGCAGTGGCATGAAACTAATACAATTAGACAAGACCCAATTGCTCATGTATTCACCTATATCCTGCTTTTGATGTTGTTTCCTCTGAAACCCCAAGATCCCACTGGTCTCCTATACTGAATGATTTGGCCGACAAGTGACAGCCCCCAGATGACATCAACAGAGGCTGACACTGGACAGAAAAGGTCTACAATGTCTATATCCATGTTTTTAAAGCATAGGAGATGTGCACTACATGACACTGACCAGTGAATTCAATCACTCAGAGCACAGGAAGTATGATCTCAGTGAGCTTGGACTTGACACCCATGTTTTTAACAGCAGGGATTTTCAAATGAAAACAACATATTCTAAATGAAGGCAAAGAAAATTTTGCAGGACTTAGGTGAGAATCAAATCATAGGAGTTGTATTAGTAGCTAACAGTGATTAACCTTTATGGGATCAAGATTTTCACACTTACAGCCTATGACATGTATGAGGTGCTATGTAGGAGAACACAAAGCATCCCTTTCCCACAGGTCATATTTATTATACCCACTGTACAGATAAAGAAAACTGAGTTCTAGGAAGGTTTGAAAATTTTGGCAAGGTGACATGGCTGATCTAGGTCTGACTGGTGGTTGAGATGAAAGTAAATCTGCACAGATTTGAGAGACTCTCTTCTTTACTATCTGATGTCACTACCCTAAGTACAGCCATATACAATGATCAAAGACATTACAGGTCCTTTGGATCCAGAGATGGTGTCATCTCTCCTGCCTGTTGTTGATCTAGATGCTGCTATGTCATACCTCAGGATTTAACCACTGAGAGTCACGACCTTTCAGTTTAGAACACATTAATAAGAGCCGTAGCTGGGCAAAGATGAGAACGACCTCCAAGTCCAGTGTTGTAAAATACAATGTTGTAAAATATCAACAAGCCATGGTTTTACGGTAGCTTTCTTCTTTTTACATCATTTCTTTGGTAGACATCTATTGAATCCTTGCTACTCTATGCTGATCCATGGACCTGGAATTATAAAGAAGGTAGCTCATCCCTATGGCCTGTCACATTTCAGTTTAAAGTACCCAAGACTCAACTAAGTGTGGCAGCTCACACAATTAGTCTCAAATCTTTGGATGTTAAATTAGAAGGATCTAGAGTTCAAGGCCATTCCCAATGCAAAAGCAGATTTAAGGCTAGTCTGGGCTACATATGTTCCTGAAAAAAATATATAAAATAAAACAAAAGACATATGAACTTCGAGAACATGGAGCACAAGGTCAGTGCATACATGACCATCTGATGCTGGGGACCAGAGAAGAAATAGCTATATTTGCCTGAAAAAAAAAATGAGCAAAGATCGAGACACGTTGTGATTCAGCTAAATTGCTAAGACTTGCCAGAGAGGAAAGAAGGTCCTGTTGACTAGAGGGAGACATTTATACACGCAAAGTCCTAATGAAAAAAATCTAAGCCACATTGCTAGAATGCAGGTTTCTGTTTGGTGGGGAGAGTGGGAGACAGAGAAGGTTGGATTTCTACCCTAAAGGAACTTCTTCTATTTCTAACAAAGACTAGAATTATCCACCAGGCTGTTACAGTTAAATCTCAAATGGGCTGAGCCTCCAGTCTTTCCTCCCCCTCTCCCCTCAAACTC
The DNA here is from genome assembly GCF_004785775.1 of Grammomys surdaster. Lineage (NCBI taxonomy): Eukaryota > Metazoa > Chordata > Mammalia > Rodentia > Muridae > Grammomys > Grammomys surdaster. Next base: position 803,347 of record NW_021604646.1, on the reverse strand, counting down.
TTGAACCTGAACTCTTAAGCATGTCCCAGCGAAGCTCCCATGTTAATGAGGGAACGGCAAGGCAAGGCATCTCATTCATATGCAAACACTCTGACACAGACGCTATATGAAATGAATTCAGATGGAATATGCCAGCGTGCTTTTTTCCCCTTAAATCCTTTCAGAGAGTTATGATGTTGCTACGTAAGTTAATGAGAGGAATGGAAGAGCAAACGCTGCTCTCAAAACCTGTCAACAGTATAACTATTTAGATGGGTATTAAAGCCAGACACTGGCACATAATTTGAGGGTATGGTTGAAGACATCTTAAGAATATTTTGTTTCTGACAATTGAATCATAATTCTAATAGACATCTCCAAAAAGAGTAGCAGTAGCAGCAGCCATGTTACGTTTATTTAGACGACGCTGAAGATCTTTGATTCAAAGTGCTGGCTGAAGTGACAGGACCCAGCTCTTAGAATGTCAGACCTGCCAAAGGGTTTAAATTTTATTATAACACTAAGTGCTCGAGAAATATTATCTCCATACGTGATGCTATGCAGGGTGCTATACATATATTCTTTGTTTAATCTTCACAGTACTTTTTTTTTTGAGGTAGCAACTTGCAGTATCCTCACTTTATAGACATGTAAGCGGAGGCATAGAGAAAAATCCATGACTTGCCCAAAGCTACATAGCTCAGGAGTAATAGAATGGAGCTGTCAAAACATACAACCTGTCTTAATTCTCACTCACTGCCCTATAGCCCCCATGAGTAATGAAATCCTATGGAGGCAACCTGGCCAAATGTTTCTTCGTAGATACTTTGGAATAAAACTATTTGCCTTTAACCATCAGTGAAAATGAGATTTCATAAAATCTTGCAAAGAGGTAGTGTCTTTGAGCAAGTTGAAATCTGGCTTAGAATCTAGATTAGGGGATATCCATTAGACATGCAGCCACAGACAAATGTCTAAACTTTGTCTACCATGGTTTGGTCATGTGCATCACAAGGATACTCTAATCTACTATATAAAGTTGTCACTGGGAGAACGCAGACTCCTAAATCAAACTTTATGAAAAAAAATCTCTATTTTTCTTCAGTTGTCCTCAAGTCTCTCCCTCCCTCTCTTTCTCTCTCTCTCTCTCCCTCTCTCTCCCTCTCTCTCTCTCTCTCTCTCTCTCTCTCTCTCTCTCTCTCTCTCTCTCTCATCTCTGACTCCTAATTGCAGATACAATTGAAAATCCTAGCTAGTGCCCCAGCACAATGCCGTATCTGCCTGCTGCCTGTTGCCTGCTGACACATTTCCCATCATGATGGGTCATGGACCCAGGCTCTGAAACTGTAAGCCCCCAATAAACTCTTTCTTCTGTAAGTTGCCTTGGTCGCTGTGTCTCAACAGAGCAATAGAAAAGCACCTAAGGCAAGAAAGGAGATCCCTGAGTGAAAAGAACTTAAGGCAAGCTAGAGATGAGACAAGCACCTCAAAGCCAACCATTCCTGCTGAGAGACTCTCCTTGTGCATAAGCACACAATTTGCTGACCCTAGTCTAGGTTGTATGGCACTTTGTGTTTCCAACGACCTTCTGCGGTGAGTTGGATTATCTTTCCTTACACATGGTAGAAATGTGGCTTTCATCAACTAAGTACCTCGCCTACACATTCCCTGTAAGCAGTGGATCTGGGATTTGAATAAGTCTATCCAGATGCAAAGATTCCTCCTTTGGCCAAGACTCTGTTCTCCATTTCCATAGAGGGATCATTGTATCTACTTCTTAATCCTGGGCAAGAGCTGATGGATTATGTTGCTGTGTGTGAGAAAGTGTATCAAAGTACCTGGATCTCAGCATGTCGATTTTTAATCAGTCAATATCGTCTTACAACTTGCTGGTATCTACAAACCAAAGGAGACACTAGGATGACAAGTCCTCAGCATGTGCTCTGACAGCAAGGTGTTAGAAGGCCTGACCCTGGGTGAATACAGTGAATAAATGAATGGAAGCCAAGGAGCACTTCTCTATGATAGCACAGCATTTCATCCTCACAGTAAACTAAGAGGCGAGGCCAGTATTTAATCACCATTATCCAGAAGAAAAAGTGAGGGTTGGAGAGCTTGAAGCGACTGAAAAGAATGCTTAAAGCATTGTTTAAGCACCAGACACTACCGGGTCTATTAATATACGCCGAGAAACTTCCACCAGGACAGCAACACCCAAGCCTGCTGCTAAGACAGCAAATCCTCAAAATCATGTCAAGAAGAAGCCTCTCTTTACTTAATAAAGCCCGATGAGCCTTTAAAAATAGTGCTGCAGTTGATTGTATTCCTGGAGCACAGGGCAGCTGAATAGAATATTTTAATGCTATGTTCTGAGGAAGGCTTTCACCAGCAATGCAATAGCAATAGGCAAAGCCTTGAGGACAAGCTAGCCTTGGAATGTTTGGACATACGCATTCTGCGTTCTGGTTTGAAATCTTTCAGTACTCTGTCCTCCTTCTCTGAGACCAGGGACAGGATATGCTGCGGGGATTTGCTGCTTGCTTTGTGGAATTTGCATATCATGGTTGAAATGCTGAAATCTGGAGTGGGTGTAAGTCATCCTTAGCCATCCCATCTATTAATCCTGACCCAGTGGGAAGCACTCCTGCTGACTGCATCTTCCTCTAAAGTCCTTATAAGCACTACACCACCAGCACTCATTGTGTGCCATGAGAGAAAGAAAAAAAGGAAAAGAATATCACTAACACTACCACCACCACCACCATCATCATCACCACCACCACCACCATAATCACCACCACCACCA
>NW_021604646.1:787699-800462 GCF_004785775.1 Grammomys surdaster | reverse complement strand
CACCACCACCACCACCACCACCACCACCACCACCACCACCACCCTGCCTTTTCTCTTATTCTTGTCTGCAAAGTTATATTTCAGGACCAGAGCAGAAATAACAAAGGAGGGTCCACAGAGGACCCAGTGAACACAATCTGAAATTGACCTTTCACCTTTCCCATGAATCTCTTCAAGTTCAAACAGATTCATCCCACCCCCAAAAAAACTGAGCCAGAAATCTGATTGCAATATAAGAAAGAAAGTAATTTTGGACCACATCCCATTGTCGTTACTCTGTTAATTGGTTTGTCCCAGCTTTGCTCCTTTTTTATGATCTTTGGACAATGAAAAATGTCACCACTGAGTTTTAATTTGTACAGTATGGCATGCCTCTTGGTTCCAGTTAAAGATGGCCTCTGGGGCCAGAGGTGACTCGTAGGATAGCATTGCTTTCTGTCCAGTCCATGACATGCTCTCCCCTTCTCTGGTGCTTGCTGCCATTTTCCAAGCACCTCATCAGCATCTCCACATGCTCACATGTTCCGGCAAGGGTCTCAAGGCTGAACATCTGTTATTCCAGCACTCCAGGGACAAGAGAATATCAAATTGAAGGCCAGCTATGGTGAAATCGAGAGGTACTGGGAAGGGGGCATATTCCCTTCCTCAAAGAACTCAACCTCTACCTCTTTCCCCAAAAGCAAAAACTGCAAGGCTCAGGGCTCCACCTTCATTAATTAGGATCAAATCTCAATCCCTGGTAACCCCAAGAAAAGAAAAGGCAGCCAATCATGCTAAGAGGCTGTAAAAGAACTTCCTCTAATCCTCCCAAAGCACTCAAGAGAAGGCTTTCAGCCAAGTCAGGGTCATTTAATGTAGTCTGCTTTGGAAAAGATATTAAAACAGATTAAGTTCATTAAAAAAGGAAGAAAAGGAACCTCGTCTAAAGCAATGACCTCTGCCCAGAAGCCTTGTTAAAACAAGTACCCTTTCTCAGGATCTGAAATGTGTTGGAAATTTCAACAAAACTATGCAGAGAGGCAGGGCAAACCTTCACTAGGGAGCAGATCTGTCTGCCTAGCAAACCAGCAGAAAACCAGAAGCAAATATTACTGTAGGTCCAGCACTGAAGGGGAACGGGAAGGGGCAGTGGAGTCTCTTTTCTCAAATACTGCAGCATGGACAGGGATGACATTTAGACAGAAAAATAAAGCTGCCTGGCAACACACAGTGAACACAGCAAGAGGATCCCCCAGAGAAAGGACTCCCACTCTGAACCTTCAGCAAGGAGTCAAGTCTGGAAGAACACAGAGGGAGATCCTCTAGGCAGGAGAGTGTCTGGAGCCAACACAAGCAATTGACAATGAGGACAGTCCACAGTTAGCCCAGTGAGAGGGTGGGAAAAGCAGATTGTATCCTGCAGAGCTTAGACACAAGCCAATGAGCTGTGAGCTTATCCTAAACAGCAGTGTGTGGTATGGTCACTTTAGCTCTCTCCCGTGACAAAACACTTGACAGAACGGCTTAAAGACAGATTTATTTTGGCTCCTGGTTTCCGGGGATTTAGGCCATGGTTGTTTGCTTTCATATGCTTGGGTAGATCATCACAGACACAGAAGCTCATAATAGGACTTTCATTATGGTGGAAGGAAAACAGAGACGAGTAGAGGAGAGGAAGAATCAAGGAAAATATACCCCCTTTGAACACAATCCCTGAAACCAACCCCTCCCACTAAGCTCCACCTCTTTATTATTTTTAATCATTTCTATGATTTTTTACCACCTCACCATCTCATGCTGAATAAATCAAGGGATTAATCCATTCCTTGAGTCAGAGTTTTTACGATTTAATTTTCTCTGGATACACCCAAACCTATATTCCCCCAGAATCATGCCTCATTCATCTCTTAGCTCCTGGAAATGGTCTTGGTCTTGTTCCTACTCATATCCTCAGAATGCACAAGTTTCAGTTATGTTATTTCTCTTATTTTTCTCTACATATTAACTTAAGAAGTTATCAGCTAGGGCCATTATCCCATCAACAGAATATTTGGTGTCATGAATATAACGGGGGAACAAAGATGGCCTTTATGGGTAGTGTAAAAGGGCACAAAATGAGCTTATTGCTCAAGGAAGAACTTCCCTAGGTGAATAGGGACATGCTTGTGCCCTCTGTAATAATAATTATAACAATAATAAAACAATAACAATAAAATCATATATCAACTCTATGGAGTAACCTATACACCTTTGTTGACAGCACAGTAACAGTGTGTCGAGGGGTTTGTTGAATACCTGGATTCCTATCAACCATGCCCAGCATCTTCTTGTCACTCTAGTAGGTATATTACCCTTCAATAAAAGAGACCTTTTAAAAAGTGGGAAAAAGAAACAAAGGGAATGTTATTGTTCTCTCTTCCAGGAGTTCTTAACCTAATGGGATCCCATGTAATCCCCCCAAAAATGAATCATGGTTTTCTGTCCTGGCCCAAAAAAGAGCAAACATGCCTCTTATAAGTATAGATGCTGAGGACTGGGGCTATAGCTCAGGAGCAAAGCAATTGTGTATCATGAAGGCTACACTGGGTTCACTTGCCATCCCTGAAAATCCAGTGGATGCCAACATCACAGATAGAAGATATTTAAGACATGCTATTGCTACATTGACCATTATATCTCTCAGAACTTCAGATAGCTTCTGGCACAGTATAGCTGAATTTTCCAAAGGGAAAACAAAGAGATATCTCTATTTGTTGTGTGTTGTGCAAAAATGTGATAGGCTGAGTTATTTTTGAAAGAATCTCAAGGAAACTGCAGATACCCCATGCAGCTACTAACGTAAGAAAAAGATAATTTTACAGGGTGCCTTTAGATGGAGTAAGACCCCGAAAGAGTGCTTTGGTTTTGTGAGAGGTTAGGAAAACTTAGATTCAAGAAATCCTTTCAGGCTCTAATCAAGAAAATTTCATTTTGGAGCAATATCCCATGACATACTCACTCAGCATGTACTTCTCAGCATCTTCCATGAGCTGGAAGGCCAGCCTTTGTTTGCATGCATTGCAAAAAGACAACTAGAGGCTGAGGAAAGGGCTCAATTGATAAAATTTTTGCCATAGAATTTTGAATGGCTGAGTTTGATTCCCAGAACTCTCATAAAATGCTTAGGCATGGTGACACTTGTGCCTATACTCCCATTGCTGTAGAAGGAGAGATGGAAGGAGCCTTGTGGATTGCTGACCAGTTACTGTACCCAAATTGGTGAAGATCAGCTTTTGTGGGAGCCCTTATCTCATAAAATAAGGTGGAGGGCAATTGAGAATGACATAAAACACACACACACACACACACACACACACACGTACACACACATACACACACCATGTGCACACATATACAAAAAGAGAACTAGATCATGGTTCTTACATCCTCAGCAGAACCCTACTAAGGAGCCTATTGATTTAAATCTAAACTGAAGCTTTTTTGGATACCCTCAAAGATTATGATAAGGGCATGAGATGGCTAAAATTGAAAATGCCCTGTTATAAGAATCACTGTACAGTCTTTTCATGGGGATTATCCTAGTACTGAGGAAGTAGGGCAGCCTATTGTTTGGGTTTGCAGAAACTGAAGGGTCTCTGGGGGACATGCCAGTTAAGCTAACTGCTGTAGGTGGGGAAAAACCATCCTTTCAAAATGTGCTCAAGTCCATGGAGGTGCACTCGTCCCTGAACCAGCCCTTGTGACATTGCTCCATTCCAATTTGCATCTCTTCCTGCTTGATTCTGGCATCTCTAGGCTTCCCTCCCTTTATTCTGGCTTCTTTCCCTTTAGTTCTGAAGAGTCCCCTACAGGATTTAATTTGGTTTATTCCCGGAATTTTTAGGGAGAAATACAAAGAGGGAGAGAGAGATAGAGTCATAGAGACAGAGAGAGATTGGAGATGGGCACATGGACACAAATGCCATGTTACATACATGTGTGGAGATCAGAGGACAACTTTGTGGAGTTGGTTCTTTCCTTCTACCTTTACATAGTTTCAGGGACTGAACTCAGGTAACAGGCTGGCTTTTGTGGCAAGAGCCTTTACCCCTCCACCCCCGGGCCTTTATCCATTGGCCTAAAGTCGTGTAAGTCTTGGATAGCCATGACTACAATCTATACATGCCAGTACCCAGTACTACCGCTGACACCAATTTAGCTCCACTCCATGGGTGAAAATCCTCGCAGTAGAGATTAGAAATAGAGACTTGGGAGATTCAGGTCCCATGAGACCAAGTTTTGGCCCCTTGTTAACAAAAGACCTTGGAGCCCTGTATCACCTTCCCATGTGGATCATCTTCCAACTCTAATTTAAAAAAAAAAAAATCAAAGAAACACCAAATTTGAGGACTTTTTTGGAAACTAGATTCTCCTTAGAAGCCAAATGAGACAAATGACCATGCACTGAAACAGTTCAATCTATGAGACAATGGCTTCTAACCACTTCTAGTAGATCTCTGTGAACGTAGCAACACTTTAGCAGAATGGCCAACCCTTGAGAACAACATGGAGAATTGCAACCATCTTGTGTCAGGTATTAAGGAATGACATGGTTCAGTCAGTGTCTGGGACCTCCTTTGTGAGGCCACCCTAGAATGAAACCTTATTCTCTATCTTTGTCTTCCTGTTTGCCCAACCCCCCCCCAACATAATAATAATAAAATAAAAATTAGAGATGAAGGAAGAGTGACAGAAAGTCCATCCTGTCATTCCAGTCTTAGCAATGACTACATACAAGTCCAGAAATGGTTGACAGAGGAAAGTCTGGCAAAGATCCCAAGCTAATAGAATAAGAAGCTGCTGAATTGGCGTTCACATCTCTGATCCAAGCTCATTTTTCTGACTTTCCTCCTGACAATTCTGCTTATGGAGAGTGTAGAGGATAAGAGCAACGAAAATCAGGGAGTATCTTCCAAAATTCTCCAGTCTCAGCTTTGCTAAGGTCCTCCTCCTGGAAGGCCACCAGGATCTACATTCTCTTCAAATCAGGCAAATGTGGACTTTGAAAAGCTTCAATCAGGTGTCTAATAAGGCTGCTTACACTGACAGTTAGAAACCTGTTCATGAGACTATCCAGCCTCCCAGGCATTGGGATTCATGACTGAACTCCACAGAAAACTCTCTCAGAGTTCTGTGAACCCCCTGAGAGACATCAAGCATTCTATGTCCAGTCACGAGCATTTTTCTAGGAGAGAGTCCATGATTTTTTATTAGGTTCTCCGGATACTTTCTAACTCTCAACAAATTTGGGGCTACCTCTCTGCTGAAAATGTGTTCCTTATAAAGCAAGAATGTGAATTCCATCCTTTCCAACCTCAACAGGCTCTGGACACGTGTAATTTTAAGTCATTATTCAGACTACTCGCTAGGCTTGCATTTAAGAGAATGATGTTTTCCCAACTTAATGTAATATTGCTATTGGCAAATAGATCACTTTTAGAGTTATTGAACCTGCCAACTTTTATATCCACCAAGGTAAAAACGCTCACCAGATTTTGTCTTTTCATTCTCTCAAAGGGCTTTAATAGATTCCTGTCTAGGATCAAAAGGTTGGATGAATACCGGCCATGCATAAAGTCTTGTGGGTTAATTAAGATGATCATTAGCCACTCAGGCTCGTGCTTAGCTCCGTGATTTGTGGGTAGCAGGTTTGCATTTGTCAGACACAGTTGCTCCACCAGGACCTGCGTGTGCACGGAGAATGGTGAAGCAGATAGTAGACCCTCGCAGTACACCCAGCTTTCTGAGCCCCTGTTCTGCTGACTGCCATCTGAATCCCTTTTCTTTTGATTTGACCCCTCAAGACACTGTGGTAGGAATTTTCATTTGAACATTTGTGAGCAATGCTTTCACTATTTGGATTGAGTCCTTGTATTCTCAGTTGGTATGTGTCTGTATTATAGACTGGACGTTGAAGTAGTGTATTCATTCTGTCTCCTTCTTCTGTACCATTTATTCATCATTCAATTACTCATGGGGCACATAGTGTGCTCTACTCAGACTGCTAGATGAGAGATTAAAATAAGATGGCATTTGCAGTTTGTGTCCTTACAGCCCAGTGCAAGGCAAAGGAGAAACCGGGACAATGTGGCAACCAATTAAGTAGAGGTAAACAGCCTCCTCCGGATAACTGTTGTTGTACCTTGAAGGACCAGAAAAACTGAGATGGGTGAATGGGGAATGATTGGTCAAAGAGTTTATCCCAGGCAGAAGGAATGGATCCTGTGAGATAGAGCAGAAAGGTGGCAGGAATAGGCTGAGTTCACAGCAACTGGAACTCTGTGGGGACAACCATTCTCTTCCACAGATGTGATCAGTCTCATCAAGGTTAGTTGGCTTCTTGCTGTTCCCATCAACCAAGTGGGATAGTCACAGGCTGAAATCCTAACTGCAAAAGTCACAATTAGATTTCAATAGCATCTTAAGGACAGCACCCTTTTGATATAATTAAAGCCTTCATAAGAAGAAAAAGATACAGAGAACTTTAGCATGTACCCTAGAAAGGCCCTGGGATCGCTGCAAATCAAGAAGTCTTGCTTCACTAGGAGTCAAATCTAGGGACCCTTGATGTTTGACTTTGCAGTATGTGGAACTGTAAGAAGGAAACACAAGCTGTCAAATCCACCCAGCCCCTGCTGCTTCATTATATCAGACATGCTAATCGAGAGCTGCCTCCTCTGGAAGTCTGACAAGCTGTGCCTGAGTTCCCAACTCCATAAGCCTGGGTGAACTATCATGCCTGGAATGAAGTATACACAGCCAGGAGGGAAAGAAGGAAAGTGGGGGGGGGGGAGTTTCACACTTCCAAGAACCATGCCAAATAGTCTCCTTGTGCCCTCTTATCTGGGCAATGAGAACACAAGGGTTAAGAGAATAAGAATCTTATCCAGTCTTGCATGGTGATTTATCAGTAATCACTAACATCTCTATCCTTTGAAGATATTGTGGGTTTAACTCTTTGCTAGCCAAACCCAATGCCAATTCATAGCCACTCCTATTGTAGAAACCCAGGAACTCTGTGCTAAGTAGCATACTCTAGAGATCATCACCATGAATGAACAGAACCAGAGTCTTAAGAATATGCTTAATGTGGATCTGGGGTGTTAGCATTACAAGCAAAGTAGACCTTGTACAAGAGTATGAGATTTCAAAACCAGCATTGTTCACTTGGTTATGTGTCTTTACAAGAGGCACTGTTGAATGCAAATGCATTACCTGATAAATAACAACTATCCTCAAGTGCTTTCTGTATGTCAGATGCTCTGCTGGGTGTGTCTAATTATGGCAGTTACCCAGCCAAATACCTGTCACTTTTCAGGCAGACAGAATAGTTCAGGGACTACTCCAAACCTGCAAAATCACGCAGTGTAAAAATCTTCAAGGGAAAGTTGATGGGGACAAGAACTTATTTTCTTCAAATTAAAACAAAAACAAAACCACAGCAAAAGAGTTTAAACAGTATCAACAACCCAGTATTCAAAACACTTTAAACAATCAAAACAGAGAACTCAGAATAACTAGCTGGTTGTATCTAAGAGTCTAAGTTTAGTTTAGTTTAGTTTAGTTTAGTTTAGTTTAGTTTAGTTTACTCTAGTTTTGTTGTTGTTGTTGTTGTTATTGTTGTTGTTGTTTTAACAAACTACACATGAAGGGAATGTTGAAATGTCCAAAGGCCTTTGAGGGACCTCAAACTCAATGTTGGTGAGAAGGATGTCTTGGTTGCCAACATGAATTTAGCCTTCACTGATAGAAATAGAATCCCACTAGGAAAGGATGTTTTCTTTGGGAACTTTGGGGATTCCACTTGCTGAATGAATATGGTAGAGCGTGTGAACCCTCAAATTCTCTGGAGCTGAGAAAACTATTGGAAGTTACTATTCCTTCTGCCTGGGAAGTGGAAGCTATGGCAGGTACAATCAGCTGAATGTAAAGAAAGAACAAGATGACAGAGTGCTCAGCCCAGCATTGATTGATGAAATTACCTCTTGAAACTAGATCCTTGAATCTGAAGGGCCATGAGAGGGCTAGAGGTAATTGAGTCTCAGCAAAATCAGATCTGAAATGTTCATGGAGAACACTTTAGGTAAAGATGCAATGGAGATATATCCTTTGCCCTCTGAAGAAACTCAGAGGATCTCTGGGATGAGCCCAGGCAATGTGTTAAGAATGTTGTTAGTGTGGACCTTCAGATGATGAACAGATCAGAGCTTTCATCCTCAGTCAAAGGGCACTTGCAGCAGCCAAGAAAAGGAGTCATGCAAATGCTCAAGGTGTTTTTATACTAAGTCAAATTTTCACCATGGAGAAAAGAATCCCTTTGAACATCCCTAAGGGAGATTTACAATCACGTCTAATCATTGCAGATCTTGAAATATCTCCCCTTCTTGCAGGACTTCCATAGAACTTGCTTCATTACAGCTTCTCAAACAGATGCTATGAATGTTGCAACCTAACAAGACCATTGTCTCAAAATTTAAAATAGATGAAGGACCAGGAATACCATTTTCTAGTAAAGACTTTCCCGAGTATGTATATGGGGTTATATTCAGTTATGACTACCACAGTAAAAAACACAGAGAAAGAGGAGTGAGAGAGAGAAAAAAGGAGGAAGGATGGAGGAAGACAGCCTACTATCACATCAAATGTATATTTGTTGGCAGATGCTCACAACAGAGACCTAGGAGAAATGGATCCTGTTTTCAAGGAGGCTGCCATCTGGACAGGGAGCTGGATACATACTTTACTACTTATGAGACACCATCGGTCAAAGCCATAGAGCATGTGAGGATGTCTTTTGAATTTCGAGGTAATAAGGGTAAAAATAAATTCTTGCTCAGTTATTATAGTTTTAACCAAATAAATTATCTCATTTTTGAAAACCTAAAATGAACAACTGAAAGATATGATAACAGGTTTACACCATGTACTGTTTCATATACATGGTAAATTCCTTTCAATTCTCTTGGTATTTCTCCTAGCAGTTTCCTTTTAAAAATTTTGGGGCAGAAATGGGAGAGAACAAGAAGTACAGTGTAGTTTGTCTAGGAGTTGTCTTTTCTGTTTTCTCTTGCTATCATTGGTTATAGCAGATTGAGTTGTTCATAAAAGATAAAATTTAATTTGACTGTTGGCTCAACTCTACAATCTCAAGTACTCCACAGACTGAAGCAGGAGGACCGTGAGTTCCCAGCCTTGGTTACAAAGTAAGTTCAAATCTAAACAGAGAACTGAGCAGAAACTAAAAAGTAAAGTAAAGGTTTATTGATGTGGTTCAGTCATAGAGTACTTGTCTAGCACATGAAAAGGCTGCAAGTCCAATCTCTGGCATACTCACCCAGGAATTTATTTGTCTTATGTTTCTGAAGGCTAGGAGGCCCAAGGTCACATCTGATGTGTTAGTTGTCCTGTTGCTATAATAAAACACCTGGCAAAAGCAGATTAAGGAAGAAAGCATTTATTTTGACTCACAATTAAGAGTAAAATCCATAAGGAGGAGTCTCACGACAGGAGCTTGAAATATCTGATCACATCACATCCATGGTCAGAAAACAGAAGGAGGCAAGTGCCTGTATTTAGCTCAGTTTCTCCTTTTGTTCAGTCTGGGACCCCATCCCATTGAACTATACAAATCACATTTAGGATGTGTTTCCCCGTGTCAATGAACCTAATCTAGACAACTTCTCACAGATATACCCAGAAACTTATTCCATGGTAATTTTAAATCCTACCAAGTTGAAAATCCATAGGAACTCTCAAAGCTTCACCCTAACTTGATGTCCAAATACATTATTTTTATGCTATATGGATCTTTGGCCCCTTGCCTTCACAGGCTCATGGCCATTCCATATTTTAAAATGCATGAAGTCCAACACTCAAATTTCCCATAATTTTTAATAATTCCAATACTGTTTATAATTTAAGTTTCACCTGAGATGCAATGCATGATCTTAACAGTAACCTCAAAATTAAAAAAAGAAAAGGAAAGGAAAGAAAGAAAGGAAGGAAGGAAGGAAGGAAGGAAGGAAGAAAGAACAAAAGAAAGAAAGAAAGAAAGAAAGAAAGAAAGAAAGAAAGAAAGAAAGAAAGAAAGAAAGAGAAAGAAAGAGAGAGAGAGAGAAAGAACAGAAGGATGGAAGAAAGGAAGGAAGAAAGGAAGAAAGAAAGAGACCAAGTTACATACTTACTTCCAACATATAATGGTACAAAATAAACATTCCTATTCTAAAATGAAATGATGGAATAATTGCACTAAAGCAAGCTCAACATAAACATAGAAAGTACCAAACCCAAAGCTCTTCATTCAGCATCTGAGGAACGTGACAGAATCATCTGGGTACCATATGGCTTAGGTAGAACCACCCTTTCAGCTCTGCTGTCTACAGCACTCATAACCTTTCTCTTTGGCTGGCTTTATTCCATCCTTAAAGCTTTCCTCATTGGAGACCCCATTATTTGGCATCTCCAATATTCTGTAATCACTTAGGCTTCACTCTGACGACTTTAAACTGTGTCCTGTCTACGAGGTCTCTAACCTTCCCACACATTGTTGGGCACTCTGGAACTATGATGCAAAACTCCATGATCTCCTCAATCTGCATCCTTTTTAAACTGTAAATCTTGCTTCCAAGCTCTGCTGTCAGCTTGGCTTGCAGCCTGACCCTCATAGACTACAATTTTAGTAGCTTCTGGAGAAACACTTCCTTGGGCAACTGCTTTGGGGGAACAAAGAACTCCTTCAAGTGATACTCCCCTTAGTCTCTCCCTGCTTTCAAATGAATTTGCATTCTCAATTACGGAGTCTTTGATGAGTAAAATCTTGCTTTCAAGACATCTTTCCTGATGTCCCACTACAGTGGGTCAAGTTTAACTTTAACGGAACTAATCTCTTTAACAATTACAGATGTTTTCAAACTTGATTTATCTATAGGCTTAAACTTGTTTATATTCTGTTATTCTCCAAACTTCACATTCTTAGCATCTTTCTGCTTCACTTTTTGTTCTTTTTCACTGTAGACCATGAATGAGAACAGTAAACAGTAATCTTACCACAGACTCAGTGCTCTCCTGTCTTGAAATTACTTCCACAAAACAAATTAGTCCATTATTCCTGTATTAAACCTTACTCTAGTTCTCAAGACATGGATAGAATGTTGACAAATTCTTTATCACAATATTACACAAATGCTTTCTGCTCCACTCTGGTTCATGCTATCTTGTTTCTCCACTCTCTGAAACCTAAACAGCTGGGTCTTCAATGAAAGAATTTATCTCAAAATTCTGGTAATCCAAAGGACTACCAGAATCCCCTATAGATTTCTGCTTACAGCATGCAAGGGCCTTTTTTGCCCAAAGTTTCAAACTCTTCCATATCACTCCCACAGCCATTTCCAAATATCTAAGAACTATATAGTCACGTTTATTGTATTACTAAGCCCACTTCTGATATCAGTTTCCTGTATTAGTTATTTGTCTTGATGCTATAACAAAATTGACAAAATCAATTTAAGGAAGGAAGTTTTTATTTTGGCTCACAGTTTGAGGATATGGTAGAACATAGTCATGATAGCAAAAGATTGAGGAATCTGATCATGCTGGATTACTAGGCAAGAAGCAGAGACTAATGAATACTTATGGTCAGCTCACTTCTTTTTTGCTTTTGGACACCAGCCTATGGATTGGTATCACCCACATTTAATGTGATTCTTGTCATGTCAATTAAGTTAACCAGTATAATCACTCACAAACATCACCAGAGATTTGTGTCCACGGTGATTCTAAATCCCATCAAGTTGAAAATCAAGATGGACCATTACAACTTGTAAGGCTAATCTTGTTAGTGGGGACTTTCTCCTGTATTAATCCCTTGTTAATACAGTCATTATGTGGCAAGAAAAACATATTCATGAGACAAGGACAAATTGCTTCTTTGAGAAAATGACTCTGAAGATAGTCCATTAACCTTCTAATCCATGAATTGATCAATATATCCATGAGGGTAAAACTCTCATGACCTTCTTGCCTCTTAGAGGTCTTACCTAGGCCTTTCTCTTAATTTCCCAAAATGGGGATTAAACCTCAGCATGAGTTGTAGTGAGGGCATTTGAACCATAAACCCATAACTGAGGACATTGAAGAACATACTTCCCAAAACCTTTCGCTATAATGAGTATCTATGAAAGACTAAGTCCTCCAGATGAATTTTCTTCAATTTAGCTAGGGTATTTTTGTAGATTTTTTGCCTGGGATAGATCTCACAAAACACCCTTTGTATTGCTGTTCTTTCTCGTTTTATTGCTACTGTTTTTGTTGCAAAAATAAGTAACTTCACAAAGAACAAGGTTAAGAAAACATAGTAAGTTGAGTGACAAGAGCTAGATATCCATAGTCACACATTCATTGGTCAAAAATGCAGGGAATGTGGCTGGAAACAGCTATTATCTTTATGGAATGCATTTCCACTTTATTTTCATTTCTATACTTTTTTGAATTTCTAATGCATCCAAATAGAATATTTTACTTTCCTAATTCAGAAGAAATTATTTCTTGATTTACAACCAAATAAAAAACTATTTGTGGCACCCAGGGACATTCTTTATTCACTACTGTGCCAGTTGTAGAAATTTAAATTGTTATTTTTTTTTACAAATACTTGGGAGTATTCTTGAATAGCCTTAAGATGCTGAGATATGAAAATGGACAATTTTTTGCACAGACAATTTTTTCCCAGTAGCTTTACAAGTATAAT
>NW_021604646.1:755991-787599 GCF_004785775.1 Grammomys surdaster | reverse complement strand
GAGAGAGAGACATGCACATTCACAAACCCCCTCTTCTGACTCAGAGATCCCACAGGTAGGAAGTTTTAACAAAACCAGAATGAAGAGCCAGAAAACCACTTGTCCAAGGCCTAGAGACTTGTAGGCAGGCTCTTAATGTTAATGGTAGATGGGCAATCCTGATTTTTTTCCTTCTATCTCCCACCCTGTTCATTTCTTTATTCTCTGGGTCAGTAGAGAGTGTGGATGCAGCCATACTACATGAGTATATTCTTCCAGATGTCCATGAAGAGTAACAAGTTGCCTCTTAATCAGCCCTCAGCTGTTGGTGTTTTCATTACTCAAACTGCATCAATCAGCAAGTGAATCCTCCAGCTAAATTGCATCAGGCACCAGAGCAGTAATGAGTAACCTCCCTATTTCCCCTTACTGGGGTTATCCTACTTCCCCTCATCCCTCATCCAGAAGCCTGGGCTTGCAGGTGCCTCACTAGGGAAACAGGGTTCCTTTGCCTGGTTTCACTGTGTCCTCAGCCCTGTACTTGTGATAACTGTATTTGTGATGACATAACTGGGCTGACAACTAGACATCTCACTTCCTGAACTCTGGAAAACTGAGCATGTGACTGCCACAGAAGAAAAGGACGGGGCATAGTCCACATTGTAATTCTGAGTTTCTGTTCTCTATTCACACCCTTCTGTACCATAATGGAAACAGAATAACTTTTATGAAATAAATACACATAGCAAGGAATCAATCACCATCTTGTTATTGCAACAGATATAATGGATACGAGTTGATATCTGTCCTCTGTCCGCCACCATTTAAAATGAGCCTACCAGGGAGGACAGATTGCAAATGACACAAAATGGGCCTGGATGATATTCTTTTTTAGAGCTGTTTGAAGAATCCCAATCTGCCCTTTCTCAAATCATCACAATCAGCAACCATTTTGCTTCTGGTCTTTGCAGGCACTGCCAATCCCTGATTGAGGCAGTAGGAGGTTCTGGGGAAAAGTGACAGGCTTCCAGCAGTTCCATCTTGCCAGCTCACTCTCAGCCTGACCTTGAACACATTCCTTAAAGTTTAAGGGCCTCAAGCTCCCTGTGTTTGATACACAGGGGCTCATTAAGGAACATTAAGGGTCCTCCTCTTGACGTATATACCTGCAATATAAAATTCCAAAATGTTGGCTTGGGGCAAACAGAAATGTCCCCTGAAAGCCCTTCTGAGACAAGTCAGCCATATTTGTGTCCACACAGCCTTAGTCACCCCAGCAGCAGATCCATCCAGAGGTTCAATCTAGTTTGAAGTTCCTGAGAGTGAGACATCTTAACTAATTTGTCTGACCCTACTGCCAGTAACAGCCTTGGCAGGCCTATTTGGCATTCTGATGACATTTGGCTTAACTATGGCTCCAGCAGGACGTCTCCCAGGCTCTGTGCTTGCCCATCTTAGGTATTCTGAAATTATAAAGTAGAAACCCACATGTGGAAACATCACCACTCCCATCTACTGAATCTTGAAGATTCTTCTGTCATTTACAACCCCCAAAAGAGTCTGTCCCCATTTGGGCAGCAGGAGTCAGTCTTAAATTACCTAAAGAGCCCAAGTGCTGGGTCTGGGCTCCATTTGTTTACAAAATAGGCACTTTCAAAGGCCCTTTACTAGGGACTGGCAATTCCCAGGTCCCCTGCTATAGGCTGATGCATAATGCATAAGGTGCTGGGAAATGTGTATTCATGAGGGCGGCTTGGCTTTTGTCAAAAAGAACTGTGAAATATTATGATGGAACAATTTTCATTTCTGCCACATTGTTTTTATAGTGCATTCATGACTGGGGATTGAGGGCTTTTTGAGTTTTGTCTGGTGCAGATGTTGCGGTGCAGAGAGCTGCTTTAGACGTCTGTATTTTCCAACTTTGTTGCTGACAATTACATGAAGCAGAGAGAGGGGCCTCTCCCATGGAGACAAAGGATGCATGTCCTCAAGTGATCTGGGGCCTGATTTACTCAGGAAGGTGGGCAAGCAGAGTAAAAGATGGAAAAGGGAAGAAAGGGCCGGAGGGAAGGAGATGGCTGGGAGGAAGGGAAGGAAGGAGAACATATTTCTGACACCATGCTGAGTATCAAGTGCAGGCTGTGGCCTCCATCTTATCTTTGACTCTCACACATTCCTTATGTTCCTGAGGAGGGAGTATTATCTTCACTTTACCCAGGAGGAAGGAAGACATAAGGGCCTGGAAGAGTAAGCTACCTGTCTGAAATTTCAGAATCAATGACTACACTTGAACCCACATGTACATAGGAACACGTATACATTCTACTGGAGAAGCAGGAGAACCAAGCAAGTGGAAGTGCTACCTACACCGGTGTGAGAAATAGTCCTAGACACAGGGCTGAGAGACTGCAACATTACCATTGAGTTCCAGAAAGCAACAAAAATGTTTTGGAATGACGACTGGGCACTAGTCTCCATTTGTAAGCACTCAGGCACAATCACCACTACTGTGTACACATGTAGAAACATACGCACACACATACACACCACACACAGTATACACAGATACAATATATCTCAGGAGACTCATAGACTTGCCTGAAGTACAACAGCCCCTCCATTTAAAAAGCTGTGTGTGTGTGTGTGTGTGTGTGTGTGTGTGTGTGTGTGTGACTGTGTGTATACAGATGCATGTAGACACCAGAGTTTGATATTGGATGTCTTCATCATTTACTCTCCTATTATTATTATTATTATTACCAATATCATCATCATTTTAATATTTTTGAGACAGAATCTCTCTAGTATGTAGCTTTGCCTGTCCTGGAACTCACTATATAGACCTGAATGGTCTCAAACTCAGAAGTCCATCTTCCTCTGCCTCCCAAGTACTGGGATTAAAAGCATGCGCCACCATGGCTGGCTATCTCTACTTATTTATTCATTCGTTTGTTTGTTTGTTTATTATAGACATTCTCTCACTAAATCTGGAGCTCAGGAACTGGGCTAGCTTCACACACCCTTCTGCCTTAGTCTCTTAAACACTGAGACTATAAACCTAACCGAAGCCACCACATCTGATTTTTCTATTGGCGCTGACACTCTAACTCAGTTCTACCTGCATGGCACGCAAGCACTTTGCCAGCTGGGCCATCTCCTAGAGCCCTGCTACTACATCTTTGTACCAGCATTCCAGCTCAGTTAAAATATGTTTATGTTAAAGAAACCTCTCAATGACAGAGTGGGTGGCATTCTATGTAAACTATAAGACAGACGGGGGAGGTATGCAGTCCAGGACAGAAAGAGAGCAACTTAAAAGGGGGAGATGGTATCAAGGTCGTGTTTCTCGAGGAAAATTGGTGTTAGGGCATAAGATAAGAGGCCTCTACAGGCCAATACCCATTGCATTGGATCACAGAGACAACAATGCAGATAATGAAATCAAGACAGTGAGAGGGGCCTACTCATGAGTAGGTATGTCCACTTACACTGGCCAAAGCCAGAGCTAGTGTCTGAAAGCCCAGGCACTATGGTTAAAAGGTAAGCCTTGAATGACACCCAGCCTGGGAGGGTAGAGTCCCAGAACCACTCATGAAGATGCTGCTCCATCTCCAGATGCCGACATCACATACGAACTTCAAAGTTGTGAGTAGTATCGTATACCTGGCTTCAGAAAAGGCCCTAGGAATATAGCATTTGTCTAGCACACATGCATCAAACATGAAGCCCTCAGTCCCATCTCCAGCACTGCATGAACCAAGCATGCTCATGGACTCCCGAAATCCCAACACTTGAGAAGTAGAGGCAAGAGAATGAGAAGTTCAAGGTTTGACTACATATCAAGATGAAGATAATTATAGGATACATGAGATGATACAGAAAGAAAAAAAGAAGGGAAGAAAAAAGAGAAGGGGAGGGTATAGGGAGGGGGGAAGAAAAGGATAAAAGAATATCATGAGGTCATCCTCTTTCTTTCCCAGGCTGGAGGCGTCATTATACTGAAGATCTGTACATGGAATGAGTGTCTGGAAGTTCTAATGACCACCACTTAGCTTACAGTGGAAAGATCTCTACAAATGCAGCCCCAAGACACCCTTCCCTTCCTAAAATAGACCTAAGCTCTCTGTCACCTGAGGCTCTTCATACTGGCTGTTCCCCCTGCCTGAAATATCTCTTCCAGTCAGAGTCCCACAGCCCACCTCAGTTCACCCGTCAGGCCTCAGTTTGTCTAGGAGTCTCTCTCATCCTGTGTCTCCAGTGTTCACAGCTGGCATTTGAGGCAGCTGTTGATGGCTGTGATCTTGCTGCTGTGCTTGTCTGCCTCATGCTACGAAATCAAATCCAGAGCTGTGGGAGTCAGGGAGTCATCTGTTCACCCTTCTGTACCCAGCACTGAGCATCCTGGCCGGGACATAGGCAGAGCTCAGCAAATGTTAGGGAATGAATGAATCTGCTCACAGTGTGATACACAAGAGTATTAATAGGGCGTGCCTAAAGGGATTTAAATCCAACACTTTGCTTGTGTTCTGCACAGGGCACTTCTGCCTGTCAGAATAAGCTGTGCCGGCCAAGGGCAAGCAATAAAGCATGAGGGAACAGATCAAAGCTCTCAGCAAACCAGTCCAAGAGCCTTCCCTAGCCCTCCAAGCCCTGGGCAATAGGGCAGACTCTTACATAGACTTGGAACAAATGTGATTTCTAAACTCTGCATTCACAGCCACCAATGTTGTATCAGTTAGCCCGAGTTTCACCACCAGCAGAGAAGACAGCAAAGCCCCGCTGCCAACATTGCCAAGAATATTTATTGACTTAGAGGGATATCTTAAACAGAGGTGATTTTGCTCCTGGGGGATGTTTAGCAATGTCTAAAGACATTTTTGAGGGGTTGCTGTTATTGCTGTTCTTAGATTTAGGGTAGACGATTACTAAGCATTCTGCGATACATAATACATGAGATAGCACCCATAATAAATGACCCAGCTCAGAGGGTCAACAAGGTTGAGTTCCCAAGGCACTAGAAGTCTGGACTTTTCAGGAGCACTGTGCCACCAGCTGTCCCTGTAAGCGCTTATAATGGGTTTATTAACTTTCCCAGATTTCTGAAGCTCTCATCTGCTTGAGCTAGGTCCACCCATGAATAAGTTAGTTGGATCCACCCTCTACCTCAGCTGATCCACCTGAAACAGGTGGCAGAGGTGAGTGGTGTATATGGTCCCTGAAGTCCCTTTGTGAGATCCCGAGAGTCTTCTGCCTCCTTATTTAAACTTTTAGAGGCCCCAAAACTAACCAGCTTGGAACTCTGCCCAACAAACCATCCTAGGTAGATTCACTCACCACCCTAGCCCGTCTGCCTGAGACACCCTGCAGAGACAGGAGCCTAGCATAGCAGCCTTTTGAGTGGCACTACTCAGCAGCTGATTAAGATAGACACAGATACTCACAGACGAATATTGGATTGAGGTCGAGGACCCCTGTGGAAGAGTTAGGGGAAAGATTAAAGGCACTCAAGGAGATGGCAACCTCACAGGAAGACCAACAGCATCAACTAACCTGTAAAACTGGGAGCTCCCAGAGACAGAGCCACCAACCAAATAGCATACAAGGGCTTGTCTAAGGCCCCAGGCACATATATAGCAGAGGACTGCCTTGTCCGGCCTTAGTGGGAGAGAATGTGCCTAATCCTGTAGAGACAGCCAGACTCTAACTTTAAGAAGTGGAGACTTGCAGGACTAGCTGCCAAAGCAGCTAAAACAAAATTTTATCATAGTCACTCAGAGTTTGGGCACTCAAAAGGCTAGTCACAGCTAACTCTGACCAGACTGTATAGGTGAAACATGTCTCAGAAGAAAGTGAATACAAGCAGAAACCATCTCCACAAGGCTGAGTGACATCAGAGATGTCAGTGTGCACCAGAGATGGGGCTCCATGTGACCTCTCTGTGCTTCATTGTCTGCAACTGTGACATGTTGTTGTTCATCTCTTTCCTGTTTATCTGTTGAGGAGACCAGAGAACAGAAGAAACAAAAAGTCGTGAGACAATCACACAGTGAGGAAAGTGAAGAGTCATCCTTGGCCAGTTTAAAAAAATAAAAATGACTGTAAGTCACTCCAGTAGCCTCCCCAGTCATTAACCCAATGAACTAACACAATTTTACAATCTTTTAGTACCGAGTCACTATTGTTTAACTAGAAAGCTGCCACCTTAGATTTGCTCACGTGATTGTTCAGTGTTTATTCACATGTTAAACTAAAATCACTTTGAAGGTAGTAGCCTTTGTTATGGTTATGGCTGTCATTTGGTCTCCCATGTACTCCAGTCTATATACTATAATACTATATGTGCTGTATACTATATATAAGATTTCAACCATGTCCATATGTATGTATGTATATATATATATATGTGTGTGTGTGTGTGTGTATGTGTATATTTATATATATATGAATATATATACATATATATATATATGATGGTTGAAATCTTATAAATAATAATGGAACAAATGGATAAGCTTAATCTTCATGATATTGCAAATAAACTGATACAAACATCCCCCAACCAATCACTTCTGGTCTGTCACAATGAAGGTGTCCCTGGACTGGATAACTGTCTACCTCTGGTAAAAACCATTATCTCTCCCCAGCATCTAGACAGTTAATAAAGGTGTCCAGTATTTATTCTATTCCTTAGGATGACAGAGGCTTCCTTATCTGTAAATGACTTTTAAACACGGCTCAGGCATCCTGAAGCGGTTAGTGGTTTTATTAAGAGTTTCTCTTAAAGAGGAAAAAAACAGCTGGGTTTGTCATCCAGTTTCCAATAACCGCATTTACATAAGCAGAACCTGAAAGTGGCACTGTTGGGGACATATTAAAAGAAGTGAAAGCATAGGAAGTTACATGCCACTTTGTGCTGGTGGCACAACGCATGGCAATTATTAAAACATGATGATAGAGAAAGCTAAAGATCTGCAGACTTTTAATTAAGATTCTGGTTTCCAGCATACATGTGCCCTGGAGCTGTATTCATGGGAGAAATAGGAAAAGGGTATTTGTGTTCCACTACTATTGGTATTAGGATGCTATGATGCACACATACACACACACAAACACACACACACATGAGCACACGGGTGTACACATGAATACACCACACACAAGTTTTGAAAATAAAAATGTTCACAAAATAGTAGTTTTTAAAATCCCAGTATCTCGTTTGTTTGTTTTCCTCTCCTGGTTGCAGCCTAAATGCCCCCTGTTTTCTATGTGATCTTTGGCTAAGTGCCTCATTAACTTGGTCACACGCCCATTTGGCTGGGGAACAGGTGGACAGCGAAGAGGTAACGGTGCTAGAGTGAAGAGAGCGAAACAACTGAGTACCTAAAGGCCCCAGATGATTAAACAATTACCGTCCTCATAGTACATATTTTAGAGCAAAAAGCATTTACCCGAGACTGCATTTGTCATCTGCAAAACTCATCTGCCAGGAGTATGTGGGTCCACTTACTCTGTGATGAAATTTCATCCCCTGGTCCCTCTTAGTGAGCAGAAGTTTCTGGTGTCTGGCCAAATTAAAAAAAGGGGGGAGCTCATATTTTCCCCCCATCGTTGTGCATCAATATCTAATTTCCAAAGACAACCTCCTTCTGATAGTCCGCTACACTATGTGGCTTCTCTCCCCATAGCAATTCAGGAGCTAGAATAATTTTGCTCCATAGCATGTACTGAGAGAAAAAGGGGAGAAGCTCCTTGTCTTAAACAGATTTTCAGTTCTCGGAGATCACTCTTTTCAGATGCAGGTAACCTCAGGGGTTTCACATGATGGTGAAGAGCAGATACATACATGTGAAACCATGTGCTTCAATCCCCTTCAGCTGTAGGCTTAAGGATTAACTCCCAGCATCTAGCTGGGAGCTTGGGAATTTGGGGATGGAGGTGGCTTCCAAGATGCTGAGGTAATCCAGAATAATGACAGCCATCCATGTTTACATCCATGTGATAACTCTAACAAAAACAATCGTGTTTATTGAGATACATGGAGAAGGCATGGACTACGAGGTTGCGCCTGAAAACATAAGATGATGATAGTGTCAAATTGGACCAAGTTCAATGTTCCATATGACTTAAAGCTATCCCTTAAAACTAGCAAAAAAAAAAAAAAAAACAGATTGGTAGAATTTGAGAAAGGTCTGCTAAAACAGACTGGTAGAATTTGAGAAAGGTCTGCTTCTGAGCCAAGACTTGACTCTGATGTGCAGAAGACTCTGTCTTACTCTGCTCTGCACTCTTAACAGCTGTTTTCACCTCCAGCCAGCTTCTCAGAGGATGCACAGAGCTGTTAATTATGGAAAAAGTTCAGACTGTGGAGGAGAACTAGAATGATGTCAACCTCACACACTGAAACAGATGAGCCTGTTGAAAGGACAGTGTGACCAGCAACAGCAGCATGGCCTGGGATTCAGGAGACGCACCGCTGTAATGGTGCCCCATATTTACTGAATTGGAGTCTGCATTCTAACAAGACCTCCATTTGAAAATTGCTGCTCTCCTAAGAACATCTGTAATCTGCAACCCATGGGAGGCGTGGGGTCGGGGGACAATGGGGACTATAGCTCCTATCTGGCCACATTTAAGGCATTAGGATGTGGGCTGTATGAAACAAAGCCATTATTTTTACCCCAATTTTAATAGGTTCGTGGCAAAGTTTCAGTGAATGTCTACACCTGATGCTCACGTTGCGTGTGGTGCATAAGCACCTGACATTCCATTTCTGGCATCAGAACCAGTTCTCTATCTTAAGGTTTGCTCATTAAGGAGCATCATCTATGGCCATGCTGTTTCTGTCTGTTTGGGGTTAAGCTCAAGATTAGTACCACTTTGTACTTCTCATAAGAGCTCTGGGGTGATTTTCTGTTTCTGCCTCTGCCTTCCCCTTGCAGTCCTTTGTGATAGCAGGAATCACTTCCTATTTTCTATCAGAAGCCTCAAGTACAGAACCTATGTCTATCTTGTTTAATACTATTGAATTTCCCTTGAAAGAGCCATGTCCCAGCCTGTGTGTAACACTGTTGAACTTCCCCCAGGGTAGCCATGGAGCAGCCTGTGGAGCAGTACTCAGTGTCCCAGCGAAAATGTGAACCGTGATCTAAGCTGTAATCACTATTTCTCAAATATCGGAGACAACAGAACACAACATAAACTCTCTCGTTTTCCCTCATACATTTCAAAGGAGATTACATCAGCTGCCATCCAAGCTTGTCTTTATTGCAGGCCATCATAAAATAAACAAACACATGACTGGTTTCAAGATATCAGAAGGCAGGCTGAGACAGAAAAGAGTGGGCAGTATCCAATGAAAATTTCAGGATCATTTTATATTCTTTCGTACATGGGGTTTGTAAGAGCTTCAGAAGCACAGAGATCCATTGAACACAGTCTTTCTTATTTCTCGCTGACAAAATTAGACTGCCTCTTAACTCTCCCTTCAGTCTTAGAGCGTCGCCCTCCTGCCACTCTGGCCTTCTCTGCGGTTTCTGACATCCTCACTATCTGACACTAGATAGCCATGCTCAATGGCTGACCTTCCATAGTTCCGTTCCCTCCCTGTTTCCCACATGAAGATGAATTAGATCAGAAGTTTCTTTCTTTTCTCCTTTGTCCCTACCATGGCAATCCAATAGGAAATGGTTGGATGTGAGTAATCTAAAACCCCAACCACATTCCCTGGTTACCTGATGACTTGAAGTTATTCATTTAAGGTCTTTATATCACAATTTCATCCTCTCTAGAATGTTCCGCACTAAGGATTAGAGAGTTAGCACAGCAGTTAACGGCATCACTATTCGTTGCCAAGCACCTACTTCATACACTTAACAATCACCTGCAAATCCAGCTCCAGGGGTCTGATGATACTCTCTTCTGGCCTCCACTGGCACTTATATAAAACACAGTCACACACACACACACACACACACACTCACCCACACACTCACACATACAAATAAAAATACATCTTTAAATTTAAAAAATAAAAAATATTCTCTATCAGGTTGTTCTGAAAGTTTAAACAGCTAGTTATGGGGCTGAATGGAGAGATGGCTCCGTGGTTAAGAGCAGTGGCCACTCTTCCAGAGAACCAGTGTTCAATTTCCAGAAAGCACAGAGAAGCTCACAACCATCTGTTATTCCATTTTCGTGTGAACCAACTACTCCTTGTCTCTGAGGGTACTGGGCATATATATACATACATGCAGGCAAAACATCAATGTTCATAAAATAAACAATAGTAATAAATATATACTGTAATAGCTAGTCCTTAAATGGCACATAGGACAATGGTTAGTATATACTAACTTCCCAGTTTCCTTCACCAATCCCTGCTAGTATCGTTTCTATGGGAATCTTTAGAAATCAGGTATATCAAGAGATGGAATGGTGACAGGACCATGGGCTCCTATTTTGCCTCACATCTAAATTAGACTCCATAAGTCCTTTCCGTCTCTTCACCAGAGGAAACACACTTGACAATCCAGGAGTAGAATCACATGACCAGGAGGGAATATGTATTCTTAAGGGGGAAACATCCCTTTTTTCAAGTCATCCAATAGCTGGGTCACTTCCAATAGTTCACTTAATTTTCTGGGCTTCTTTCCTCATCTCCACACTGGAGACAGCTGTAGCTCCATGCAGAGTTTGGTAGAGGGTTTAACTAATGCCTTCCAACATCTAAAACAGAGGGTAAGTAAGCGGGAGAATTCATAGTCTCTCTTGCCTTTAAAAAAAAAAAAAGTCAGGAAGAAGGTTGCTCCTTAAGCAAGAACACCCATTCCTAAGCCACCAGCTAGGTGATCAATGCAGTTGTTCATTAGCATAAATATTTCACAACAGTGTCATTTTAATGCTTCCCAAGAGCACCTGTTATCTTTCCCACAAATTGGACTCTCTATGACATAACTCATCAAGGAGCACTTCCCAGGTCGCTTAAGTGAAGGACTGCCATTCCAACCAATAAAGCAGATACTAAACAAAACAAAGCCCACGCTGTGTCTGTAATAGTTGATCAATTTGCAGATCAAGGGCTTTAATTCTTCTCAGCTTTGGTCTGTCAGCAGGAGGTGAATTTCCACTCTTAGAGATAACTACTTTAGTAAGAAACAAAGGCACATATGGGTCCTCCTTATCCACAGGTTCCACATCCATGGACCTTATCAAATATGGATAAAACATATGGTGGGAAAATGTATATGGAAGATATACAGAGTCTCCAAACAGCATATTATAAGCACCACGGATATTGCATTTATATTACATTAGATATCACAAGCAATTTAGAGGTGGATTAAAGTATATGGGGGGATTACATAGGTTATATGCAAATGTTACACATTTCTTATATAAAGCAATTTGAATATCTCTAGGTGACAGTGTCTATGGGTGCCCTGAAAGCAAGCCCTCACATATACTGAAGAATAGCCATAAGTACATATATAACCCATGGAATATGCCTATGGAAGTTAAGCCATGATACAAGGCTATATAATTTTCAAGTTGTGAGGGGAGGGGCTGTTTCAAACTGGAACGTATGAGCCTTCTGGAGTAGGGTGAGAGAGATTTGTTCCTAGACATTTATTTTCACTCTGCTTCCTTGATGTTCAGTTTATAGAAACTGACCCCCTAAGCCCAGCATGGATCTGGGCATGCACTTTAGGAACTGTGCATCAAAGGAGCAGATCTAGCAG
The DNA here is from genome assembly GCF_004785775.1 of Grammomys surdaster. Classification (NCBI taxonomy): domain Eukaryota; kingdom Metazoa; phylum Chordata; class Mammalia; order Rodentia; family Muridae; genus Grammomys; species Grammomys surdaster. The sequence goes on along the minus strand of NW_021604646.1, from coordinate 775,882 downwards.
AGCAGAGAGGCTGGGGCTGGGCTCCCTGCCTGCCTTTTGGTTCTGGAGTCTTTTCACCCTAGAGAGGTGCTGCTTTTGTTACGGTTCGGATGTCGTTTACTGTGTTTAACTCAAGAGTCCTTTGTGTTAAAGCAATATTACGAAATGGTAGAGCCCCTACATGTACATCTCATGATGTTTGAGTATATTATCATCTCTCAATGTTTTTCTACTCCTGGATAACTTACATTTAGAGATAAGAAAAGAGATGGCACGATGGTGGTTATAGATTAAATCATGTCCTCTACATTCATGCCTTAAAGTCCTCAATTCCCAATACTTCAAAATGTGGTGTATTCACAGATAGAATTTTAAACAAGTAATTAAATTATAATAAGGCACTGAGCAGGCCATTATCTAGTCTGATGGTGTCCTTCTAGGGTTAGGCAGTTAGCATGCTGGCACTCATAGATGGAAAGGCAGCTGAGGACAAAGAGAGAAGGAGCTATGTGTCAACCAATAAGAGATGACACAGAAGAAGTCAACCCTGCCCATACCTTGATAGGGCTTACAGTCTCCAAGACTTTGGAAAGTTTATCTGTATGAGCAACCCAGGCTACAGTACTTTGTGATGGCATCCCCACACATACAGGTGACATGATCTTTATCTATGTTTTCAGTTGATATCATGGAATTCTTGGACTTTCCAAATGTCCCGTCTTGTTTTCTTTGGAAAGGGATAAGTCATTTTTCTATAGCTTTGGAACAGTGACAGTAGGGAACTTCCCTTTATAAAATATTATAATTTGCTACTTTGATGGTTTCTCTTTCCCCTTTTAAAAATTAACTCATAGAAGATATTTGCTCATTTGATCAAAGTAGTGAAATTGTCCATTTGAGCCAATAGCTGTTAATAGTTTTAAATCAAGAAGTTTGCCTTTCAAGGCACTGGGGAACTTCATAAAAATGGCCCAGACACACAGCCGTGCTCACTATCATGGAGTTCAGCTGTCTCTGAGAGCTTGGGATATGTGTGACATCTGTGGTGTGGCTAAGAGAATTCCCTGTGGCCCTTTGTAACCTGATGCCTTTGTCATACTGAACATCTCCAGCCAGCCTGGAGAAAGGTACTAATTGAAGACATGTGGTTTACTGTCCTTTAGAGAGGAAACTCTTCTGAGAACCATCCACACCTCCATGCCTCTGTCAGTCAATCAGCACTCTCAAGTATTGGCAGCTAACTGAGAGCAAGCAGAGCAGCAGCAAGAGTGGTTGGAGAAATGTACAGAAATCTAAAGAAACAAAGACCATACTGGCAACACAGTTACAAATTAACCAAAAGAAACAAGATCTGGGGTGATGAAGTGGTGAGACCATTTCTTCTAGGCAATCCCGCTATGAAGCATGGCCTTCACCAATAGAATCCTTTAGGATTTCCCCTCATTTAGTCCTCAATACTACCTGTATTCCCTGATTACTTGTTGCTAGGGAGATGACTCTGGTGGACGCTGCCAGACATTAAACACACACGCATATGGACACACAGGCATACACGCCTACCTAAAGCTAATTTCCCCACTGTTGCTATAGTCTCAGTAATTTTCTCTAACCTTCCTTCCAATCGTTTCTTCAATTGCCACAGAGTATACAGTTGAGGACTTGACATTTCCTTTGAATTAAGGCTGTGAGTTAAGTGGACATTTTCCCTTAGATGGATGGCTATTCTGGGCCTTCCCACAGCTAATCACAGTGTAGCCTGAGATCTCACCTGTTCCTTTCATATGCACACTCTCTGCTTGAAATTTGCCAGCAGGTCCTCAATAAAGAAATAGCCCTGATTGCTCATTAAAAGCCAGAGAGAAAGCAATTAAAATACAAAAGGCAGTGCAAAGATTAACACTCAGGAAGCTGAAAGTTGAACATTAGCATTGTCAACGGCTGGGAACCAATACAGGGAAGAGGGCTTGAGTACCCCAGTCAATGAAAGCAAGCTTGCAAACAGACTAGGCCTCAAGCCTGGTGCCCAGCACTTAGTTTTTTAAATTTCATTTCAGTTCAATTCAGTTACATTCATTCAGTTCATTGGAGGGAGCTAAACAGGAAGTATTGTTTCTGTCCCCCCCACCTCCCCAGCAAAACTCATATTTTAGACAGTGCCAGCATTCACAAGGATGTACACTCTGCAGAGAAGCAGGGCTCTGCTTACAAGAACCCCCAAACCTGATCTCAAGTTCTACTATTGTTTTCTTGAATTTAACCTCCACCAAGCAAGCGGCCCTGTGGGAAAAAATAAGGCTGCAGCGGTGGTCCTGGAGGTGTTCCATGCTGGTGGGTCTCACATACACGAGAAGGTCTAGGGTTTCCAGAGGCCTGGAGGCTTTGGCGGTGGCAGGCCCCAATGACACAGGGAAGTCCTTGGTTCCAAAAGGGTTTATTGTCATGGTGGATGGTGGATGGATCTGGAAGTACGCCCCATAAAACTCAAGGCAGTCCCGAGTTAAATAGGGAGGGAGAAAGGGGAATGCTCTGGGGAGGAATGCTTAATTTGCTCCGCCCTCTGGCCTTCATTAGTATGTGAATCCCTAGGGGCTGAGGCCTATAGTCACACCCTCTACCTGTGCACTTTGGGAGGGGCTGTAATGGCCTACGTGACTGAACAATGTATGTCTATGGAGACGAGACTGCACGTCAGGACTCTGGGTTCTGGGGGCACGGCCAAACGCCTGCTGGTTCTCACGTAGAGTCTCGGGGCTCTAGGCCCATGCTCAGCCATGAACCAGAATACCCTTACAAAGTTCTACAGGGCCCTGCACCTTCATTTTGCATAGGCACACAATCAACACATGTCATTGAATATTAGATCACAGATCCTCTAGGTGTCTCTATTCCATTCCCAGCATGACCTTACCTATGCAGTTGCTCTCTCTCCCTCTCTCCCCATCTGCTACTCTGGCCCTCTCTCCCTTTTCCTCTCTTTCCTTCTGGCACAGAGAATTGAAAGGAAAGGAAATTATGCTGTGTGGCCTTTCCATCCTTCCCGTTGCAGTTGTAAGATGCCACATCAACGGCTCCTGCCTCCACTCCCTTTAGTACATAGGCTTTGCCAGACTAGATAACTTGATATGAAACTTGGTGTGCTCCTGGAAATCTATAGGAGTTGTCAACTCCCTTTTTTCTCAGGGTTTAGAGAGAAGGCTTTCTCTTCCCCATCACTGCTACAGGTAGCAATGGTATTCTATCTAGTCTAGAAACTGTAGAGAATGTCTCTCCCTTAAGTATTCTCATCTCTCTGAACATTGCTCCATTTGGACCTGAAGGGCTGTTCACCCTCTTCAAGTCCTCACATCCTCCCAGAGTTCTTCTGGAGAACACTGTCAGTTCCTTTCTGTGAGCCCACGTTTTAAGTTACAATATTGAAGATTCTTGATTTGACCAAACTTTGGGCAAACTACTGAATATTCTCCTACACCAACCTCTGAAATCCAGTGTCAGGCAAGAAGTTTGCCTGGTCAATTTAGCAAGAACCATCCATCCTTGATATCTGATCATCCTTGATGTCTGGTCAGGTCTCTAGGCCTATACCACTGTGTCAGGAATACAGTGAGAGAACAGAGTCAAATGAACATATTAAAGAAGACAGTTAACCAAAAATACTGCAAACTGTTTTTCACCTGAACTGTTGTTAAAAAAAAAACTAAACAAAACAACAGCAACAAAAACCATCAAACACAACACCAAAGCTCAAAAAACAAAACAAACAAACAAAACAGCATGAGAGAAGGCAAGTGGCAGGTGTCATGTACATGACCTGTAAATGGCCATTAATCTCATGACTTTTCAACACGTTTTTTTTCTTTGGCTCACCTGCCAGCTCCTGTTCTTAGAATGGTTTCCTCTTTCTTAGTAAGTCCTCTTGTTTCTATACCCAACCATCTATCCTCTGTGCAGTTCTTTGTCCTGAGACCCAAGACTCTGGAAACTCCAGCAGGTGCCCTTGAAAACTGGGTGGGCATCTGTGCCAGCATCCTTTGAGTGACGATCATCCTGGTCTGTCTTCAGCAGGAATCCTGTTAAGATAACTTAGCTAGACTCCCTCTGTTACAGCGAATCTTGGTTGTCAACTTGTCACACGTAGAAAGAGGGAACCTCAGTTAAGGAATTGCCTCTACCAGGTTGGCCTATGGACATGTCTGTGGGGACATTTCCTTCATTGTTAATTGATGTGGGGCATAAACTGTGGGCAGTGGCATCCCTGTGCAGGTGGTCTGGGATATATAAGAAAACTGGCTAAATATGAGCCCAGGTGGGATCTAGTAAGTAGTCTTTCTCCATGATCTCTATTTCAGTTCCTATCCCCAGGTTCCTTCCTTGAGCTCCTGCTCTTGGTTTCCTAGAAGATGAACTGTACACAAAAGCAACTTTCTTTCCAAGTTGATTTTGATCAGTGTCTTATCATCATAACAACACAACAAACTAGCAACTCCCTTTTCTTCTAAGAGTTCCAAATAGTCATTTTCTACCTATTCACCACATTATCCTGTTACTATTCATTCCTTGCTGTCTATGTGTTTAGAGTTGTGCTCTGTATCACTTTCCGACTGTAAAGATCCCTCATAGTAGTTTCTATGCCATCCGAATGGTTCTGAATAGTCCATCTTCCTGGGCTATAACAAACAGCAGTGGATATATTTTCTTTATTTCTTTAGTATACAAGTTTGTCTTGCTATTAAAATCATTAAACATTCCAACCTTTCTATACGTTTCTGTACCTTGCTCCAGAACCCAAGGTGAAACAAATCTCCCTGCCCTAGGCCCCGGCAAGTCTCTGTTCTATATACAGATCCTCAGTTGGTGACACTTGCCAATAGGATTGGAGTTGGCCCAAAAGAAGACTCAAGATTGATTAGAAGTAAAAGTACAAATCCTAGGTGGGATTTCCTAGAAAGATTTTTGGTTGACCCCAAGTATTTGTGCAGAAATTTGGGTCTCCTTTGAAACTGTTCTGTTCCTGGGTAGGTAGTAAAGAGCCACTATCACCACAGAACAATGTACAAGCAATGAAATTCATCCTAGGTGTTAATTAGCTCAATATTTATCTCATCTAATATGCAAATTAAGACACTGTGGTCTCATTAGCGTCATCTGAATTTCCTTTAAGCAAAAACTACATCTCCTGCCAATGTAAGAAACAGAGAAAAAGGAAGAAAAAAAAAACCCCAAACATCAGTATTTCTCTTTGAAGCTAATGAGGATGTGATTTGGTTCTTCCTTTGTTATGTGGTAGTGAGTTAGGAAAAACACATTATAAATATGCAAAGTGTGGCCTGACCTCATCTATCAGCAGCAAGAGCACAACCTTGGGGATGTGTGGTTATTAGGCTTTCTGCATCGAACTTGTCCGCTGGATGGGCTCTACAGAGCACATGGGTGAGCTTTCGATGAGTCTGCAATGGGGAGATTAACAAAGGAAGGAGATGCTGCCTTTAAGAGCCCACTCAAAGAACAGATGTTGTCTCCATGACAGGAGCAGGAGACTATTGTTTTTAATGCGATGAATCTTAAAAATAAGAAATTGTGTCTCAAATTCAAAAAGTGCAAAGAGACCTAATCCCAGGCATTCTGTTTCTTCTTATCACCCAGTTTTAGGATTTAAGAATTTATACAACCATCATGAATCATCAGATTCCTACTTTGTGTCCCAAAAGGGAGGCCACATATGCTGGGAAATATAACAATCCCACAAAGTAATAACTCTACAAGTATCTCCAGCCTTCTAACTCTTGGACAAGCCACTAGAAGTTCCACATTAATCAGGATCAGGGTATTACCCAAAGATGTTACAGTTACAATCTAGCCTGTTACATCCCAGGTGCTGGGGCTTCATAGGCTGGTCACATTCCACGTCTTCTCTGCCCTTCTACCTGATATGAAGAGCTGACAGGGAACACATGCAGTGCCATTGAAATCTTTCATCCTTTGCTCTGCAGCCTGGAAATCAGTCTCAACCCAACCCCCTACTATGGCCTATTTATTAACTAAGCCTGCAGCCTTGTGGCACGGGACCTCTCCTATCCACTGAATATCACTTAAGAAACAGAATATGCTTTAATTGTAGAACCGAAATCTCTCCCACTCATCTGTTCCTCCTCTCTGTATCTTTCTCTGTGTTATTCCTTGTGTTAACAATTCTAACCTGGAAGGGATTCACCTCAGCACCCTTCTCTCTAGCCTAGCACTTTTCCTCTCCATCCCCAAGCCTAACACAGGCTGGAGGCAAGTCAGTAGTAAGGCATCAGATTTATTCCAATGGCTGTCAATTTGAAAAGATGGAAGTCGCTCAACTTTAAATCTGCATCTTGGGTTCTCAGGGTGACAAGGACCTTCAGTGGGAATGGGAAGGAGCATATGACAGCAGGGCTTCCTTCACTGTTATGTTTTGTTTTTTCTTTTGTCAGGATGAAACACTGCAGTGGACCTTCACCTCTTGCAACTGTGTTCGGTATTTTCTTAAATCACTTTTCTACCAGTGAAACCTCACACTGATTTACAGAACCAAAGACCAAAAAAGGAGAGCTACGAAGTTAGAAAAACACATGCTCTAGGTTCCATAAAGCTAACGATTATTTAGCAGTTAACGTCTTCCTTAGAGTGATGCCCGAAAAGGAGCCAATGTCAATCTGGCTCTGATTAAGAGGTGGTGCCAAGGTGGGAATGGGAGGGGTGGGGGCAGATAGAAAATGAAAGTCAACCTCAAAAGCATGCCCTCTCATGATGTGACTAAAGAGACCCTGCAAATATTTCACTGGTATATAGACTATTTTGAGGCTCTGTTTTGAAATGCTACGGATACACAATAGACCCTGGGAAAGTTACTCCTTTAGCTGATATACTTACATGTGTAAAGGACCTTATAGTAAGGATGCTACCCTCTCTACACTGGAGGAAAGAACTAGATCACTGCAGATCTTGAATCCTTGAGAAGGTTCCAACAGATGACTGCATAAAAAGCCTCAATTTTATTTTCCTGTCCATCTTGTCTCGATCAAGGCTTGCCCTTTCCTTCCCCCCTGTGCTTCAAAGAAGGATGTATTCAAGCCTGAAGTCTAAGAAAGCTCCTTGAGTTCTCTTCTAGAGATTCACTTGTTTTACTTTGTTATTTTCCATGCATATGGAACACAGCCATATATTAAAGATCTATTTATTTTTTCTCATATTGGTCTGTCTTTTGTTCAAGGAAGTCTCTGTACATGTGAGGCAAAAGATAGACAAAATGGCTTTTCTTCCCTTACAATATGCCTTAGCTCTCACTTCTCCACTAACTCAAAAGGACTTATTCTCTTCCCGTGCCACCCCCCGCCCCGCTTCTTTTAGCAGGTGATGCCATTTGGTTAAGAGCAGTAGGTCACTAGTCCAAGGTCATGCAGCTTAAATTTTGCCCAGAACAGAAGAGATAGATCAAAGGAATATGGCAGGCCACAGGGAGGCAGTCTAATTAGTGAGGCATCCTGCAGGCAGTAATGGAAGAACTGAAAGAGTAGCAGACTCCATCTTCCCTCAGCACACACCTTGTGTGGATTCTCTACTTCCTAAGGTCACAAGCCCCAGGTGGTCTTTTACTCTCCTCCCTTTCCTGATTTTGACAAGTTACTTGAGAGCTTTGTTGTGAACACAATCTACTCTCCAGGGCAGGGGAGAGACCTGTCTGCATTCCAACACTTGCAGGGCCAGAAAACTATTTCTGCAGGCAGGCAGAAGCTGATTTCCATATGTCGCAAGTCATGTCAAGTGTCACGGGCACAGAACAAGAAGCATTCTCTGCTTTGGTGACCTGGGACCAGCAATAGGAGTAGGAAGATTGCTCTCAGAGGCTTTGAGAGGAAGCAGGAGAAAGAGGCCATGACCTTCTTCTGACCTTTGGCTCATAAATGACAGACTCCCCAGAGCACTTCTGTCTAGTTGGATTCTGTATCTGGGAACTCAGCCTTTACCTAGAAGCCAAGCAGCTGAGCTAAAGGCAAGGTAAGTGGATGTGTCTAGGCCATGGTGGAGGGAGGGACTGGGGGGTGTGCACAGGGCAGGGGGATATGACGCTGCTTCCCTTTCTGCCAATAAATCCAGAACCAAGTGAGAGATACATGAGCCATCAGAAAGTTCTATGGACAGAAGTTATGAAATGGTGGTGTCTTTATGTCCCATGCTAGAAGTTCAGGGTGCTTCTTGTTTCATATTTAAAAATATATAATTACATCAATCTCCCTCCCTTCTATTCCTCCAGCATTTCCCATGTCCCTTCCTTCCGGTCCCTATCATGTATCCCTAACTCTCAAATTCATAGTCTTCGTTTTTGCTTATTTTTGCTTTATCTATTAGATATACATATATAGATATAGATGGAGATGGAGGTAGAGATAAAGATAAACAAACATATAAATACAGTCTACTGCATTCATTTTAGTTGTATATTTTTGTATATATTCTGCATATGCACAAACCCTATTTGAGTGTATATAGGGTTTCAGGTCTGACAGTCTTGTATTGAATAATCAATCGGGGAGCTCATCCCTGGGAAAGGCTAATTCTCCTTCACCTAGCATCATTAGGTGCCTACAGTTCTTTATCTGGGGGTGGGACCCCTGAGATGTTCACCCTTCTGTGTTAGCATGTCTATTGACATTGTCATTGTTCAGGTCTTGATTACACAGGCATTCCTAAAAGAGGCAGCTATACACAAGACTTCCTGGTACTCTCATGCTTCTAACTCTTCTGGCGGTTTCCCTGCTAAGTACTCAAGGACATTTTTTAAAAATATGGTCTTTATATTTTGTCATCCACTGAGAGCCACAGCATGACCCAAAGATTATGTGTGTTCACTGGGTGGAAAGCTTGAAGCCCATAAAGGCAAAAATGGTTTTTGAGAGGCGGAGAGCCAGAGAGACAAGGAAGCAGGCTAGAGGACACGTGCAACCGCATTAGCTTTCTCCTTGTGTTATCACCAGTAAATAGGCATTGTTGTTCCCATTTTAAGGACTGAGAAACTGAGTCTAAGCATGCCAAAGAAGGGAAGAATACTGGAGCATTTGTTGAGTGCCTGATGCTGTAGGGAATGGGGAACACAAGTAAAGAGACCCTGCAAAGCAGAAACAAATAGATGAAATAAAAAGGTTGGTAGCTTGGGCATTGCACATCTAGAAAGACAATTAGAGGAGAGGCCGAGTTGTTCTTTCTCTATAGGCAGAAAAGGTAAATATTACATGAAGGCTTACCGGTCAAAATAATACTTCTATTCCTGTCCCAGGACCAGAGCTATAGCAGTATTCTGAGAGCACACCAAAGCAGAGTGTTGGATGGATTCATCTCTATGCCAAGGAGGCAGAAGTATACATAGGAGGGCAAGCTAATTGCCTGCCCACTTGAGTGTGAATGGGGTGGGTTTGTTGTTGTTGTTGACTGGCCTTGAACTTGTGGTCATCCTGCCTCATCCTCCCAAGTTCTGGGATTACAGTTGTGCACCAACACACCCAGCTGAAAATGGATTTTGAAGCCTAAGGTTGCATGGAGTCTCTGTGTCTTTTGCTGTTTGTACATCTGCTGATTGATGATGTTTTGGTTTCTCTTCCCCCACACACACACACCCACCATTCAATAAGCTTGTTAACATAAACTTGCTCTCAGAACGATTGCCTTGGGTTTCTTTAAATTATGTAATAGATTTTGCAAAATGAAATATACATGAGGAATAGGCAAGATATAAAACAAAATCATAAAACTCAGGCCCACGAGAAGACCACTTGCCTTGAGAAGTAGATTGTCATTAGCATGCTGGACTCTCTGAACGCCGCTCTCTCAGAGTTTGACTCCTAGCAATGTAGTCCCTGCAACTAATTTTAATGAAATTCATTAAAAAATTATACTTCATTGGATGCTATAGATCTTAGTGATTCATTGACTCCTGTCCCCATTTCACAGGCATAGATGTTAAGCCTAGAGGGATTAAAATAAATCACTCTGTCAACATGTGTTTAGCAGGACCAGGATGTGGACCTGGGTTATCCTCACCCCTGGAAGTGGTACATTATACAATTCCAGGAGCCCACACCTCCTTTTACTGGCCAGATGAAGATTGGTTCCCTTTTTCCATGGCTATGTGCTATGGGACCTATCAAACTTCTGCTTCTAACTCTTTGCTTTCCATATTACATAGAGTGGAGACACCTTCAAGTGCCTGCCAGGTCTCAGTGCCCACTATTTTGGAAATTTGACTCTGGTATTTGTTTTATTTCCCATTATTTGATTTGCAACAGTGAGCCTACTAAAAATTCTTCCACACATAGTACTATCCTGGACAAATTACACTTCGAATTACACAGGAAGTATCTCTTTTTCTTTATTGTCCTGATACCCAGAATGAAATGTAAGCACAGAATGATACAAGAGTAGGAAGATGATGATGATGAAGTCGAAATGAGATTTCAGCTGGTTACTAGGGATGCTGTGTGAACATATTCATGCTAATGAAATTTAAATGTAGCAAAAATAGGGGAAGGGAGGAATTGTGCTCACTGAGCACTGGCAATAAGCCAATACCCAAAGGAAGGTTCTCCATACTTGCTTCTGAATTTGACTGTCCCAGCAGCCCTGGCAGCAGTGGACTTGTAATCTCCACTTTACAGAGGAGCACACTGAGAAGTTAAGTAACAAAGGATAGAAGCTGGTCAGTTTGTTTGTTCAAACAATTTTCTTCTGAGCCAAGCCCCTTGCTTAGCAGGGAAATGTGTTGAGTATCTACTGAGCATATAAGGTTCAGCGAGTAAAGACTGAGCCTGAGGACTTTCTGCCAGAGCAAACAGCCAGATCTCCAAAGCACAGGAGGGAAGTGAGAGGTCACCTTCCATCTTCCACTAGGTCTTAAAAGAAGAAGCAATGTTGAGTCTTACAGGAGCCACTGTCTTAGTTAGGGTTTTACTGCTGTGAACAGACACGATGACCCAGGCAACTCTTATAAGAGCAATATTTAACTGGGGCTGGCTTACAGGTTCAGAGGTTCAGTCCATTATCATCAAGGCAGGAGCATGGCAGCATCCAGGCAGGCATGGTGCAGGAGGAGCTGAGAGTTCTGCATCTTCATCTGAAGGCTACTAGTAAAGGACTGACTTGCAGGCAGCTAGGATGAAGGCCATAAAGCCCGAACCCACAGTGACACACTTCCAAGGATACACCTCCAAATAGTGCCACTCCCTGAGCCAAAAATATTCAAATAATGACAGTCACTCACTTCCAAGTCTGCCTTTTCTGAGATGCTCAGATCATGGAAGGAAGCTCATGTCTGCATACCCGTTGCCACATGAAATTTACATGCTAATTCATAAAATATTTGAATAAACCCTTTGTCTTTGAATAATTGAAATCTATTGAAAAGTTACAGTTATAGTCAGAGGAGGTCTCACAGGCCCTGCACCCAGTTTTCCCTTATGCTACTATCTCCTAGAACTGCCGAAGGCTTGGCAAAATGAAGGCATTAACATCAGTACAAACAGTATGTTGACCACGCTACAAATTGTATTTGGATATCACCGCCTCTTCTACTCACATATTTTTTTTCCTATTCCAGGATACAATCTAGACTATTAGATACTAATTTGATTATTTTAAGTTTCCAAACTTTTGAAACACCTTGTTTGTCCACTCACTGGGTAATGAGAGTTTTGAGAAGGCAAGAATCCTTGGGAATAGACAGAAGGTGGGGGATCACGAAACGTGTGCAATAGACCAACTGCTTTGAGGGGCTGTCGCTAACAGTTCCATAGGCTGCCAAGGCTCCCCTAATCCTATCCTACCTACACAGTTAAGACGGTAACTGTTAAACCCTTCTTTAAGTCTTCACAGCCCAGAGTGTGTGAATACTTCAGAATGTATCTCCTTAGTCTTCAGCTCTCTGAAAACCTCTGTGTGAAAACTACAAGACTTAACATCAAGAAGTCAGGCTACATTGTCCTGTCTCAGAGAATACACATTAAGGGCCTTTGGGTCCCCTGATAAAGTCCCTGCTGATGAAGACACGCACCCCCCCACACTCAGCTTCCCGTTCAGTCCACAGCTCTCCAGTCTGTTGTTTAGCTGTATCTCCTTTCTCTCCCAACTCACAAGTCATTAAAATTAAGACAAAACCATGAAAACTTTAGGACCAATTGGGAAAAGGATCAGCAGGAGAAGGAAGATAAGAGAGGGCAGCAGGGAGAGAATATTATCGAAATGCATTATATATACATTATATAGATGAGGAAATGTTATAATAAAACATTATGGTAATTAATATACACCCATCTTAAAAAGCCCTTTAAACCCCTATATTCATTCTCTAATGTTCACTTTTGAGGCAGTGACCTGCTCTTGAATGAACCTGACTCTTTCCTCTCAAACATGGCTCTTGAATATTGACCTCCAAGTGGAAGATAGCCATGACCACTTACACATTACTAAGTAGTATAGACAGCAGAAATGTATGATAATACATGTTATTAATCTGTGGGAAAGCCTAAAATGGCACCAATACTACAGCCCCTCCTTCACCCATCTACTATATACATTTCTACTATAATTATATTGAAAATTGACATACAAAGTCACAAGCCATGTATTGTAGTGTTTTATGTATATATATACACACACACACACACATATTGTATCTCTCTAATATAGGAAACATACACAGAAACATATTCCATTATTAAGGATGTGTTTCAAATCAACTGAGAGATGTTAGACAATTCAGTGAATGATTGAGAGCCCCTGGCTATTCATTTGACATAACCGATTTGATTACTACCTAGTTCCTACCTAATACCATTCACAAAGTTCCAGAATTATTAAACTGTCAAATATTGAACAAGTTAATATATTGAATGGCTAGAAGAAAGAGGAATGTACTTATAACATTGAATAACATCAGACCTTTGGAACACAAATATTATGAAAGGAAAGAACAAAATATTGGATTGCAAAATTAAATGAAAAAAACGTACTCAAAATACATAGCAGGCCAAAGATTGATAATGGGAACACCTAAAAAAAAAAAATGCCTCGATCGATAAGCAAAGGCCCAGACATACCAACAGAAAAATGACCCTAGGATTCACATTGGCAATTCACATACAGGGAAACATAAATAGCTGGTGACATTGAAGCCTATTTATTTTCACTGGTTATCAGGACACAAAATTTCAAGCAACCATGAGATGCCATTTTCATTTTTGTTGCCATGGGTCAAAAAAAAAAAAAACCCTAGGAATAAGCCCAAATCTCTGCCTGGCTCTAAAGAGTGTGAATGTACTGAACTATCAGAAAGAATAGCAATAGAAACAGGCTGATCCAACAATGACTCCTGTTTAGCCATCAAAGGCCAATGCCACATCTGCAGACCACAAACTGTTGGAGTGTCTCCCAGAGGACCATGTGTAAAGGCTTAGTCTCCAGCTGGGCACTATTATGTGATGATAGAATCTTCAGAAAGATAGGACTTTGTAGGGGACATTCGGATCATTGGAGGCCTGTCCTAGAAAAGGACATTGGAATTCAAGCCCCTCTTCTTTTTCATGTTTTCTTTTTTTCTTTTTTTGCTGTTGTTGTTGTTGTTTGTTTCTTCTGTTGTTTGGTTGGTTTTGGTAAGTATCAGCTCTAGTGCTTTAACTCCACCACATTCTTTTGCATGCTATTATACTGCCTCCTCCCTTAACCCCAAAGCCTACAGGTATTGTCTCTGTTGGATCTGGGGATAGAACCTTCAAAACTGCTCATCAAAATCAATCTTTTCTCTTTAGTAGCTGGTTCTGCAGATACAGACTAGAGCAACAAAAATCTGGCACAGTTTGTTACGTTTCTGACCTCTAACTGGTTCCATGTGGCACCCAAGAGATGAATGCAGAGCTTCAAGGCTCTCCCTATTCTGCAAAGCAATTTATTATTCTGTAGTCTAAAGATCCAGGTCAGATGTGTCGGTGTTAGGCAAAAGGGTAACTCAGAAGCTGCAGCCCCAAGTCAAGACTTTCTCTTGAGAACCAATGCTGTTTGGTGCAGAAGGCATGAGTTAAAAGCAGAGGAAGAACATCAGAATGTTTTCTTGGTGGATACCATGTCACTGGGTGCATGCACTGTGTCTGGGCACTTTCCCAACCTCACTCAATGCCATCCCCCATACTAAAGGCAAAATCAGGATCTGAGTAATTCAGCAGAAGGCAGGGGGCACACAGCTATAAGCATAGTGAAGCCATTATCGCCAACCCCTCTCACTGACTGAGTCTCTGGCAGTTTCTAGTCCAGCCTCAGAGCCCTTGCTGAGAAAATCCTTGTTCCTGATTTCCGTAGGGCCAACTGCCAGGTTCTATGCTCAACCTGGAGGAAGTTCATCTAATTGTACTTTCTAGAAGGACCGCCCTCCCTTGCTTTCTCAAACCTATTCCATTCATTACAGGGCCTGAACACCCAGAGGTCCCGACACAGCACCCACAGGAGCCACACTTTATCTTCTGCAGGAGTCAGTGTTGCTATCCCTGGGAAAGGCTAAGCATTTCAGGCTCCATCAAGGAGCCTTGCATGACTTATGAGGTTTATTTAGAGCCTAGGAGTGCCTTCCCTCTGGTGGAGAGAAGCTATGTCTCCTCCTGGCTAGAGGCCTGGACAATTATGTGCTGGAAGATTGGCTGGCAAGAAGCTGCGAGGCTCTCTCCAAACTGCGAAGCAATTTATTCTGGAATCTGAAGGCCCAGGCCAGGAGTGGGGGTATTGGGCAAGGAGGTACTGAAGACCTTAAAGATGTTCTTAAGGAAGTAGCTCAAATGCCTTCAAATCTGGGTGAAGCAGATCACTCAAAGAGGCAATACAAGTAGTAATGTGCATGCTCTCCAAATGGCAATAGCCTACATTAGTCAGAAAGCTTGGTGGCTGAATGTTTAAACCCATTTTACTGACAAGAACATTCTGTTGATACTGATACTAAATTCTCTACAGACACAGTATTCACTAGTCTGTACTGAGAGTGAGTTATTCTGACTATACTGTATTTCATTTCTTCCTTTTGAGACCTGGTTTAAAGACACAACAAAATAAAACCACTGTTTATTTCATGTATGAGACAAGACATCAAAGGATGTAGCAGTCTGCTTGTTGATCTGTCAACACCTGGGATGTTAATAAAACACAGCTGTAGCCTTTAGGTAGCTGAGGGCCTTTCCCAACACAACCAGGTCCTGGGAACTCTTATCTAATCAGCCTATGGTTCTTTATAGAAATATAAGATGGTAGCAGTGTTGGGAGGTGGGGTGAGGAGTAGGAAATGGCACCTGGCTAGAAGAAGCAGGTCACTGGAGCTCCTTGTCCATGGAAGTGGAGGGGTATGTCTTGTCCTCCCTGCTTCTTGTATTCTCTATTTTCTGTCTGCCATGAGTTTAAAAACGTGTTATACCACATGATTCCACTGCCACAGTGTCCTATCTAAGTCTACAGGGCCAGTAACCAGGCATGTCCCATCCCAGGATAGTTTCAGCAATACTCCATAATCCCAGGAATCCTCTGGTTGAGCAGTTGTCTTATACCAAGATCTCTCTCATTCCCTGGGAACTCCAGCCCATGCTACCACACTGCAGAGAGAAAGCTCAGTGTCTGTGTATTTATTCATACCATTTCCTCAGACTGTAACCCCAGCCCATCACTCAGGCTTCATCTACTGTGACTTTAAATCCAACCCACGCCATAGATTCCCCAGATAGACAATACTATTGGGCCCCAGAGGTTCAGTTCAACCACAACCACCTGCTGAGCTGAACTGTTTCTATTACAAATCAATATAGTTATGTGCATCATAGTAACCCCTCATCATTCAACAAACCCCATCTCCATTGCCCCTTCCCTGGAGTGTCCTGAGATCGCTAACATCTCAGATCTATGCTATGGGCATCTCTACCTCAATGAACTACCTATATCCCAGGGAAGCTAGATGTCTCACCACCTTGAGATCCCTATGTTATGTAGGAGGAAATTAGCTAAGCAGGCCCAGGCACAATGCTAGCACATGCACCTCTGATACTTTCTTCCCAAGCCAACCTAGAATCTCCCAGCATGGCTAGGACTGGTGATGCTGAATCAGGCGATAGTCAATAAGAAAGAGACAGGGCCACATCTGGCTACTTGAGAGATGCTGGGAAGCAGGTGTAAATGCCTTCAAATCTGGGCTAAGCAGATCACTCAAAGAGGCAATACAAGTAGTAACGTGCATGCTCTCCAAGTGACAATAGCCTACATTAGTCAGAAAGCTCCTGCAATGAATGAGTCTGCTTTTGCCACTTGCCTGACTCCTGGAGTCTATGCCATTGACTCTACACCTTCTTACCCTTGCCCCCAAGGTTCTTGGTCAGGCTTGCAAGCAACACTATGTCTAGATGCTTCCTAGAGTCTGGTTCATACTCGACAAAAGACAGAAGAAGAAACCCACAGTTTGAGGTTCCTAAGTCTTCAGGCAGCTAAAGGCATTGGGAAGTTAAAGATATGAACCAAAGATAATAGTCAGGGCTAGCTTGCAGGTGGGATTTCATGAATAATACAGAAGAGCTGCCAGGGTCTGGACTCCTTGCTATGAAAGTACAGAGAGAAACCTCTCTGTGTGAAAGATAGATTGTTGGTCTCTTGGGACTATCGGGCAGATTGAGAATGGGAACACTGCATATGGAGACTAGCATGCAGAAAGCCACAGGCTACTCCTTCTGCTGCAGTGGACCATAATACACTATAGGGAAAGAGGGCAGGTGACACAAAACCTGGGCAGAAGCATAACAGAGACTTTTCAGGGTCATAGATGATCTCTACTATGTGTCAACACTGAAACCAGATAGCTCAGTGCACCTCTGGGGTTGAGGACCAGAGTTCCTGATCAGTCTCTGTTGGAATCCTGCTTACAATAGTTACATAGCTTCATATCCAGACCATCTAGACACTGCCTCATATCAGAACCATGCCTGAGTCAGGCTACTACAGAAAAAAATTCAAAGTATTAAAGGAAACCAAAACTAAAACCAAAGCAATAAAACATCACAACAAAACCACATCTGGTAGATGTCCCACATCCGACTCCTGGAGCCCTTTTGTCCAATCACGATCCTGCATTTACTTTCACTGTTGCAGAGTGAAATACTTTAATTTTCAATCCTGTATTTATTTAAAAAGGCAAGTGTGTGCGTGTGTATGGAGGAGTTCATCTTAAAACCGTATTCTCATATACTTCTAATAGTCCTTCCTCCCTTGCCTCCCACCATAGGACTGAACCTGACCATCTGGGTTCTGAGAGCCATGTGAATTAGAGAGGATGGAATGAAAACAAGAAGTAAGAATTTATTTCCCGGATCAATTTAGTTGGATGCAGCATTTTCCAAGGTCATTTAAAAAGGACGGAGAGATAGTTCACGTTTCTGTAAGATAACTCAAGTTCTCAGAGCCTTTAATAAGCAAATAAACACCGTGTATGAGTTGACTGTAAACCATCAGTTCTAGAAGGCTCACCATATGCCATATCAGAGTCTCTCCTAAACTTGGATCCCCTCATTCCCTCTAACAGACATTCCAGGGCCAGGTTTATATGGAACATGGCTTCAGAAATCCTAGTAGGGCAGAAAGAACTACTGACTCTAGGCCAAAGCCATGCTTGCCATGTAATAGAGCTTTTTGGGTAAAAATGTAAATCTTCATCATATCTACTTGGTGGTAGTTTTTCTTTCTTACCTTTATTTTCTGAAATTTCTATAAACTGTTTTAATATCCACTCTTAAAATTTACGAGTCAGTGCTTTGAAAACTCCTCCCAAACCCCCAGCCTTACCTCTTAGAAGTATAAACTTTGAAATTTTCCATGTAGGACTTTCAAAACACTTCAGTAAGTAGGTTTTGTTTTTAGAGCATAGTTTTGATGGCTGCCAGCTCTGGTTGTTGCTGGGAAGCAGGTGAAAGGGCCCCCATGCATTAATGACCTAGTACAGTGCTTGCCCATAAATATTGGTTAAAATTAGCCTCTTGCTTTGGGATTGGCAAGCTCAGGCAGGAGCCCTGTGTCAGTTGCTTCCAGAGCTGATGACTTCCAGAAGTTGCTGCTCCATGCAGATTCAGAAAATTTACACCTTCCCAGTCCCTTGGAGCCTCTGAAAGAAAGCAAACAACCAGGCAAAAAGATACGTGCAGCTCCCCTTCAAGGGATTTTAAGGGCTCCTTCCCAAGGAGTCCCTTTGCCTTCCAGAGGCCAAAGTGCATTCCTCAAAGTGATGCCAAGAGAAATAACTCTGCTCAAGGGAGTAACGTTTGTATAGGAAGGAGAGGCAAGAAGGTCTCCACATCCCACAGGCAAGAGCTATCTGTTCCCTCGACTGGTTCCCTCCATCCAGTTCCAGCCAAGCTTGGAATGCTCCTCATGGATTTCCATCATGGTCAAATTACTCATTTACAAAAAGTGCTGCTGCAGATGGGTAAGTCCCTACAAAACCATGCCAGGGACTCTTTAGGGCAGATCCTGCTACTTGGCATAAAGAAGCCCTGATTACTGCAGCATCGAGGGGTGTCGGGTTTGCCAGAGGCCTGCTTTTAATGAACTTTACCATCCAAAGTTGGCCCAGCAAATACAAGTCGGATTTTGCCAATCAATTGGAATTGATTACATCTCAAAATTTGGGCCTTAGCTTGCAGGAAACAGACAAAACACACCCAACTTTTGAGACTTGGTTTGACATTTTTTTGGAGAAAAAGGAACTCCTTCCAGTCTGAAAGAATGATGGAGCATGTTCCCAGAACACTGTGTGGACATAGTTTTCTTAAGGGAACTTGGGTGGGTAAAGAAAGCATAGGAGCCTCAGAGCTCAGATAATCCCTGGTGTATTTCTCGTATATTTATTCTTATCCATCCACCTACCTATCAGAACTTACCAATTCCTACTGTGAGTTTCACAGCACCCAGTTGTAGAAACTCTGACTGGCATGTGGTTGGATTCCCGGCACTATGATGAATAAATAAATAGTCCCTACTGATAGTTGATTGTAATTCAACTTTGAGTCTATAGGATGTCAAAGATGAGACTGCCTCTATCCAATGATGGGACCAAGCTTTTGACAGATGAAAGCTCTTCCTGGAAGTGTAGAAAATGGAGGTTTAAGACTTGGCTGAGTTCTGAAGAATGAACTTGTGTTCTCTTGGGAGGAAAGGGAAGGGAACAACAGTCTTGACCTCCCCTCACTAAGCCTTGTTTATATCCACTTCTTTAACAGGATATCAGATGCCTCCTTTGGCTTCATTGCTTAAAAGAAAATCTTCTCAGACTTGGCTCTGGGTGGACATCTGACCCTGATCAAGGACCACAGTATCATAGTCCCCACATCATAGCCCACATACCCCTTAGTATCATCAGATGTCTCTTGTCTGTATGATTTTACCAAGGGAACAGAGCACAGTGCTGAAGGCTTATTTCTACAGTGTTGGTCTTTAGATAACAATAACACTATCTCTGGTGCATAGCAAATGCTCACCACATGTCCTCTGAATGCAGAGAGTAGGAATGGATATAGTGACAAAGGGGTGGCCCTGGGAGAAATTGATATTGGGATACACAAGAGTGGCATCCACTACGAACCTCAGTATGGATGATGGCCACTGTGGCTCTCATATGCACCATGGGAAGTGGCAGAAGGAAGTAGAGTCTCTGGAGAGGAAAGGCAACAGATCAAGGAAGTTCAGCCCACAAATCTAAGCTTCTTGCCTTTCAGTTTCCCCGACTCTCCAATGTGCCACCTTGAAAATGATAGAGACATCAATGCTTCTGGACTCAATGGACCTCATGCAGGGCTGTGTGTGTGGTGTGTGGTGTGTGGTGTGTGGTGTGTGGTGTGTGGTGTGT
>NW_021604646.1:720451-755981 GCF_004785775.1 Grammomys surdaster | reverse complement strand
TGTGTGGTGTGTGGTGTGTGGTGTGTGGTGTGTGGTGTGTGGTGTGTAGGAGGCAGGGCTTGGTTAATGGCCAACCACAGATCTGAAAGCTCTCTTCTGATGCCCATATCTGAGATATCAGGCAGCAGCTATCACAGGGCTTAGAGATCACAGCACAGCTGTCCTAAGCTAGGGATGGATATGGGCTTGGCAGGGAGAGCTGAGTAGAGCCAGCTGCTCAGAGCAAAGGAAGGGACAAATCAGACAGGGAGCTGTCACAGCACTGGAGAAGAGGAGGCAAGAATGTGGGAAAGTGGAAGATGGGAAGGGAAAGAAACATAGGCATGGTTAGAGAAGGAGAAACCAAAAGGCAAACAGAATCACAGGAGATAAATGAACAAGTTGGACCCAGGCTGAGAGAGAAGAGAGACAAAGGGAGAAAGAGAAGGCACCAAGAACCAGGAAATCATTTAGGAAAGCTAGAGATTGACCTCAGACCTCCCTCCCCCCAGCCTTCCTATTCCACATGGGCTCTGAGTGTCTTCATCCTCATAGGCTCAACTCTGTCGAAATCCTCAGATGCTCAAACTCAACAATGTTTGTGACACTCTAGATAACATACCAGGTATGTTGCATGGACAGGAGATTGAACACTGAGCTTCTGAAGGCAACCTCTCTATTCCACCTGTGAGATCCTAGCCCTTCCCTTCCTCTTGCTTGGACACCAAATGAATGACTAAACACTGGCTGTCCATCTTCAGGTTGGCCCATCATGTTCCAAGGCAAATATTTGCTATAGCATGCCCTGCTCAGACTGATAGAAGGAATCATTGGGTATCATAGACAATGATGTCAAGCCCAGTTTCTTCATTTCTTAAGTGGTTTTTTCCTCACAGTCAACAGAATGCAGAGTTATATGGACAGTTTAATCCTGATTAGAAACAATGTGTGCGCTCTCTGCCTATCTTGTGCCCAATGTCCCTAGCTCATCCTTCCTATAGAATAAGCTGACCCTCACATAGCCAGAATGTCCCTCCCTTAACCTGCCTCTCCCCCAAAGAGTGCATAAAACAGTCCTGAGCAAGATGGCTAGTCTTACTTATTTTTCATTCTCTGATTTACAGTTGTTATAAGCAAGGGAAAGCCTGTCTTTGCTCTCCCTTCTACTTAACCTATAGATATCTATATTGTTTTCTCCAGAGCCTGCCAAACGATCCCTGTTTCAATTAACATACAATTCTTTCTTAATAAGCAGAAGCACAAGATAATAGCCATGTAAAGTTGGAAGGGGCCTTGGAGAGCTCCTAATCCAACCAGAACATTCTATAGCCCAGGAGGGACATTCAGCCCAGACAGATAAGGTCAAAAGCTATATAAAGTTGTCTACATTTATAGAGACATTGGGACGTGAACTTGATTCTCCCTATCCTCATATTTAGGTTGTTTGCACACATCTACTGTCATCTGTCCACTTGCCTTTTCATTCATTATGCCATGCTTGGCCTTACATTGCACGGCTTTTGGTTTCAAGTTTCTAAGAATCACCCCCATTTGCTAGTGTTAGCAACTCATTCCAATTTAGAGTTAGCAGCACTTTTTCAACTTTTGGGGGCTCAAGGGGGACCAGTATCCATTTCCCATACCTACTTAGAGTAGAGTGGAAATATTGCGAGTAGATATTCCAGCATGCACTTAACTGATCTCCCCTCTCCTCCGAGTCAGGAGGGAGGGAACAAAGCAAAGCAAAGAAAGACAGGGAGCAACCATTAGTACCAGGTCATTTCCTGCAGGCCAGTGAGCCTCCGCTGGTCCCTGAAAAAAGAACAGTTACCCACAAGAAGGTGTGGTGTGAACAGACGGCTGAATCAGAAGGACAGGGCCCAGGTACCCAAGTGGCCTCTCAAGAAGCCCCATCTTCAAAGAAGACAGCCATCAAAGGTGACACACAACGCAATTGTTATAAAAATTGCTGAGCATGGTGGCACCCTGAATTGTCCCAACACCCAGAAAGTTGAAAGAAGAGATTCATAAATTTGGGGCAGTCTGGGCTACATAGCAAGATCTTATCTCTAAAATAAAAATGATAGCAGTAATTTAAAAAATAATGAAGAACTGTGGATGTAGTTTAACACAGTGTATGGTCCTAGATTCAATTCTTAGGCCAAATAACTAACTCTCATTTATTTATCTTTGTTTTGTCAGCCCATTTAACTCACAAACAGTTCCAAAAAGGAAACACACTCACACCATTTGCCCATTCGATGGGTGAGACAAGTGAGCCTTTAAGAGCAAAAATGTCACTCCCCAAATTCTAAGTCCTAGGCCAACCTCAAAGCCAAGTTGTATCACTTTCCTGCATCTATTCTTCTTTGATAGACATTTGGGAGTAGATAGTAGATGCCCAAAGGAGACAAGTGGAGGAAGAGATGTTCTTTATGATTAGTGAGACAGTAGTTATGAACAGTGGGGTATGGGTTATAAATAGTGATGTATTGATTTTGAATAGTGACCTGTTGGTTATAGTGAGCTATTGAACAGTATCTTGGAGAAGATGCCATAGGGAGCAGGACCAGGGAAAGAAGATGCTAGAGAATGGAAAAGGGAGAAAGGGAGAGGGAAGAAAAAGGGAAGGGCAAGAGGAAGAGGGAGTGGAGAGGAGGAGGGGTAGGAGAGATCAAAGAGGGAGGGGCCTATGGTTGTAGGTGCAGTTCATAGAACATGCATGAAGTCCTGGCATCAATCCTCATCACTACATCTAGCTAACCAATCACCGAGGCCCATGAATTGCTTCTGACACACACCTTCCTTATCATTTCCATTTCCAACCTACCAAGTCTCTGCCGTACCCAAAGAGTAGCAGCCATCAAAACAGTACAGAAGCTTCTCTTCAAAGCAGCCTCTCTTTCTCTCTCCCCCCCTCTCTCTTTTTTCCCCGTTTCTTTTACTCCTGGATCAATCCCTGCCAAGGGCAGTGGAAGTTTGGAGTCTGAGTCCCCAGGTGATCCGAGGTGACAGGCAAAGGCAGGAAGACATCTATCTGTATTCTGCAGAGCCTCTCTGCCGCATTACTGAAAAGGCATTCCACAACCTTTAGCCGGCTTTCTTTAAAGGCTTCAGCAATTTCGATATTTTGGTTCAGTGTCACTATAGAAAAGCTTTACAATTCTAGCTTGGGAATTAGAAGATATATTTGTAATAAGAATTGCTAACCACTGTCAGCTGGCAGGCCCATGTCCATGCATGAAAATGATGCCATTAGCTTTCACAATAGTGGAAAAAAATGTAAAGATC
Source organism: Grammomys surdaster (assembly GCF_004785775.1). NCBI lineage: Eukaryota > Metazoa > Chordata > Mammalia > Rodentia > Muridae > Grammomys > Grammomys surdaster. Next base: position 752,711 of record NW_021604646.1, on the reverse strand, counting down.
ATATAAGAGAACAGGAAGAAAAAGCCACCACCCAGTCTTAGCTCCAGGGGATTTCTGGAAGTCAGGTTGTGTGGCTAACATGTGTGCATTTAGCCCCCTTGATGAGGTAGAAAGCTCAATACCACTTGTCTTTGCAAATACTAATCCCCCCTGATTGTATCTAACTGCTTTCTCCAATAATGTTGATGAATCATGCAATTGCATTCTAATGAGGAGACTGTAGAGTCCCAGAGACAGTCAGGAGGGAGGGAGCAAAGCAAAGGAAAGAAAGACAGGGAGCAGCCATTAGTACCAGGTCCCTTCCTGCAGTCCAGTGAAGCTCAGCTGGTCCTTGAAAGGAGAACAGAGCTACCCACACTCAGGTGTGGTGTGAACAGATTGCAGAACCAGGAAGGTGAGGGCCACGTTCGTTCATGCTCTCTACTTTCCAGGCCATATGAGCTTTGTTTGGTGGGTGATAATCTCACACCTATCATTTCCAGTAAGATCAGTTTCCAGACAGTGGGAGACAACATAGCTCCAGTCCGATTTAGGGGTTCAGAATCCTCTAGTGAAGAAAGGGCATTCCTGACTTTGTAATCCTTAGGTTTAGTAGGATGAAGACACCAAGAACCTTAATGGTCCATGAAGATCCTATCGGCTAACATAGCCAAAGGGCCAGGAACACAGGGGTGTTTAACTGATGACTGCTTCTTCTATTCCTTGGTCACATGTGTTTGTTACATCACCCAAGAAAACATACTCTGGGTAGCACTGTTTCTAGACAAGGAGGTAGGAGAAGGTGACAGGCTATGAGGATTTACTGAGGACAGAAGTTCTGAAATGTTGATCCTTGCTGTCTGATATAGACTGTGAGCTGTCATCTACCCCTTTAAAATCACAAGGCAGTTTCCAGGGCTTAAGCTCCAGGAAGGTTGGCCAGTAGTTCCCATCACAGGGAGTCCTGTGGCACTGGAACAAGGAAAGGCTGGGAAACACTTCCTGACTCATTCTAGAGAGTAGTGATAGGAGGGTGGAGGCTTGTGAAGAGATTGGAGCCCGAGATCCTTTAGCTGGAGACCAAGGGAGAGCAGTCAGTAGAAGTGACACTTGATGGAGTTAAGGGACCGGGACTCGGAACTCAGACCTCACATCTGTCACCTCAGGGCTTAAAACGAGGCTTAGTACCCCTGCTCTTTGTCAGTGCTAGCTTTGTTGGTTATAATGGTTTCCAGAGTATGCTCCCTTAATTCTTACCCCTTATGAATTACCTGTTATTTGGAAAACATTCTTGTTAAGCATTAAATGCGGAGCTTGTTGTAAAGACAATGTAAAGACCATTACTTTTTAAAGGTAGCATTCAGAAGACATTTGAAGGTTTGCAAGATGCTTCTCCCAAGATACTCCTAAAATGTCCCCTTAAAACCTGGATATAGGGGCTGGAGAGATGCCTCAGTGGCTAAGAGCACTGGCTGCTCTTCCAGAAGATTTAAGTTTAATTCCTAGCACATATCAGACAACTTCCAACCATCTGTAATTCCAAATATGAAATTGTCTTCTGGCCTCAGAGGGCACCATGCATGCACATATATGCAGACATACATTTAGGAAAAACACTTATAGAAGAAATAAAACTCTCAAGCAAAACAAAACAGATACACAGAAGGAAAGAATGAAGTCAGACTCTAACCTTCCACAATTGCCTTTTAGAAAGTCCCATATTCAAGCCTAAATTTCTTGACATCAAATCAATCATGTTATCCCACCACAAAGACCTCCCAGAGGATGAATCAAACTGGACTGAGTTCTAGCCATATATCTTGCACACGCAGCCATGATCCAATGACTACAAACACAGCCTTTCTCAAAGTGCATTCCTCAGGACACCTATGTAGTACCCAGGCTCCCTGGGAGCTTCTTAGAACTCAGTTATCAGATCACTTCCCAGACCTGTTGAATGGGAATCCCTAGGGACAGGCATCAGACTAGGGTTGTTAGTCAACAAGCTTCCCAGAGACTCTTACTAGGGATCCACTACAGGAAGATGGAGATCATTGTCCCTGCCTACAGCTGATGAGAGGGGCCATGGAACACTGCCATCTTGCCCAGTTTATATAGCTAGTTCTATAGTATGAATTCAATTTCCAGTCTTTATTATTCACAAACCTGTGGGTCAACAAATAGATTTATGCAGATAATAGTGAAGTACTTCCACAGGGCCAAGAATGGTTCAGGTTCATATCATGAAATCAAACTGAATTCTACCCCCTTATTTCTCTAGATACCAATTAGGATAGGAGCCAACAGGAAAAACTAAATGGGACTTGGGCATAAATAAAGAGTTTATGGAAATGTGTAGCATCTGGAACTGTTTATGGACACCATGGTAAGTATTTCTCAAAGACAATGTACTAAGTTCTATTATCTTGTTTAATCAGCCAAGCAGCTATGAGGAAGCATTATTACTATGCACAGTTCAGAGAACTGGGTATCATGATCAGAGAGCTTAATGGAATGGTCCAGGGGCTTACAGTAAGTAAAACATGAGCCAAGAGTCTAATTTCTCATTATTGAGCCCTATCTTGGGAAAGTCCTCTTTCCCCATCCAAACTCCTGAAGCAAGCAGACAACAAGCATCAAGCTACTGGGTTTAGTTTCTTCTGCAGTTGTGTGTGGTTGATTAACAACATCCCATCAAACAGACAATGTTAATACCTATAAGCTAATGTTATAATGTAATGATCATTAGAACAGCAATCAGCATCACCTGAACACTTTAATGAATTACTGATGACTTTCCGTTGCCTTAAACGAAAACACATCTCAACAGCCAATCCCAGGAGGACATAGAAGAGACGTATCATGATTAATAAATCAATCTATTTAAATGGGATATTGTGCTTGGGAATGGGTTGTCACCACATTCTGAGAGCTCAGACTTACTGCAGATCTTGTACAGGCCATTCAAGTCCTGACTGGCTGAATTTCTGAACCAATATCTAGATTCAGAAGACTGTCACCAATCTATTCCTTTCCCCAAGGCCATTTCTGCCCTCTCATTTAACAAAAAAGGTCCAATGACAAGACAGAAGCCAGCTTTTGTTGTTGTTTTGTTTTGGTTGGTTGGTTGGTTGGTTGGTTGGTTGGTTGGTTGGATGGTGGGTGGGTTGGCTCATTCCTCTCTTCACCCCCACTGCTCAGCTTTCCGTCATTGTGACAAAGTGCCTCAAATAATCATCTTGAAAAGAAGAAAGGTTTGTATGGATAATGGTCTTGGAATTTCAGTTCATCGTCAATTGACTTCATTGCTTTGGGCGGCTCCACATACCATGGTGGAGAAGACAGCTTATGTTAAGGCAGCCAGGAAGTGAAGCGCAGCTAACAATGCAGTAATGCCATAATATCCCCCTTGGAAGCTATGTCCCTAGTTGCCTAACTTCCTTCCACTAGACCCCTCCTCCTAAGGGTTCCACCTCATCCCCGCAGTGCTGCAGGCTGACATCTAAGTCTTAAGCACACGGGTCACTAGAGACAGTGAAAATCTAAACTTTAGCACTACTTGTTTGAATGGGGAGGACGTAACACTAGAAACAAAGCCAGTAACACATTGATTCAGCTGCAGAAAGGAGTTGTTACTACAAGGGCTGAAGAGAGAAGAGGCAGGAGGACCCCAAAGCTTCAGACTGAAGAGGTGATACCTTCATTCAAAGCAATGGAGTGGCATCTCAAGAGACAGTGATGGGAGCATTTCTGCAAATACTATAGAAACTACATGGTGTTAAGGGATGATGAGGGAGGAGCTATTTCATCCTTGGAGGGTGCAGTACATAGGACCAGGAGCTGACAGGAAGTCCAGAGACAGGACAAAGTGCAGCCCAGGAGTCTCTTCTCCTGGAGCATTTCCACATTAAATGTTGTCTGTTTCTCTGAAAACCATCTGGGGCATCAGTGAGCACTTGGGATTTGGGTTTTCTCTGACACTTTGCAGTGTGCCAAGTCTGAAATCACAAACAAACTATTCTGCTTTTGCACCTTCTAGTAGTACCTGTTCTGTGCTGACACACCTATTACCTTATTCAGCTTGTCTCAAAGCCCCTGATGATCATTCCATTTTAGTGCCATCGGCCAACTTCTCCCTGAGAAGAGAGGTGCCCAAGACTGCCTACAGTCACACAACTGTCTCATCCCAACTTCAGGATGAAGAGGATGGTTCAATAGTAGCTAGTAGATCCAGAGTTCAGATTTCCAGCACCCATGTAAGTGCTAAGTGGGCTTGGCAGTCCATGTGACAGCCCTGTGCTCAGGAAAATGAGACAGGATTCCCTAGAGCAAGCAAATCTGGTGAGTTCTGGGTTCAAATGAAAGACCCTACCTTGATACATAAGAAGAGTGATTTAGGAATATATCGGCTATCAATATCTGGTGTCCACAAGGTTATACACACATGGGCACACACACACACATGGACATGCACACATGGGCACACACACACATGGACATGCACACATGGGCACACACGCACACACGCACACACACACACACACACACACATACATCCATACATATTTGAACTCACACACACTACATCCACATATAAACACATATAAAACTCTTCAGAATTATCCATCATACCCTGTGCATACAGAAGGCAAATGGGACACAGAATGCCCTCCTCCCCCTAAACACATTCCAGAGGGCTGTCAAAGTGTATCCTTGTTTCATGCATCACAACAAAATGCCCTGAAGCATCTTCCATGGTGAATTGGTCTTAAGAGATGCTCCAGGGAAAAGTCCTGTCTTGTCAAATGCATTTGGGAGATGTACTGATGCCATCCTCTCTTGGAGGGTCACTTAGCAGGTTGGCATAACAAAGGCTCTCAGAGAAAAACAATGGCGTGCCATTAAAAAAGTTATTTGATTTGGTTCAGTTAAGTGTGCTGCAAACTTATGCATCTACTTTTTTCAGCCTACAACATTTATTAATATTCTGTGCACACAGTGTTTTGTATTACATACTTGGAGTTATTTCCCTGGGGAAGGAGAGGCTTGGGTGGGACAGAAGAAAGGCCATTGTTGTCCTTTTTTTCAGCAGACAGAGGCCATGATCTCTGAGCTCAGAGGCAGGGGGATGGGGCATACTCTGGGATGCTGGAAATCCTGAAGTTCAGAGGGGTGCACCATCACTGAGGAGGAACGGTGTCACCATGTAATTGGATGTTCAGATCCTAATGGAGAGAACAGAGACAAGGAGACAGGAACAGTGCATCTGGGAAAGGCTCACTAATTATCTCAGACAGCAGCTTTTTAACCTGATGCCCTTTGAAATGCTCGCTGCGTGGCATCTTCAAGTCTCAGTCAACGTGTATAACTGATGAAGAATTAATATGCAGGGCATATTAAAAACTCATACAAATCAATAAGAAAAACAACTGATGCAGCAGTGGGAACAAGAAAGGAGGGAACAGATCTCAAAGTGGAGACAAAAGTCAAACACAGGAAATATGGAAAATATACCTATCCTGGCAATAATCACGTGAGTGTAATGAAAATAATTTTTAATATTTCCATTGAATTGTCTAGAACTCTAAATTGGTAAAGGCGGGTCTTCTTAGTTAACCTGGCTGCATCAAGAAACACCAAGACATGAGTAAAACACATCTCTGCATGGATTTATGTGAGCATGCCCAGAGATGTACTAAAGCGAGAACAGCAAATGTGAGTGAAAAGAAGATCCATTCACGGCCTGGGAGATGGGAGAAAATAACCCAGATAAAAAAAAGAAAGCCCGCCAATGCTTGACTTCTCTCTCTCTCTGCCTCCTGGCTGCCAGTGATGAGAGCTGCCCAGTCTACCATGATTTTCACACTCTGATGGTCGCTGCTTGGCTCTACCATACATTCCATACCATGAAGGAAGCTGTCCAGTTTACCACGTTTTCTACACCACAATGGGAGATGTCTGGCTCCACCAACACTTTGCACATCAGGGTGAACCGGAATCGCTGAAAAGTCCTTAGATTATTTACTCTAGGTAATTTTGTCACAGCTATAAGTAATTCTGACTGGCATTCTATTAAATACTGGTAGTGTTTTAAGATGACCAATGTAGCCATTTCAGAGGATAATGTGTTCACTGAAATGTAAACTGTATGAACCTCTTCTGTCCCCAAAGTTTCACTTATGCAGTCTTATTGTAAGTAAATGAACAGTGAGATTTAAGGCGGTTGTCTTACTTTTGCACTGTAACAAAACATTTGCGATAAATCAAACTTGAAGGAGAAATATTCATTTTGGCTTACACTTTTATAGGTTTCAGCTCATGGTCCTTGGTTCTGCCACTCTTCAGCCCATGACCAGGAAGATCATTTCAAGGAACTCAAAGTGACGCAAGGCACTCATCATAATAGCTGGAAAGCAAAGCATGATGAGATACTGTCTGGATACAAATACCCTCTTTAAATGTATACCTCGGATGGTCTGACTTCTCTGAGGTACCACTTTTACTGCTTCCTACAGCACTGCACACTGAGGACCAGGTCTCTATAACATGGCATCTAAAGAAACATTCAAGAACCAATCAAGAAAAGATGTTCCACTCAGCATTGTTTGTGATTGACCTAAATCAAAACTGACCCAAAGTTCACATACACTGAGGCACCAAATGACCATTTAAATGCCTGGCTTTCAGGTGTGCATATCCTAGTACTGCAGAGAGACCCAATAACAAATCACCATGTAAGAGAGCCAAACATGTGTTTACACACAAAATAATGGTTATGTCAAATCACAAGAAAAAGACTGGAGGGAAAGCCTTTAATGTCGGATACTGCCTCAGGATGGAGCAGCTTTGGTGTTAAGGCATCAAGGAAGACCCACAGTTTATCTTTGATACTTGAAGCTCTCTAATGAGAGCATCTTTGTATGTGCTAAGATGATTTATAAAGCAAAGCCATTTTAAGTGAAGCAGTAAATCAGTATATCATGTAGCAGAGTCAGACTTGTCTTTCAGCTGACAGGAACTAAAGAGAGTAGAACATCTGTGGATGGCTGGAAGGGGTCTTAAGCTTGGCAAATAGTACCAGCCAAGTTGGCATGTGAGGGGAAAAAAAGCCATTTTTGCTAAAGTATATGCTGAATACCAGACTCAGTGCAGGAGACTTTGCAAGTTCAGAATAAATCCAGTCTGCAGATGAGGATGCATCAGTTTGCTTGGGAAACAAACAAACAACCCTTGGTCTAAAATCTAGATGTGCTTAGAGACATACACTAAGGTCCAAAAGCTACTGGAATATATATATATGTATATATACATATATATGTATATATACATATATATGTATATATATTCCAGGAATATTCTCCTGGAACAATACAACATGTTTGTATGCAGAAATTATCAAATGGACAAGTTGATAAAGAAAAGGAGGGACAGACAATATGTAAAGAGTCAGGAGAAAAGAGGCGGCAAATCTTAAAAAGTAACAGTCAAGAAACATAAGAAAACACATTCATCTTAACAGCTATCAGTGGAATGCAAATTTAAGCAAGAAAATTGTTGCTTTTCTCCTTATTAGATTAGCCAAAAATAAATTTAGCCTGGTTATACAGAATGCTGGGAGCACTGTTAATGGCTTTAGCCACTTTGGAGAGCAGACTGACATTTATAATTAAAATTTAAAACATACATAGTCGCTTTCCTTACCATTTTATTTCTTGCAATCAGTTATAAATAAATAGACAGTTAAATTTAAGGCCTGCATAACTATCATAGTACTATCTACTGCCTCAACAAGTTGTGTGTATATGACTGACTTAAATGAAAGTGAGTTTGTTCCTTGGGGTATGTTTAGCAATGTCTGGAGACATTTTGGATAATCTAAGCTGAAGGAAGAGGGATACTTCTGGCATCTGGTGGGTAGAGGCCAATCCTGCTAATACTCTGCTGTGCACAGTACAGCCCTTCAGAGCACAGGATTTGCCCAGTCCGAATGGTAAAAGCAATGAGATTCCTTAGACCATACCTATAGGAATTACATGAAATCAGATATCTTCAGAAAGGTCCTGGCAAGGTCAGCATAAAGTACCCAACTTACGTTTGGTCTCTGAACTTAAGATTTGCCCAGTTCCTAAACTCAGATAATATAAGCAGTGAAAAATTATTGCTCACTGCCCTTTGGACCAAAGTAGCTCACATTCTCTCTGCAGCTTGTTGGGAAAATAAATAGGAGGGCAGAAGAGCTGACGCCTGTCAAAGATAATGCTGCTACAGCTGAGGTAATGCTTAAAGAATGGGTGAAAATAGTCTCCTTGATTTTTTTTCTCTTTCACCAGGGAAAAAGCTTATGATAGTCTGAACCCATTAGACTGGGAAAGTCTGAGGAATATTAATAAGTAAACAGAAATAGCCCATGTTGTATTTGGAGTCTGTTCTTTTTTTCTGATCAGATAGCATTTGGATTTGAAGATATGTTTGGATAAATAGTCTTTCTGAGCATTTATCAACTCTCCTTTCAGGATGGATTCTTCTCATTTTCAGCCTTTTAAAGTCTATTTCCACTAGTGAAAAGGTGCCAGCAATAATTAAAGCCTAATTCTATCTCTGCATTCATTACGAAAAAAAAAAAAAGAATATGATCTGTAAAGCTTTCAGAAATAATAGTCTCCATATCTTCCCAGAATAACAGTGATTTCAAATAGATAAGGTACATGGGAGAAATATCCAAAATGCAGTGAAATTAATTGCTGTTTTAAAAGAAGCTGTTTAAAATGCAGCCATTAATTGACCTATTGTTGGAGACAGTTTCCACACAGTTAATAGCCACTCACTTTAGACACACGAAGACAGATTTCTGATATTTGAAGCCAGAATGAAATGATAAAGAATGCCATGATTTGGGTGACATGCATCATAGCCAGATGGGGTTTCATGAGCTATCATTTATGCTCTGGAAAGACAACATATCACCAGTGGTTCTGAGAAATACACTTCCAGGCTGTCCTGAAACAGGGACATCTCTTACCTAGTGAGTAGATTACATCTGGAGAGAACTTTCTCAAGAAGTGATGGCTTTTAGGAAACATGATGTTGGGGCCACTTGAACTGGTCTTGTACACAAGCCAGAAGTCAGCACTCTGGCTCCCTCCTCTGGCTCCTCTCACCATCCCTGTGATTGTTCATTGTAAATGTAGCTTTTCTTCTCCAGATGTAATTGTCATCTCAGAGGGTTACTGCTGAATAAGCTCACCCTTTCTAGTTCTTTTTGAACTCCAGCTGGCTGGGTCAACTCAGCTGTTCTGGCTCAAAACTCCTCTCCAAGATGACTGAGTCAAACTGGCTTCTCTTAGATTCTCACCAAATTGTTCTGCTTCACCTCAAACTAACTCTGGTGGTTTGCTCTAAGCTACTGGCTCCTTATTCTCTGGCTCTTTCTGTATTAAACTGCAACCTGTCTCTAAAACTGTCCCAGTAAAACTTCCTCCTCCTTCTCTTGCTTTCTGTGCTGGTCCCTCAATTTGCCTTTCTTTCCTGTCCTGTTCTCCCGAGAGTTGGGCATATCCTATCTCTGACTCATTCTGTTCATTCTTTCAGTGACTCATCACCAAGTCTGCTCTTTCACTGATTCATCGCTTTAAAACACGGCTGCTTCTTTCTACAAACTAACTTTACCTCCATTGTTAGGGATTAAAGGTGTGTACTAAGGGATTGTTTGTATTCCAGCCAGATTATACTGAAATTCAGAGCATCTCTGTATTCTGGCTAAATCATATTTTTGGATGTGATGATACCTTGCCAGAGCAAGCATATTGATGTTGGGGGCTCAGAGTCTTAGCAAACACTAAACTTCCTTGAAACTTTAACGTTGATTTATAAAATATCAAAGCCATCCCTAACTCCAACTCTCATTTCTGTTACCCTTGTATTGAAATATGTCTGTTGACATATTTAGAGAGCATTGACTCTATTCTTTCAGATGGAAACAATTGGGAAAGTTTGGATTTTCTTTATCATAAAGTTGGGATTGATCTTAAAAGTTTTTCAAAATCTGTACTAATTTACAATGTTGGTGGTGTGTGTCACATTCCTCAAGCCAGGATTCAGAAATTGGTGTGCCATCCTTCCTAACCCAAAGACAAAGAAATTTCCTGTACTGGCTGGTTTTATGGGTCAACGTGACACAAGCTGGAGTTATCACAGAGAAAGGAGCTTCAGTTGAGGAAATGCCTCCATGAGATCCAACTGTAAGGCATTTTCTCAATTAGTGATCAAGGGGGGAGGGCTCACTGTGGGTGGTGCCACCCCTGGGTTGGTAGTCTTGGGTCCTATAAGAAACCAAGCTGAGCAAGCCAGGGGAAGCAAGCCTGTAACATCTCTCCATGGCCTCTGCATCAGCTCCTGCTTCCTGCCCTGTGTGAGTTCCAGTCCTGACTTCTTTTGGTGATAAACAGCAATGTGGAAGTGTAAACTGAATAACCTTTTCCTTCCACAACTTGCTTCTTGATCACGATGTTTGTTCAGGAATACAAACCCTGTCTACACCTTGCTAACTCTCATTTTATGTCATTGTTGCTTCAGGTTTTTTTTGTTTTTATTGTTTCAATTTTTACCTAGGGCATAAAACAATACTCTGAGTATGTGTCAGACCATCGTGAGTCCTTGCATCCAAATGTTCCCCCAAAGCAATATGCATCTTTTTCTTTGCTTGCTTTCCATTGCTGGGTAAAGACCACGAACAAAAACAACTTGGGAAGGGAAGGGGTTATTTCAACTCTCAGCTTACAGTTCATCATGAAGAGAAGTGGGAGCAGAAACTCAAGGCAGTTAACCTGGAGGCAGGAACAGAAGCATTTCTTGGGTTGGAAAAGGTCAAGTTTCTAGTTCGTTCATACTCAGATCTTCAACATGGTCTACGGCTTTAGAAAGCAAGCGGTTAAAATGTAAAGTCGAGAAGTATCCCTCAAAAGAAGTCCAGCAGTCTGGCTTTAGATAAGGGTTTCTCCTGAGTAACATCTTTGATGCAGAAGTCATCCTGTTCTTCCTCCTGACTGTCATGACAATTCTATATAAACTACATTTCTGTCTTAAAGTACAAAACAGAGATGCCAGGCCCCCAGCATCCACGGAACTGCTTTTGGCTGTAGGAAAAGAAGTTTGGAAGAAGGTCTAAACAAAGGCTTTTCTTGACTTGGAGAATTCTAGGGGTGTAAGAGTCATATTAGCTCCCAAGGATTACAAATAAGTGCCTTCTATTTTCATACATAGTTGTTCCACCTAGCCCTTAGTGTTGCACTTAGTGCAAGTGCTTGAAAAAAAATATTCACGCACTTTTCATGATCTGTTCCAGAAGAAACCCAGTGGCTTCACCACATTGATATTCTACCAATCACCTCCAAACACCTACCAAAGTTGGCTGTGTGAATGTGTCCCTTGGTCGATACTCATTAAGGTGATTTTACATACAGGAACACTTAAATAAATAAATCAATCTACCATGTAAAAAGAGAGTGAATAATGATAAAGAAACAGAGAAAATACCCTAGAGGTATTAGAGTAAGGTTTGTCAAGTCTTAACTGATGTTCAAAAAAAAAAAAAAAAGAATTCTTCACAACCTCTGACAGTACCATTTTTAAAACTTAGTATCTGCTCTTAATTACTTTTTATACACTTCCAATGAAATTTGTTGTTTGCTTTTTAGTAAGTACTATAATATGGGCCATCAGAAGCCAGGCTGCTAAGTGCTCCTTATTTGGAGGACTCTGCAATTTTGTATTCTAATCACCTGCTTTCTAAGAACATATATCCCAGGCTGAGGACCTGAGTGTGAGACAGTATGAGACAATTATTTTCTTTCTTAGGACCCAAAGAGTAGGAGGTCCCATTATAGACTTTCCTTTTGTAGTTTCAGTTAAGGTTCATAAGAGGTATAAACTTTAAATAAAAAAAAAAGTCCTGATCTGTTTGACGGCAGGAGGGGTCGAATTTTTCCTGATGGGAGTGGTGGGGTGGGGAGGGGGTCACGTGATTAAGCTCTGCTATTTAGTGCCTTTTATTTGGTATCTGATCAGAAGAACCCTGTTTAAAGGGTACTGCTTGGAAGGGAAGAAGAGGGGCAGAACTATCTTAAAAAGAAACCACAGAGGTTAGGGAGGGAGAATATTTATGCTTTAAGGTTGATGCAAGAGCTGTGCAGCAGCCTGAGTTATTTGTACACAGGAGTAGCCTGTACATGCTCAGTGGCTTCTAAAGGAGTTGTTACATTGGAAGAGAGAGAGGAAAAAAGGGGAGGCATGGATTAAAAGGAAGATTCTGAATCATCAAAAATAAATGTTACAAACACTCTAGAAAGGTTTCCCCTTGTACATCTTTGATCCCATCTCCTGTAATACCTTTTCTGTTCTTTATTGGTTCCAATGCAAATTTGAAAATCTACTATAATTTTTAATATGTCTCCTGTTCTTATACATGTTTTAATCTTTAAAATAATATATGTCTCTATGTCTTTTTCAGATATTCTTAATATTCTTAATATCTTTCTCCCTCTCTCTCCCTCAGTTGGCCTCCCTTCCCCATTCCTGGCTAACTCTCTTGAGTGTGTGTGTGTGTGTGTGTGTGTGTGATATTACATACCAGTTCCTGCAATAATTATCTCTTTAGTCTCTTCTCTAATTATTTTCTATTTCAATTTATTTCTGTTCTTATCTCTTCCATTTGCATTAATCTGTTCCCCTGAGTTGGTTTTGGGTTCTCAGTCTAAAATTGACTGAACAGTTTACTTTTGTTGCTTCCTCCTTAATAAGGAACTGACTTGCCTTTCTCCTTGAAGAGCAGCTCAGACAGCATCGCATGTATCACTAGAAAATATCTCTACCTTCATCTTAGATCTAAACAATAGGTAGTGTAGACACTTATTCTTTAGAGTTTTGTTTTGAGTGAATTTTTTTATGTTCATTGTTATTTGCTTTTACCTTTAGTTATTTAGTTCATCTTATAAACTGTTTACTTTAAAGAATTTGTTATGCAGCCAGGCATGGTGGTGCGCGCCTTTATTGCCAGCACTCTGAAGGCAAAGGTAAGCAGACTTCTAAGTTTGAGGCCAGTCTTGTCTACATACTGAGTTCCAGGACAGCCAAGGCTAAACAGAAAAACTTTCTCAAAAACAAGCAACAATGGCAAAATTTTTTATGCTTATTCTGTAGCTTAGAATAAAGTAGACTTTTCTAAATCATTGGTAAGAGATAAAAGAACATTTTACTTTATATAAACCTAGCTTATTATTTTGGTAAAACACACACTTGCCTGGAAGGCTGAGTTAAGGAGGATTGTGAAATAGAGGCTATCCTGGGCTACATACTTAGACTTTATATAAAAAAGAATAAATAAACAATAGATTGACCAGAGTACTTGTTACTTCCAATCTCTCTTATATGCCACAGTTAGAGGATTGTTTTATTCCTAAAGTAAACATGGTTCTGTAAATTCCCCCTTTTATTTCCAACATTTCTAGAGTTATATATTTTGATGTAGTACTATTCAGCACATAAATTTTCATGACTGTTTGATCCTCACGGAGAACTGTAAAATGACATTCTTTGTCTCCTTTAATATTATTTGGCTTGGAATAAAGTCTAAACTAATGTTTCCAGCCCTGTTTCCTGTGTTCTTGCATTTCCTTGATAACATTTTAAATTCAGCTTGCTCTGCTTTTTAGTTTTTTTCACATCTAATACCGAGCTAGCATCTAATACTGAGCATAATATAGAAATCTTTAGATAATCTAGTTGTTAGGAAATACTGTCAGATTTTTAAAACATAGCATAGAAAGCCTTCATTGGCTGCCAGGGCTTCCTCTTTCATATCTGCATGGTTTCCTCTGGGTGGCAGAGCTTGAGCTGCAGCTCTTGGTTTGTCCCTCCTGGTACAGCAGTGTGGAAGGCCGCGATGAAGCTAGGCCTCCAGACTGTGCAGACAAAAGTACTCTGAGAATACTAGAAAGACCCCATAAGAGGCCATAATCCTGTGCAATCTTGGCACCTGGAATAGTAAGTAATATTACCTGTTTCTCTGTGTTTTTCTTTTCTTCTGGATGTAGCTTCAAGACTCTTTGTATAACAATGGGATGGTAAAAGGATATATTGTGAAAAACTGAAAAACTCGTATTATACATTTTAGAAGCATCCTTTTGTGCAATGAAGGTTTAGACAAGGACTTTGTGCCCAATGTCCTCGTCACATGTGAACACATAACACATCTGCACCATGGACATGCTATCTATCTACGTTAACCACATGCACCTTGGCTCCTCTTTTATAAATTAAAGGCTGAGGTCACAGAGCACATGTGAAAAAACTAGGGACAATCTCTTGACACATAGTCCCCAATGCAGGAGTTAGTGTTGCTACTGATTGCCTTGATCCATCTTGTTTGACCATTTCTTCTCATGATTATATATTTTATATATCTATATTCTGATTTACATTTTTTCAGTCATATGTAAGAAATGTACCTCTTTAAAAGTTTGACACTGGATTAGTTATTTTATATTGAAATTATTTTTCACTGTTTTTGACAGAGTTCTTATTAACTCCCCACCCTCTTAAGATGAGTATTTAGCAGGCTGCTGGTTTGGTGCCCTATCTCTCATCTCACTTTGTGTCCGCGTATGATTGAGGATCATCTCGTGAGAATGATCTAGGCACTAGCATTCCAATTGGATGAATATTTATCATTTTGACCACTGTTTGATTTTCTTGGAAGAACTCCTCATACTATCACTCATTTGAATCACTTCCTTATCATAGATAGCTCATAGGAGGTTCTGTCTCCTTCAAATAAGTGCTGATGAATAGCCTACTTAGCAAATTTTTTAAGATGCTATTTTCAAAATGTGGTGTCTATGTAACGGGTGTGTGTTAACATTTGTGTGTGTGTGTGTGTGTGTGTGAAGTGTGTATGTAATGTGTGTGTGTGCATGTGTATGTGTAATGTTTTGTAGTGTGTGGGTAATGTATGTGTATGTATGTATATAATATGTGTATGCATGTGTGTGTGTCATGCATGCACATGTGTATGTATAATGTGTGTGTATATGTGAGTGCATGTATGTAATATGTATGTAGTGTGTATGTTTGTATGTATGTATGTATGTATGTGTGTGTGAGTGTGTTATCTGTGTGTTTTACATATAAAGAATGTTTGTTAGTTACTTCTTTCATCACTATGACAAAACCTCTGGCACAGGTAATGTGTAAGGAAGGAAAGATTCAAGCTGTCTTACTGGTTGAGGGGATACTGTCTGCCATGGCAGGGAAAGCATGGGAACAGGAGCCTGAGATGGCATCTCCAGTCTGGAAGCAAAGATGGACATAAAGTTCACCTGAGTGACAAAACTCAAGGTCCTTCCAGGGTGCATGGCCTCCAGCAAGGCTCTTCAACCTAAAGTCTCCACAACCTTCTAACTTAGTGCCACTGGCAAGAATCTCCTTGACCATCCCCACGAACCTGTGAGGGACATTTTATAGTGGAATTACAACAACTGTATAGTTCACATTCATTGTTACAGCTAGCAGAAATGGGATAATTCAACAGCAAAGGCTTATTAGCTCATATTTCTAAAACCTAGGAAGACCATTCACATGACATTAGCATCTTCCCACCCCTTGGAGAGAGCCTGCTTATGACACCAGGGCACAGACATGTAGATCCCATGTCAAGACAATAAGAGACAGTACGATTTTGTTTCTACAACAGAACCAGTCCAGTGATAACCCACTAATATTTGAGTGCCTTAATCCATTCATGAGCATAGATTCTCACGACTCAATGGTTTACAAAAAGCCTCATCTCCAAATACCTTTAATATCTAAATGTCGAAATTAACTTTCCAATACATGAAATTGGGTGGGGGGTGGGGGGAGGAAAGGGAACATATTCAAACTTTAGTAGGTAGCTGACAGAAAGTGGGTCCAGTTGCATACTTTCCAGTGAAGACTCCATACATTCTATTGAGTTTTCTAATGTATCCCACATCCTTCTGTTTGTGAAATTTTATTACCTTCCATTATAACACAACAGTAGTTTTAATATTCTTATTTATTTAATCTTCTTTGCAGCCTTATACAAGACTAATGACACTCTTGATAGTGTTTTTTCCAACCTTTCCTTCTTCATCTTCAAGAGTACCTAAAATTAAAACAAGGCATGGTGCTATATGCCTGCAAATAGCATCAGGAGCCCTCAGTAAGCTAAAGCAGAATGCTCATCCACAGTTTGACACCATCCCAGACCATGTAGTGAGGTTCACACCAGTTTAGGCTACCGTGAGACCCTGTGTTTAAAAAGAAATCTAAAATTGAAGTGAATCACACCTCTCCTCTGTTTCTCTTTCCTTTCTCTTATCCTTTCCTTGGCAGGCTTATGACAAATATACTTAATGCATGTCTCTTGGGAGAAAGATAGTGAAGAAAGGAGGGAGAAAAAGATAGGAGAGTGGAGGGGGAGGAAGAGAAGGGAAATCCATTCAGGACAAGCTTTCACATGGACCCTAGGCATCTTGTCGACCCTCTGATCATCTCTGTCTTTACTCTGGGTAGGTGATCTCATCTTATGATTCAGTGAGAGTTCCTTGCCATTTTCCTTGTATTACCAAGTGCTGTTTTTCATATCAATTCATCTAGTGGTGGTTGATTGCAAAATGTTTTTCATAGTGTTTTGGATTCTAACTTCTTGCATCTTATCAAGCATCCTGTGTGTTCTATGCCCACACACTTACTTCCATTCCCAAAAAGACACTGTCCAGTTGTACCACACACAATTGCTACCCTGTGGCAGGTGACTTTCCATTACCACACTGAGAACAAAACACTCCATCTGTTTTGTTGTTTTCTTTTCTTCCCTTTTTTTGTTTTTCTTTTTTGGGGGGGAATTGTTTCGGTGTTGTTGTTGTTTGTTTGTTTGTTTGTTTGATGGTTGGTTGGTTTGGAGATTGGGATTTTTTTTTGCTTTGTTTTTGGTTACTTTTATTTTTATTTATTCATCATTTTATTTGTTTACATTTCAACTGTTATCCCCCTTCCCAGTCTCCCCTCCATGAACTCCCCACATCATCCTCCTCCTTTGCCTCTAAGAGGATGTTCCCCCACCCACTCCTGCCTCACCCCTCTAGCATCCCCCTTCTCTGGGGCATCAAGCCTCCACAGGATCAAGTACTTCCCCTCCCACTGATGCCAGATGAGGGTTTTCACTGTGTATCAATGGCTATCCTAGAACTTACTTTGTAGACCAAGGCTGGCTGCAAACTTATAGAGTTTTCCTGCTTCTACCTCCCAAGTTCTGGAAATAAAGACATCTACCACTACATCTGGCTCTGCTTTGTTCTTTGGCATTTCAGATTAATAACATAATGAGACATAGAAATACCTTTTATTATAAACATTGATGCCAGTAGCATCGTTTCACCTTCCAGAGATGGTCCTTTCTCTCTGGGGACTGGCTTCTGAGACATAGAGGTCCTATCATTGTTTGAGTTTATCTCTGATGAATATGGGAAAACATACAGCAAGAAGCAGGGAGGCTGTTACAGGTTCATTTCTTTTGCTGTGATAAAATAACCTGAGCAAAAGCAAGTTAATAGACAACAAAGTTTGTTTCAGCTTATAGGTTACAGTACATCATTGAAAGAAGATCCTAAAGGCAAAAAATTAAAACAGAAATCATGGAGAAATGCTGCTTGATGGCTCACTGGGCTCTTGCTTATCTAGTGGTTTTACATTTCCTGACAGAATAGTGCTTTCTGCACTACACTTTCTTCCCTAAGGAATAGGCTGCCCAGTTCTACGTCAGTTAACAATCAAAACAACCACTTACAAACATGCACACACACACACACACACACACACACACACACACACACGTCCACAAGACACAACTGAGGGCTAATCCCTCAGTTGAGACTATCTTCAAAAATGACTCTAGCTTGTGTCCAGTTGACAGCTAAGTAGGACAATGGCCGACTGCCCTTTCCAAGGACATAAAATCAAAGGGAATGGGGTGTTGTTAAGACTAGAACAAGAGACTATTAAACCAATAAACAAATATTTTATGGTTGGTACCATAAAATCTTTTTTGGTTGAGAATGTATAATCTCTCTCTCCCTCTGTCTGTCTCTGTCTCTCTCTGTCTCTCTGTCTCTGTCTCTGTCTCTCTCTCTCTCTCTCTCTGTGTGCATGCGCATGCACGCTCATGCACATGCATGCGTGTATATGTTAATTGACTCAAGGAAAGAACTAGCCTTGGAAAGTTTGCATTCTTTCCTGTATGTAAAAGTTTCACTGTCTATTAGTTTTCTTTAGTCTATTAGTTTGCTTTTAAATTAGTATCTAGCGAGCCTGAGCCTAAAAATATACTTGTTCTCATAGAAAATGAATTAGAGATTCAAACTCTCTGAGGACAAAAACTGTGTGCTTGGCCTGCCAAACTTCCCAGTAGCCCAGAACATGTACAGTTTTGAGGGAATAAATGAGTGATTATCTAAAGTTTGTGGTTGCTCACACCAGACACATTTTAAAACATCAAGGGCAGTTTCCTCCTTGACATCTATTTTTCCCGTTCTTATTGGTTTGCAAGCCGATGCTTCTTAAGTTTAGAATTAGAAAATCATTCTTCCCAGCATCCAGCATATGGTGATGTTTTTAATGAGAATTTTCTTTTACATCTCATTGTAAATTTTGATATTTTAATTTCTCATACATGATGTCAAAACTGCTGGAATGAGAAGAATTACCTCCTGACATGTTTGCAGGTCAGGTTTTACATACATGAAGATGGCATGATTATTGAGGCCTTGAAAACATATTCTTTTCTCTTGCAAACCATTAAAGGACATTTGTAGAACAAGGAGGGGTGTTCCCATAATCCCAAAGCTGCACACAACTCCTGTTATCCACCCCTTCTTCGAAAGAGTCTTTTCAGTGTGGATTCTTTGTGGCTTTGAATGTGAAGCCATTTTCTAGCCAAAGCCCAGGATGTGGGCTGGATTGTCAAACTTAGCAAGAGGTATGAATTCTACAGGAATCCAGCTAAGACATTATTCTTATTATTAGTGTCCTCCCCCTTTGAAAAATAATGGCTGCTAGGCAAACCCCTCCAAACCATCACAGCTCAAGCCATGGAGGGGAAATTTGAACCATAAGAGAGAGCATGGGTCAGACAGCTCCCCTGAACAAATCAGGGAAGACATATCCTAAAGCAGGCTGGAACCAACAGAATGCCCTTTAACAGTGGCTTTGTAAGAATGTTATTCACATTTTACAAATTTAATGATCTTCACTAGCTAAAGTCTACAAAGCTATGCAACTCATAATCACAAGGCTGACCCACAGAATGTTATCATGGGGTGACTCTCTGTATGTCTAGAGCAGCATGAGAAGAGGGTTTATTGGATGGGAAAAAATTCCAGCTAAGTGAAAACAACTTTTTTTGCAAGTAGAAACTGAACATTTTTTTACCATGTCTTTGTTAGAAAGAAAAAAATGGTAGGTTTTTATTAAGGTTCTGCTTTATAATATTCAAAGGTTATATGAATTATGGGATGCCAACTGTCTAGAAATCTCCATAAAGTTTTCATTTCAGATTAGGTTCAACCGTGCTAAACCATCCTTTGATTACCTTCATTAAATCCTAAATTAGATCCCACCCTTCACCCTCAGCTCCCATAAAATCTGTTCTGTTAATTATGGAGCTCTCAGGCCTAATCCAATGAGATGCAGGTAGAAGATTTCAGTAATGTAGGCAGAGTAGATGAAGCACCATACAGAAAAGGGTTCTTCCCCAGTGTATTCCTGGGTGACTGTGCTAACTTTTAAACATAATTAGATACAGTGTGATGTGGTTTTCCCGATTTAGTTCTTGTACATATTAGTATAATTACATAACCTATAATAATTCATACTCTTCTCCTACTGTATGTTCAAATTCACAAATATGCCCATTATATTACGTGGTCATGTAGGATATTGCATGGTACCCTGGCAGTTACAAACCATTGGCATCTATTTTCTGTTGGGGGATATCTAGATTGAGTAAGTCATCTGGAAAATCTCCAAGTGGAATATTCCTCTTTAAAAGCTGAGTTATTCAGACTCTGACACTGGGTGAAGACAGAAATCTTCGATTAAGGAAAAGCACACAGCATCCAGAGTTCTGCTTTCCTGTAGCTAGTTCTGCTTTTGATTGTGCTTTTGAAAACAACAAACCAACTCTCTGCTCTTCTGACTCCACTAAGTCCCCATTTACACAGCATCTAGACTTGCTTCTATAAGAAGCTCATTTGCATAAAGAGACCAGGGGATTGGTTACTACTTTAGGAAAGGATGTGGAATAGCAAATCGTATAGACCTAGCCAAGCACCTTTCTCTTGTGGCCCCTGGTTCCTGACTCCCTGGTTCCAAACTCACTCGAAGGATGTCTTCCAGCATGGTCCAGTCTTAGGATCTGACTTCAGGTAGTCAAACCTCCTGATGGGTCCATAGTATTTGTTGTTACTTGAATGTGTATTGGAAAAAGGAACTCTCCAACTACAGACCAGTAGGCTTTCTGTTTTTAAAACAACAATAATAGATGAATCTCTTCTACCACATATAATTTTATGTGACATTTGGCAATATTTTGTGAACAAAATAAACACAAATAAAGATGTGAGGTCATGTGATATATCTTTTGGTGGTGAAACTCCTTTCAGGATGCCCTGAGAGATAGGAGAGAGAAGGGGCAGAGTAGCATGTGGTTTCTAGTTCATAGATGGAAGATGCAGTTGGCAGTTGAACAATTTACCACAGACATAATATTAACTAACCATCAGTTTTGTTAATACTTTTTCAGGCACACCAGATTAATCCACCATTGCTCTGCCACTCATCTTCATGATACCTACCTCTTATACTACAACACCCATAACAATACAACATAGGATGCAGTAGTTGCCACTCCGATCCCTGCTTCAAGTATGTGGTACCTGAAATGTACATGATGTAAAGAACAGGCCACACTGCTAAAACAATGTCAAGTTGGGATGTGAATGCCAAGCATACTCACTAAAAAGCCTACAGTCTGTAAAAGTTGATGACTCCAGAGCTGGTGCCAGTCTCAGTCTTCTGTTAAAGATGGAAGAGGAGTTATAAGACACACTGAAAGCTACAGAGTGGGCTAGAGATGTAGCTGTGTGGTAGGTAGGAGCATGCTTACCTAGTATTCAGGAAACCTTGGGTTTCATCTCCAGTATCACAAAGAAAGAAAGCAACAGATCCTTTTAGAATTTCTTGGCCTAATATCTTTTCCTCCCACCTCATTGCATTTTAGCTTAATTAATTAACTTTATTTTACTTTATGTTGTTCACCATCTATTATGACAACCATTCATGTGTTGAAGCCCTAATCCAGAGTGTCTCAGAATATAATTATATTCAGAGATAGGTCCTTTAAGGAGGTAATTAAAACACTAATATGGCTGTAAGGGTGGGCCTAGCTTAGACTGAATAGTGCCTTTACAAAGAAGAAAAAATTGACACATTATAGAAGGAGAGAAGACAGTTATATACAAGCCAAGAATGAAAGTGCCTCAATACACACACACACACACATCCCAAACTCCATTAACACTTACACCCTAATTTCCTGCTTCCAGGGTTATGGGAAAACAAGTTTTCCTAGTTTAAACCACCCAGTCTGTGGTCTTGACAGCCCAAGCAAACTAACACACTATGATTAGACTTGGATAATGACAGCACGCTTGGGCATCTGTCCCATGCCGAATCCTGACAAACTCAGTTGCTTAGGTTGACCCTGGAGCAACAATTTCAGTGTCCCTAGAGCAAGTTAAGTGAATGAAGCCCAGGACTCTGTTATTTGCACTCAAAGCTGAGGTAAGGCTGGCCTCAGGTGGACATTCCTCTAAAGGGCCCTACCATCTTTTGCTTTGTCTTCCTCAAGTGGATTTTTTTTCCAGAGCATTGTAAGGAAATGAATCTTGGCTGTCTTTGGCAGACACAGACTCTCTGTTTGAGAGCTACTGAATCAGGGCCTTAACCAAACACGAAATGACAGAACTGTCTCCAGCAGAGGATTAATTGAGCCAACTCAAGGCAAACACAACGTATTTTGGCATTACTTTTGACAGATGGAAATAAAACAAACATTAGCGACTGGATTGCAGCTAACAATATGCAAAATTAAAGAAGGTACCTTTTTCACTCTGTCTGGAAGCCCATTGGCTTTTCTTATAAAATCTGAGAAAGAAAAAAGACAGAGCTGTTAATCTCACTATACAACCAGTTAGCACATGCA
Organism: Grammomys surdaster; assembly: GCF_004785775.1. Taxonomy (NCBI): domain Eukaryota; kingdom Metazoa; phylum Chordata; class Mammalia; order Rodentia; family Muridae; genus Grammomys; species Grammomys surdaster. Next base: position 730,399 of record NW_021604646.1, on the reverse strand, counting down.
AACAAGGGGAATTAAAAGTCTTTGCATTCAAGGGAAGGAATAGATATTTGACACATATATTTATTAAGGAGACTGGACTGGAAAATAACACTGCTGTATTCATCAGACATGGTGTAGGAAATATTTAAATGGCACAAGAGTATGTCCACAGACATCCCAAGCTGCTTACAAATGGAGACCTAAGGTCTAAGTACTTTTGTTATTTGAAGGTTAAATTTTCAATTAATTTTTTTTCAGCTTGTTGCTATCCCTTCCAAGCATCACTGTTAATTGCTATATAAGGATGTCTCTCACTGTTTGAATTCTGGACATAGAATCCTGGATCTGTCAGCCATCTAATGGGCATCAGAGTATTGGGGCAGGAATCAAAATTACCATGTAAAAGCCGAACCAAAATGTCAGACTCCGAAAAGCCAACCAACTTTCTAAAACTCACCCTTTTTCCATTTGCTTAGTGTTGTAGTCTAGTTGTAACGCTATAAAGAAATACTGGAAGTTCGGTAATTTACAAATAATATATGTTTCCTTCTTAGAGTTCTGGAGATTAGCAAGTCCAAGGTCAAGACACTGGCAAGTTGGATGTAGGGTACCCTGTAAGGGCCAGATTTTTATACACTAGACCTTGGATGCTACTGTCTCATACAGCACAAAGGCAAGAGATGAGTCTTTTTAGAACTAGATGGACTCAATTTCCCTATGACTTAACCACTTTTTAAACCCCCTGCTCTACTATACTAGCACTAGAATATAGGCAATTCAGTTTCAACATATGAATTTGGAAGACGCATTCTGACATTACACTGAACATTTAAGAACTTCCATCCCTGGATTCCAGACCATAGTTGAAATGAGCAAATTAGAGCCAAATAGCCAAGCTTCTTGGGTTGTAGCAGATAGTCGATTCACACAGGATAAGGGACCACTGGTATTCTTTAAGCAGCAATGTGGGGAAGCCTGGTCCCAGCTGTAAGGAACTTATCTACTGCTCAGCTTTAGTCAACTAGCATTCTGGACTTTTCCAAGATTATTTACTGTTTTACTTACTTTTCTTACTGTCTTACTTACTTTTTCTTACTGTCTGAACTAAAGAAAATGAAAATGAAAAAAGAAAATGAAACTTAGGACACACTTGAGGGATTAAGAGTTGGGATTGGTACTTAACAGGAGGGAAATTGTGCCTGGTATTATAAATTTAGCCAACTTAACACAGAGTCCAAATACAGGTCCCATGTGAGGTCAACCACTGGAGCATGGACAGCCTATCAATGGCTAAACTCCAAAGTAATGATTTAAACATAACTGGATTCTTCCTCTCCCAGAAACCATCAGCTGTCAGTAGCTCCTCTGATGGGGCTGGAGATTCTGAAGACCCTCCTGACTCCATGCGGGAATTTGTAAGTAGTTTGATCTTTTACAGGTCTTGTGCTGTAAATTCATTAGTGCCACAGCCATGTCCTATTCAGGGGACAGCATTGCATGGCACGTCTTCTCATTCTCTTCTCTCTTTCATTGGTTTCTCCCAATGTAAGATGTTCCATCATGGCTCAGCATTCACTGTGGCTTATTCTCAGCATTTTGAATAGCTGTAAGTCTCCATATCCACCATCAGTCAACACATTAAAAAGCTTCTCTGATAAAGGAAGGGAGAACTACAAATCTATGGGTAAAACCCACAAATATTTAGAAAGCAGCTTGACCATATGATAATTAAGCCAAACAACAGTACTAAGTTTTCCTGGGGCCTTCAAATGTCCCGGCCATAGGCATAGAGTACATTTATAGTATCAGGCATGAATTTCATCCGGTGGCACTGGCTGGCATTACATTTCTAATCATCACAGTTTGAGAAGATGTTATCAAATTAGATGCCCAGGATAGCACTATAGATGTTAAAATGCACAGAATGGCTACCTGATTCTTTAGCCCAAATATAAATAGTATTGACAGTGAAAGATCCTGTATTGGTTATAGGAGATAGATGATATCAAACAATGTTAATTCAGCATTTGACAATTTATGCATAGCTTAGATAAATGAGAGAGAAATGATTTATCTATTCTAACATGGGGTAGACCCAGCATTCAACAAACAAAAATGACTCTTTGGCATTTGCCAATATGATTCACAACATTACAGCTGAGATGAAATCAAGAATGTTGCTGAAGAGGAGATGATCCTCTCTTCATCAATGACACTGTCCTAGCTAACCATCAGGCTAGGTGTTCTCAATGTTTACCTCATTCATATTGAAGGAGAATTAGTACTGTAGCTAGGAATTGGGACAGTCAATATCAAGGTAGAGTGTTGCATCAAGGATACTGGTGCAGTCACAGCCCACTAAATGTTTTGTGGATGTGTATAGAACCCCACCAGTATGGAGCAAGCTGTGCAAATTACTGGGCTTCAAAGCAGAAAAGAGTTGTCCTAATATCTATATCAGAGGATGGCCTCATTCATAGCCAATCACTTCCCCAGGCACATGCAATCAGGCATCTGGAGCATACAGGTCAAGGAATCTATCCAGTATCTGACTCATTTCCACAAGGGTAATGTAGGGAGATTTGAGATTTTGTGCAAATAATGCATTCTGGTATTGTACTAACTCCTTGAAAAGACAGTTGCTTATTAATGTGCAGGGAAGAAAATAGGAAGAAAACATTTGAGGTTTAAGCTAATGTCTATCTCATCTCCGGATAAGAGCACAGGGATGCTATGCATCAGGGTAAAAGAGTGGGACTTTTCAAAAGTAATAGGCATATCAACTGCCTGTAGTCTCCTCTGATTTGCAAGATGGAGGGTCCGCACAATCAAATCAAAATGTCAACATTATAGATCTATAATGTATACACAAGAATGCGGAGACTAAGAGATGACACAGAACTTTTGGCTGGAGAAAGGCTATACAAACTGATCTGCATGCAACGGAGTAAAGGGATAAAGGCTTGATGGTGGCTTGTCTGTGACATCTGGATGAAGAGTCATAAAATAGGGAATGTTGTCACCAAAGTGGCCCACAGTGGGTGTCTGTGCCAATTGACTGGTTTAAGTAGTGAGTATAAGACATCTCTCATTCACTATCCTTTATGTAGAAAAAGGTCTCCTGATGACAACCCATCTACAGGCATTCACTATAAGAAGAGGAGGCCACAGTGGGTGACATGGATACTGTCTTGTTCCTGAGGAGGTAGGTTGATTCAGGTAAAATCATGGGGCAAGATTTAATTTGAACTTCAGTTTCTTGTGTCTGGTTTCATGTAATTCCCCATGTAATTCTATTTCTTTTTTCTGAATTCTGCAAATAAGTCTTGGTGTGAAAAGAGAGGTCAATGATTGAATGATAGTCTTATGGGCCTTGCTGACCTGCATTGAAAGGTAGAGAGAACACACAAAGACTATTGCATTTTAGAATATTTCTGTTAGGACAAGATATTGTTCTTGCTAATAATTAACCACCATTACTCTCAGGCCCAAGCAACTACCAGTCTAATTCTCTTTCTCTATCCATTTGCTTCTTCTGAGGATTTTATATGAATAGAATAATGCATTTTATAGTCTTCAGCATCTGGTTTATTATCTTTAGCATTTTCTTTTAAAAATTTAGCCTTACTATAACATACATCAATACTTTATTCCTTTACATGGCACAGTAATATTCCAATGATTAGATATATCAGATTATGTTTTTCCAATCATCTGTTGAAAGATATGTGTTTGGCCTTTTATATGCATGTTTTTGTATAGATCTGGCTTTTAAAATCTCTTGAGTCAATACCTAGGAGCAAAATTGCTATATCTCTGGGAGAATTTTGTTCGTTCTGGAAATGTCTTATCTAGTCATTGACACAGATTCTTTTTTGATGGGAACAACTGAAAGTTACCTACTATGTGCTTATATCAAACAGTCCCTGGGAGACTTTCTATAAAAACCTTTGCAGCTCTGTTCACCATTAAATAGAGCACAGCCTTTAGTGTACAGTTCAATGCAATAATGCTCTAAAATCACCGGACAGAGCTGACAACATGAAAGATGATCGTTATATTCCAGTCATCTAAGACTTAAAATTATGAGTTTTTCAGTTGGGTCTGGTAAGATCAGGAAGGAACTAAGAGGTAGTGACAACAGCCTTTCCATTGACATTTTGTCACCTCACATTTCCAAGGCATTGGAACTTCTGTATTGTAATTTGTCTCCCCAAAATTAGCTGCTTCTTTAAAAAAAAAAAAAAGTTCTCACGGTCACTTCCCACTGTGTAGAATAATAGCCCATATGGGCTCATATATTTGAATGCTTAGTCATCAAGGAATGGCACTACTTAATAAGGAGTAGGAGGTATGGCCTTGTTGGATTAGGTGTGGCCTTGTTGTAGCAAGTGTGTCACTGGGGGAGGGGGCTTTGGGGTCTCAGAAACCTAAGGCGGCCCAGAATTGCTCTCTTCCTGCTGCTTGTGGATCCAGTTGTAGAATTCTCAGCTACTTTTCCAGCACCGTGTCTGCCTACCTGCTGTCATGCTAACCACCAATATGACATTGGATTAAACCTCTGAAACTGTAAACTAGCCCCAATTAAATGCACTCCTGTTGTTGTAGTCACGGTATTGTTTCACAACCATAAAACACTGACTAATACTCAAAGTCTTCATAGGAGGAAGTCAGTCCTTTGGGCTGATTGAGTAGCTGCAACCTTTACAGTCTAGAAAAATTATAAACTTCAAGGGAGACTTTAAAGCACTGAATGTGTTGAAATACAGCATGCTTCATCCTAGTCACGTTCTTGCTTATTGCACTTTGGATTTCGTCATAGAGTTTTGATATATTTCTTTTAAATGGAAATAACAAAATAATAATACAATACACTTATATAGTTTCATTACAAGACACACATTGATATTATTAAATAATTAAGAATTAGCCTTATGGCTAATTAAAATTGGCTGGGGAGATGGCTTAACATATGAAATGCTCGGGTCACTAGGCACATGAACACTTGCACACAAACATGCATCCATATACATGAGAACACATATGCATACCACATATATACAAACATATACACATAGATACATATGTATATTCACATAGGCACATACACACATATACACACACATACGTACATACTTAATGAAGTAAAATTAAGTCATCTGGAACATGTAATAACTTGATACTTAAACATCACTCTAAAGATCTACTTTCATGGATCCAGGGAGGACCTCAGATATATGGGCCGCTTTGCCTCTTAGGTTCTTCCCATGCAGACCCTGAGTTTAGAACAGGGTCTAAATGAGATGTGGAAGATGACACGGATGTTGTCTTCTCTGTTTGTTAAGAATCTGGCAAGGTGTTACAGTATTTTTTCAGACCTGTACATACAAGTACCAGAGCTGCAAGGCCATTGGTATTTGAAGCCAGGTCCAGAGATTCAGTTCCATACTCTTTCTATAATATGTCTTCTGCAGAGAAAACTGAGCCAAAATTCAGGAATCCTGAAGGAAAAATTCTCAAAGGGTAGCAGCAATACATATTTCTAAGATATATGCAAGGAAGAGCATTGTCTTCTTCTCTTTGCACATGTCCAAACATAGGCATGGCTTGTTTAAAAAAAAATGTATTCTAAGAAGAAGTTTGATGAGAGGTGGAAAATCCGTGGAGAGAAAAAAAATCTATAAACAACATCACTCAGTTACCAAACATAGAAAGGTCTTGTGAGCAGGTGAACAACTCTGTCACAGTAATCAACAATGAGCCCAACAAGCATGGAAGCCATTAGTGTCCCTGGGACACTCCAGAACCAGGGACAGAGGTAAGACTGCTTCCTATCTGAACAGTGTGATAAGGGCACTCAGGTGCGACCTCACCAAGGCCTGATATGTTCTAAACAACTTGTGAAGCTGTACAGAAATGGAAAAAATGCTGAGCTAACAGGAACGCTCTAGAAGAATCATTAGATTTGAGAATAAAATGGACATTTGAGATCCTCTAATTAAGCCCTTTTTTTCCTATTAATGAAAATAGAACCCCAGCAAAAGGTGTATGTTGTTTCAAAATCTAGAGCTAAAGGCTCGGTGAGGCTGGCAGCCCCAGCCCTAGACTCTTAGTTCTTCTGCCTATGAAAAATAAGCAAACAAGAAACCATGGGTAGCACAGCAAAGCCTCTATTACTGCTAGAGACTTCTCTACCTCCCCACCCAACACCACTCACTCAGCCTACAGAGCAAGCAGCCAGTCAAACTACTGCTCAGTGTGTTGTAGGACCTTGGGAGCACCATTGCCATCAGACTCTGGCTCACATTTTGCTGTGTGCATCTTGGGGTTATTTTGTTCATCTCTTTGGGCAGATTCTCCTTAAGAAAAATATTGAATGTGATGAGATCATGTGTGTGTGTGTATGTGTGTGCATGCGTGCACATTATACATACCACATGTATGTGACAGTGGTCATGCCTCTGTGCCTATACTCAGGTGTGCCATTAGGTGTTCTACTCTGTCACACTCAGCTTCATTCCTTTGTGATAGGGTTTCTCATTGAATCTACAGTTAGGTTGGCAACCAGCAAGTCCACAGATCCTCTGAGCCTATTGTTCACAGCACTGGGGTTATAGGCAGGCAGCCACACCCAATGTTTTATGTGAAAATCAGGTTATCATGATTGCCTAGCAAGTGCTCTGATTCACTGACCCACCTCTACAGACCTATGAAAAGACACATTTGTTGATAACATTCATTGGTCTATGGTTTAAACCAGGACTAAGCAGTTTAAGTGCCATATTTTGTCTATCATTTGTTTATATAAATAAAGCTTTATTGAAATCCAGCCTTGTCCAGGCATTAATACTTACATCTATGGCTGTGTTCATGTTTGAGTGGTAAAGTAGAGCGGATACCATAGGACAATCATATAGTCCATCACCATAAAACTACTCTCTATTTGGTCCTATACAAGCAGGTTTGTTGATCTCTGTAAAGTACATTCTCTCTGCTTAGTGCCTGTGGTGTGTATGCACATTCTCCTACAGTGTGTTTATATAGTCCTAGTCCAAACGAATTTTCTGCTTGTGTGTTCGCATTTCATGAATTGGGATACAGGCACAGGGTTGCATCATTTGATGGCACCTCCAATTACTGGGATGATTCCAATCAGAATATAAAGCTTTGAGAGACACCAAAACATGACTATTCAACTAATACAAATTCAATAAATGGTCTTTTCATTTCCTTAGTTTCACTCAATATTAGCATTCGATTATTAATAATAATCACAGTTCGATTCTGTGATACAAAATAGTGCATCATAAATAGCTCTGTCACTTTAAAGAAATCTGAGTTTCTCTAAGCATAAGGAGGAGAAGATACACCAGCATGCACGCATGTCCATCCATGTAAATAACTTCCTGAAGAAGGTGGCACAGCTGTCATGTGATTTTCTATCTCTTCCACATGAGTAACAGGGTCATACTTAGGGGAACTTTAGTCTAGATAACAAGACTCACTTTTTACTAGATATTCAGAAAATAATGATGAGTTTATAAAATCAAATACATGGTCTAATGTAAAAATAAAACTTGACGTTTTGTTTTTGACGTTTAGCCACATTTAACTAGAGGCACTTGGTACCCTGCTTACCTGCTGCTATAAACAGGGTGACATTTAAAGAGAATTCCCTTCATTGTCCAGTCCCCTTTTCATCTATCCTTACTCTTAATCCACTTAGTGAAGCCTCAGTCTTCAGAGTCACTCTTAATTAGAATATCTTTCTGAAACCGCTGCTCCCTTTGTCAGGAAAACGAAGACCTTTGAGAATGCTCTGAACACCACAGTTGGCACAACTTTATTTGAAGTCAAAGCCACCACAGGCATTCAGCCTCTCCTGACCTGATCCCAACGCTCAGGAAATCATGGATAAAATATTGTTTCATCTTCTCCAGACATGACAAAGACAAGAAAAGAAGCCTGTCTCTGCTATTGCGCTCCATCCACATCAACATGTGCCTCCTACAGCTTGGCAATGTTTCCTTCTGACTAATTATATGCCATTTTTGAGATCTTTGATTGTGTGCGTGCCCGTGCACAAATGTGCACATGTACCTGCTCTCCAATTCAGTGGTTAGCCCTTGCCATCAGTAATTGGAATAAGTATCAGGTGAACACTAATTAGCATCAAGGGCTAACCTTTAAAATGTCTTCTTGTCCAATATCATTCCAATGCAGAATTTGTAGTTAAACATGTGTCTGCTAATGGCAGGACCTTTTCTTCCTTAAAGAGTAGGAAATGCCCTATGCTATCACATAGTCATTGAAACACAATTCTGAAACTAAGATATGCGTAACTTCTTATTACAGCTGGTTCATTTATGCCCATAGCTCTCTGGCTTAAGGTGGCACCAGCTGTTAATTTCATGTTTTTGCCTGTCTTCCAGGTCTACTCAGTAGCCTTTTGTATGTTACTCTCTTCAGAGTAAAGGGCAATGTCTTTAAGCTTTGAGATTTAGTATTTGTCATCTGTTTGTTAGAAAGGCTCCTTGCAAAACCAAAGACAAGGCTACAACCACACTTTAGTCACCTCAGACTTAAGCCAGGAACCAGAAGCACTGTACATATGGGAGCAATGGGCTATTGGGACATTTAGGTTCTTAAATATGCCATAAATATCAACTACCGGAAGGATTCATCATGATCAGAATGTCCTTTTCTAAAGCCAAGGTTTCTATCCTCATACTTAACCTACTCACGGGGGGAGGTTAAAGCTATGCACCATAATCTGTGTCTATTACAGTACCTATAATTAAAATGACTTTTATCTGGAGTGCTCCAGGAAGATGACTTTCTTTTCCCTCCGAACAATTATAAAAACATAACAGAATGACACTGGAAAATTTGAAAAGATATTGTCTTCTAATTAATTCCACCTCTCTTTCAAAGGGTAAACAGGAAGAGTTTTGACAAAGGTGATCATGTTTGGAAGGCCACAGAGTCACTTGGGGAATTTTCATAAAAGGCAAGTGCACAAGCTCAATTCACACAATCTGGTCAGGATGATTTGGGAATTAGGTGCAGGGTTGCACCTTTTAATAACACCCCTGTTTCCAGGGATGATGCCTCAGAATACAAAGCTTTTTGAGATGCCAATTTCACTCTTTTATTTTATTTTTTTAAGCATAGTTGATAGCTCTATCTTCCAACCCCGCTGTGAGCTCTTGTTATCCACTCTATACTTAAATATGCTATATCTGTGACTCGTAGCTTGGTGAAATTCATGAGATCTGTATTTACATTTCAAGTCTTCTCTTAAGTGAATTTATTCAGATAGATTCTTATAATACCATTAGTAGGCCAAAGGGCAGGAACATATTTATAGCTTCCACCTTGTGTTGCCATATTGCTTTCTTTGAGTGTTAAGAAATTTATATTTAAATCATCAGATTGAAAGGACCAATGTTTACCTCAATGCCACCGGTACTGTAGATTTGAATTTATTTTTACTTTGTTTTGCTAATTTAGTCAGTGTAAAATGGTATTTCAAGGTGGATTTAATTTGCGCTTTTTTTTTGCATCTGATGAAGACTAATGTTTCCTCATATTGATTTGCTATTTATAAGTTTCCTAGAGTTACAGTTAAACTTTTATGTCTCTTTTTGTGTTTAGGGTGGGGCTTATTGTTTTCATCTTGATTGTGAAAGCAATTAATAACAAAGATCTGACCAAAAGGTGGTGATAAAGCGAAGACAACAGCTTAATGCATACACCAACGATGGCACTCTGGGCCAAACTAACTTGGTTATAAGGCCCAAAAACCATACATTTAAACCTTAAGGTAAGTTGAAAAAGATGGAGGAATAAGGATATTCCAAACTTATTTAGCCAACAGAGTCTTAGACTGAGGTTCATATCCAGGGAAGTTGTTGGGGCATCTTTCTTTCTTTCTTTCTTTCTTTCTTTCTTTCTTTCTTTCTTTCT
>NW_021604646.1:716314-720441 GCF_004785775.1 Grammomys surdaster | reverse complement strand
TCTTTCTTTCTTTCTTTCTTTCTTTCTTTCTTTCTTTCTTTCTTTCTTTGTTTTGATTTTTTTATTAGATTATTTATTTTTCATTCAGATGTGATCCCCTTTCCCCCCCCCCCCCCCACCCAGGAACCCCCTATCCCATTCTGCATCCTCCTGCTTCTATGAGGATGTGTCCACACCCACCCTCCTACTCCCACCTCCCCACCCACAAACTCCCCCACAATGGGGCATCCAGCCTTCACTGGACCAAGGACTTCCTCTCCCACCTATGCCCAACAATGCCATCCTCCCCTACATATACAGCTGGAGCCATGGGTTCCTCCCTATGGTTTATACCCTGGGAGCTGTGGTTGGTTGGTATTGTTGCTCTCCCCATGGGGCCACAAACTCTTTCAGCTCTTTCAGTCTTCTCTCTCACTCCTCCGTTGGGAACCCCATGATCAGTTCAATGGTTAGCTGTGAGCATCCGCCTCTGAATATGTCAGACTCTTGAAGGCCTCTGAGGAGACAGCTATATCAGGCTCCCATCGGCATGCACTTCCTGACATCCACATCAGCATCTACCTTTGGTGAATGCACATGGAATGGATACCCAGATAAAACAGTCTCCAGACGACCCCTTCTTCAGTTTCTGTCCCATGTTTTGTCTCCATATTTGCTCCAATGAGTATTTTGTTACTCCTTCTAAGAAGAACCAAAACACCCACACTTTGGTCTTCCTTGTTCATGATCTTCACGTGGTCTGCGAGTTATATCTTGGATATTACAAAGTTTTGGGCTAATATCCAACTGTCAGTGAGTGCATACCATGTATGCTCTTTTGTGATTGGGTTACCTCACTCAGGATGATATTTTCTAATATCCATCCATTTGCCTAAGAATTTCTTGAATTCATTGTTTTTAATAGATGAGTAATATTCCATTGTATAAATGTACCACATTTTCTGTATCCATTCCTCTGTTGAAGGACATCTGGGTTCTTTCCAGTTTCTAGCTATCATAAATAAGGCTGCTATGAACATAGTGGAGCATATGCCCTTGTTACGTGCTGGAGCATCTTTCTTTAGATCAAGATCTGGAAGGGCCACAGGATGCTGGGATCAACTGAGAGTAGACTTTAACAAGGAACTCCAGTGAGAACTTCCAGACATTATCATCAACTGTCAACTACTTTCACCCAGAGAGTAATGAGTTGAAACCACAGACCCAAAGAGGGGACCTGAGAAAGATGATGATGAGGAGGAGGGACATAAAGGAAAGTAGTGATATGTCAAGATATACCATTCACATGTATGAAAGTGTCAAAAAAATTACAAGATATTCTATTTTTAAAAACTCAAATAATAATAAAAATATAAATTGTATCTGTTTCTGAAAGCTTAACCAGGCAGCTCCTTGGCCAGTCCTACTGATGATTCTTTTCTGCTTACATTCTGCTAGTGAGTTAGCTGTAGGGCTGGGCTTATCTGAAATGTGTAGTGTGTGGAAAAACAGTTTATTTAGTTCATTAACTTGGTTGTATTAAAAAAAAAATCTAAGACATTAGTGAAATCCACCTTGGGGAGTGTCTGGACATTTACAAAGTGGACTGACTGAGAAGACCCACCCTGCACATAGGTAACACCTTCTCATGGACTAGTGCCCAACACTGAATGAGAAGAGAAATAGGATAGAGCCAGCTAAGCACCCCTGTTCCCCTCCTGATTCCTGTTCTGCCACTTTGTAAATGCCCAGACACTCCCCAAGGTGGATTTCACTAATGTCTTAGTATTTTGTAACACAATCAACAAATAAACACAGATTCCCTTCTCAAGTTCTCTCCAGGAAGTCTTGGGGTCTCTTCTCAGTGTGTCATCTCTAAAGAGTACACTCCCATGAGCTCTCTAGTAAGGCAGCTGGAGACTGAGAATCAGAGCAGAGCTCAAGGATTTAAAACAGTTCCCTCATCTCATCACTGTGAATATTGGAAAATGGACAGCAGTTATGGGGGTGGGGGGTAGATACTCATCTTCTGCATCAAAGACCATTTAGTGACACTCCTGCGCCCCATTCACTAGCCAATACTCCAGTTGGGATCATGGAGAAAACCACCTCTTCACCTTGACATCACGTTTGTTTGGAGGAATAACCACTCGCTACTGAGAAATTACTGCTTCAGAAAACTTATACTGTAGCCTTCTCAAGAGGTTTTAGTACATTCTGTTGATTAACGCACATCTTAAATACTGCCTTATTGTAATGCCTATAAATACCAAGTGACACAGTTCCTGAGGAACAATGTAGGAGATGAACAGGTTTCTCTGAGGGTCACATGAACACCATACTACTATTTTTTTCTTAATTTTATGGGTTATTTTATTTATTTACATTTCAAAAAAAATTCCCACCTCAGTGCCCTAGCATTCCTCTACACTGGGTCATCAAACTTACACAGGGCCAAGGAGCTCCCCTCCCATTGAGGCCATATAAGGCAATCCTCTGGTACCTATCCAGCTGGAGCCATGGGTCCCCCCATGTATACTCTTTGGTTGGTGGTTTAGTCCCTGAGAGCTTGGGGGGAGGGTCTGGTTGGTTGATATTGTTGTTCTTCTTATTGGGTAGCAAATCCCTTCAGCTCCTTCAGTTCTTACCCTACTTCTCCTTTGGGGTCCCCATGCTCAGTCTGATGTTTGGCTGTGTACATCCGAATCTGTATTGGTCTGGCTTTAGTAGAGCCTCTCAAAGGACAACTATACCGGGTTCCTGTCAGCAAGTGCTTCTTGGCATCAGCAATAGTGTCTGCGTTTAGTGTCTGCAGATGGGATGTATCCCGGGATTATTTTCTTCACTCTTCTGAGTAGGACTCATAGCATTCACACTTTGGTGTGGTCTTCCTTCTTTTTGGGTTTCATATGGTCTAACATCCTACTATTATAATGTTGAAGGGGGACTTTATTTTAAGGTCACACAGAAAGTCACAGGACCAACAACCAATCCCATGCCAATCTGTCAGCAGGGCCCATACTCACTCTACTATCTGAGCAGGTGCCAAAGGGTTACTTTCAGAAGTGAACTACCCTCAATTTCTTACAAAAGCATGTTAGAGGAAAGAGAGAGGCTTTGCTCAGGCTTAGTCACGGTTAATGAAGAAAACATTAATCACTTGAAGTGCTATTTGGAGCTCATGAAACTGAACTGAAGCGCAATATGAAATGTTCATTTATTTCTGAGGGATTTATTTTGTTACGTTCAATCACTGAATCCTCTTTCCCTTGAAGTTTGGAGGGTGAAGAACACTTATTTTTTAACAGGAAATTCTTCTCTGAATGATACAAATAACAGCTTGCTCTCTTGAGGATGCAATGGCCAGGGGTCTTTAGTAGAAGCAGAATATCTATCATCTTCCCTCTACATCAGGACAGAGTTCTTTGAAGAATGATCAACAGCTGTGCTTCCTATAAGAACCATAACCCATTATGGCCTCTATAAGTCCCTACCTTCTGCCAGAGAAGAATCTGCCCAGACTTAAAGATTAGCTGTACCACTTATCACTTAAACTATATGGCTATTAAGTAGTCATAAATTTCTAGAACTTTGGCTATTTTATCTCTAAGTTCGATAAAATTGCGATTACCCTGTAGGAATTATGTTGAGGCAGTGTAAAATGTGGACACTTCATCCCTCACTGGCCCTTCCTGTGAAAGGCAAGAGCTGCAGTGATTGTCCTAGACTCAACCAAAAGCAGCCAGATTAATTCATGTCTTATCTTTGTCCCTTAGGAAAACTCGAGTAAAAAGAAAGTTGCCAGTGAACTGAAGCACATCCTCCCATCACCATGACTTGCTGATCCTGTTTCACAAGTTTTGAACTGCCTTCTCATTATAACATCCTCAATGGATCCACAGTCCACTGTTTCTAATTCATGCAACTAGCCCTCAAGAGCTAAATGAAAGACACAGTGTACCTCTCCTTTCTGTCTCCTGCTGCAGTCTCAGGGACACACAGTGACATTTCTCTCTGTCATCAGTCATCCTTGGGCAACTAAAAACATAGTGTGAGCCCATTCCCTGACTCATTTCCTCTCCCATTGTCCAATAAGACGAGAGAGAGAGAGAGAGAGAGAGAGAGAGAGAGAGAGAGAGAGAGAGAGA
>NW_021604646.1:669267-716214 GCF_004785775.1 Grammomys surdaster | reverse complement strand
GAGGAGGAGGGAGGTAGAGAGGGAGAGAGGGAGAGGGAACGGAAGACAAGAACAAAATGAAGTCTAGAAGTCAGTTACCATCACTGGATAGAGTCTCAGCCTCCAAGTGTTCTGTGAACACACTATGAATTCTTCTCCATATGGTCTTCCTTACATTTTTATAGAGAAAACTGTTTCCTCTGAAGTGTTTAGGACCTTAATGTGCTGGTTAATTAAATGCTTTATTTAACAGGAAGACACTAGACATTGAATGCATGGAATTCTAGTTTTCAACATGAGAATGTGGCAAAGGTTTTTCAAACCAAAATTTTAATCAAACATAATTTAATATTTATCTGAAAGGAATAGTAGGTTTTTATATTGCCTCCAAGGCATGATAAAAAAAAACAACAATTTTCCAAGACTTATAAGGACAAATATGTGGATTACTGGAATTACTGGAGGCTTCTCATTTAGAGAGTGAAAACGGCACAGGCTATCTTCATAGTTCAACAGATCTGGGCTAAACTCTGTCTGTAGACTTAGGAGCCGGCTATACTCAGGCAAAATAATCTAATCCTTAGATTTTCTTTTTTAATCTGTAAATTTAATATAATAGCTTTGCTTTAAGGTGGTAATCAGATAATCATTGCAAGCCCTTAACACAAGCCTGTCTGCCTCAGAGTACATACTTAATCAAGTCAACTCTATTTTCTCCAGTCTTTCCTTTCAATTCTACTTCAGCTCCATGAAAAACAAATATGCAGAGAACCAGCCAGGAAAAATTACAGAAGCCCCAGCTGCTCGCATGTAGAAGACCTTTATCGAGCAGGTGTTGAATGGTTATGCATAAAGGAAGGCAGAGAAGTTATGTGGGAGGCGATCTGCAGCTCTGCAATACACACTCTGTAAGACTATATCATGGCCTTCCTGTAGTTAGGGACACAGGCCAATTAGAGAGGCCAATTTAGGATGCTGACCTTACTTATCGGCAAGATGCTGCAAGCCCATGTTTAGGTAATGGCCCTTTAGAGTTTCTTCTACTTGCCAAGCTACTGGTGAACCTTTAGCATTGGGGTTCAAGATCCTATCCTTGGGCCCAAGTAGCCTTACTGCAGTGAGTTCTGAGCATGCATGTGAAACTCTTGCCTGAGCTTTGTGGTGTGATTCCTGATAGAAGCTGAGGCATTTCTCTGTTCTCAGTCACTACTGGCATTGAAAAGCAAAACTGTTTGCCAAAGATGTCACCTCAACTGCTGAGTTTCCTATGAAGTCAGCTAATTATTTTCTAAAGTTTAGTAAAGGCCATACTTTATGTCCTGACCCATTCTTTATCTCATTCTTAGTGTCTCTCAATATCATTTAAGTCAAGAAATGGCAGACCTTGGTTTAGATTGTGGAATCTCCAGGGATAATTCCTCTTTGCCTTGATGTCAGCATTTTGGGTTTTACTCAGGGTATTTAGTTTTTCTATGGGACACCTCCTCAGGGAACACTTGGGAATCAAAACATTGTCCTGAAATGTAGACAGGAAAGTCCAAGGGGTCTGTGATCTACAGAATACTGGTGAGAAGATGTAGGTACATGGCAGGCAGGGTAGAGGGCAGCCCTTTTATCCTTCTGAAGCTACACAGTGAAGGTCAGCCAAGCAGGGGACTTTTCAAAGGAGTGAGTGAAGAATGCTTTCACTTTGAAAGAGGCTCCCAAAAAGATCTATGCTTCCTGTACCATGGAGTTGGTCAAGTTGTAGAATGGGGATGGGTAAGACGATATTGTTTCCATTCTACTTGAAGGATAGATGTGAAAGAGAGGAGGAAACAAGACTTTATGATGCTGAGTATAAGGTATCTGCTGGCAGACAAGCTGCGGATGAAGCATAAAGGTCCTCTGAAGGACCTCAATCAGCTGGATTTGTGTACAGTCAGTCCCCAACATCAGGGATGAAGCAATGGCTAGACACATGTAGATTTGCAACTCAACGTTCCAAGTTCTATTTTGCCTCTTCCCATATCAATAGCGGGATCTCACATCTCTGTTTCTTCATACTGATGTGGGGGTGAAACTACTGAACTTGTAGTGTGGTGGGAAAGATTAAATGAGACAACATAATTTATCTTTTCCTTTCCCCCACTACTTCCTTCTTTGGTTCAAATGCTTTGACAAATTGTGGACAACATCCGAGTGATGCTTCATCTCCCTTGTTTCCCAATTAAAAAAATAAAATCTCTGGTTTTATTCATGGGGAACCTAAAGTTTGACTAACCAGTGACATCTCCTAGCCTGCCTTAAAGGGAAGAGTGGCCAGTAGAACTAAAGTCATTATTGAGTGAGACTTTGGGGAGAGCATCCTTCAAAGCTTAGCTTTTCCACCCAGGAACAAGGACGTGAACTCAGACACAGCTGGCACAAGCCTGGTGCCAGTGACTCTTGCTGACTGAACAACAGGAACAATAAAAATAGAGGCAATTAGCACTCACAAACATTTGCAGGATGGCTGTCAACATACTAAGCCTTTAGTTATCTATTTAATGCTCAAAATAATCCAGCAGTGTTTTTCCCTGCCATTTACAAGTAAGCAACCTAAAGCTCAGGACACATGAATAAATACATGTAGACATTAAGGCATGAACAGATGAGCAAATTCATGAATTAAAGGAGTCCAAGGAATTCAAGGAGAATAGGGTGTATCGGGTAGTAGGTAAGTATATTACTTTCCTATTGCTGCTGTAGTGACCCGCCATCATGACGGCTTTAAGCATCATGCATGTCGCCATACAGTTCTATAGGTTAGAAACCCAATAATGATCTCACTAACCTAAAATGAAGGTGAATCGTAAATCAGAGTTGTGTTCCTTTCTGGTGGTTCAAAAGGAGAACCTGTTTCTTTTCCTTTCTTGTTGAAAGTCTACTCACTTTCCTTGGTTTAAGCCCCTTCTTCTACTTTCAAGGCCAGTAACATTACCCTTCCATCTCTGTTTCCTGATATTTTAAGAACTCTCTGATTAGGTTTTTTTTTTAACCCATTCGAACACCACCACCTCTACTACCACCACCACTATCATCAAAATCATCATTTTGAAGTATGCATACATGTATGAATATGTGTGTGTGTGGTGGGGGGGGGAGGTGGAAAAAACAACCCCAAGTGTCAGACCTCCCTTTCTTCCTCATACCTACCAGACTAGCCCCAACTTCCTATTGTCCCTATCTCCCATTTCCCCACAGAAACACATCAGGATCACAGACCTATGAGCATCTCATGAGGATACTGGAGATTTGAACTCTAGTTGTCAGGCTTGCATGACAAATGCTTTACCCACTGAGCCATCTCCTCAGCCCTGGCCCACCCAGGTAACACAGAATGATCTTCCTCAAAGGCTGTTGATTAATAGCCTTAGTGCTGCCCAGAACTGTAATTCCTCATTGCCACATGAGGGGTAGGGGTGTCTCATAATCATGGATTCCAGGGCTTACAGTGAAGACATCCTTGAAGACTAACCTGTTCACCGAAGTGTCTTTCTGCAAGATTCCCTGTCATTCATAAGAACATTTTTGCAAGAGGAGCAGCTGTATCGTGCCCCTGACTCCATGGCAGCATGTCAGAACTGTGATTCAGGATCATAGGAACACGAGCTCACTTGGCTCATCTTCCTGGCATGACCTAGTGGGTGCAGCTGCGGTCACACTGTGTCATGCTGTCATCCTTCTGACGCACACATGTAGTCAGCAATTTGAGGGAAGAACAGAAACGATTCTGGCTAGTCACATCTAGTGACGGGTCTTAGGATTCTGGAGGTTGCTAACCATATACCTAATGCCACTTGGTCATGGGGAGCCGTTTCCAGAAAGATTAGAATAGGAGGGTTGCAAATTTCATGTTCAATTTTTTTTATATTCCATGTCTTTAATCAGACATGGGGAACAAATTACAAATTAACGCTGATGGACTGAGATGGAGGGTGATTAATACCAGGTGGCCCACCCACTATGTAACAGGGAAGTGAAATCTGGGATTTTCTAACCAGCTGATGCCAGCCTAGTGGTTTATTCATCAGCCCCATCCCCCTCCCCCACTCCTCCATGGCAGGGCCATCTTCAGTCCAGTGTTTCTCATGTTTGAACCTCTTTGTGCTCTTCCCTGAATCTTGAGTCCCTTCTCTCTGTTCAAAGCCCTGCTGCCTCTATGGAGCAACCTCCCACCACCCAAGCTGAGTAGCCACCCATAGAAACTTCCTGTCTTCTCCATTGTCTGTCTCCGTCCTTCCACGGGGATTGGTATCTCTGTTATGTCTACAATGAGTTTCTCTCAGTTGACTTAGGTAAAAACAAACAAACCAAACAAACAACTTCTGATTTAAAAAAACAAACAAATAAAAAAAACAATAAAAAGAAACCCTTCTGATCACAGTTGTCCTCTACTTATTCACTCGCCTCTCCCTCTATCAATGCCATAATGTCTTTCCCACAGTGGGCAATATCTAACACTTTGCTGCTGCTTTGGATATGTTAAATTGACCCTAGTCCACAAGCAGTCTCTTTTAACCATTTCCTGTTGTGCAAGAACCCCCAAAGCAAATCACTTACTCACTATCCCTTGATGTGTTCTTGATTTTCTAAATTCATGTTTTTAGGTCCTACTATGTCTCTGCTTAATTTTCAGATAAGGAAAGAAATGTCTCCTTCTGTGTCAGTTTAAAAACAGAAGACAAATCAATTAGTCCTTGAGCTATCCTTGATATTTTCACCAGTTGAAATACTCCTGGAAATACCAAACAATTCACATTGTTAAGAATGAGAGGTTCTGTCCCCTCCAGGCTTTGTCCACTACCAACCCAAGGAGCAGATGGAAGTTTTATGCCCAGCTGAGCATTGCTAAACACTAGTGTTTGAACAGAAGCATCCACAGGTCACATCTCAGAGATAAACAGATAATTATGTTAGTCCCTGCTGACTTCCACCCCTCTTCTTGCCCAGCATACTGAAAATAAACATTGCTCCTTTCTTGGGTCCTGCAGGGTGGACAAGGGTTTCCACGCCCAATGGAATTTTCTGGAAAACAGGTCTATGTCCCCATTTTTCTGATGAAAACATTGGGCCCAGACAGGACAAATGTTCTAGAGCTGTAGGGGGGAGTGGTATCAGAAACTACATCCCCGCAGTCTCAGGAGATAAATAAAGAGGGCAAGATGGCTATGTTGTAGAGCACAGCACTTTTCTGAAGGCCTTTGTCCATCCTTATGTGTGACCTTGGAACACTTGCCTTAGCAGCTTCTGTGTATCAGGAACTTTCCTGGATGGATCCACATTTCACTTGCTCTTCCCCACAGTCTCATACATAACAAGTTCCTTTTTTTTTTTTTGTTTCTTTCAGCTAGCAAATCTCATAGTTAAGGGACTGGAATCTCTTGCTCCAGGCTCCTTCATAAAGGCGGAGGCAAAACCCAAATTGGAAAGCAATGGACTCACTCGTTTCAATGTGCTCTTCAGCAAATATCTATTTCAGAATGACCTTGTGCCAGACACTGTGCCCATTAAGAAGCTGGGCCACTGGGAAAAGTCAGCATCCCTGCAGAGCTGGGCTTTAATGGAATGTCCTAGCCAGACAGGGCATGCTGAGTCTCTGGGGCTGAGTCCAAGGAGGAGTCTGTGCCCTGGAAAAATCGCTTTCATTTTGGCATTTCCCTCTTTCCTGAGGTGAAGGCAATTACAGGATCGCTAAACATGGTTTTACAAGACCTTCTCTTTCTCCCAAGTCTGGGAAGGATGCCCCAGAACCACAGGCTTTCTCCCTGCCAATCTCCTTCAGACGTTTTCATTATTCCCTCATTCAGATATGGCTTTAGTCTTCCTGACATATCTGAATGACACATGACATTTCAGTTTTTTTCTTTAATATTACTTCATTACACCTCTCAGTGGGGTCTCCTCTATCCCTAGGTCATAGTGCATGTCTCCTTCCTTGGTGCACCAGATGCTGTGGTCTCCTGTCTGCAAATGGACCCTTACAAAACCCATATTTTTCTATAGTAGGACTGGCAGCATGTAGGGTAGTATGCTGGGGCTCAGGCCAGTACTGGGAACATAAATTCAATAGTTGAATACTTGTGTGAAACAAAACCATATTCTGTATGGAAGAGCTGGCCATGACCATAGTGGGGTTCAGTTTTCTGTCTTCCATTATGCTGCTGTTGCTGCTGCTCCTCTTCCTCCTCCTCCTCTTCCTCTTCCTCCTCCTCCTCCTCTTCCTCTTCCTCCTCCTCTTCCTCCTGGCAAATACCTTTCTTTGTATTTTGTTTGTTTTAATCAAAACTTGGTTTGTATAATCCTACTTGAGAGGATGTGTTTTGACCACTCCTTGTTAAACCACACAGCAAGGTAGAATGTCATAAGTCATATGTGCTTTCTCAACAGACCTCAGTGATCTATCAGTTCAGTATGGTCAAGGAAGGGTACTCAGTCTCTCAGCTGGCCCCAATAGGGAGAGCATCTTATCACTGAGATAAGCATGGCTTTGGTCATAGCAGTCGTTACCATGGTCATGTTGTTTGCCTTTGCCATGTAACCTCTATAAAAGGCATCTACTTGGGCTTTTGGTTTGGCAAATGACTTCTGGAAGCTACATATGACCATTCTATATTTTTTTCTAGACGTTAAAACCAAAGTTAAGTGGTGGTCATTTTATCCTGTCCCAGAGCTGATATATAACTAGGATGTAAAATAAGATCCTGGTATTATTGCAAGACAAGCCTACGAGAGACTGCCTCATGGATATTATTAGAGCTAAAAAGACAGCCTCTATTGCCAGCCAACAGCTACCCAGGGAACTTACCCAAATCATACTGCCCCAAACTTTACAGCTCTTTGTCTTGTATCCCTTGACACTACATCCTGGTTGTCACACGTCAGTTAGCAAGAAACAGAACTAAAAATGCCAAAAAACAAAGCTGGTACATTTAGGGATGTCCATGGAACTATGGACTGGGTCTTTGTTTGTTACAGTTTGACAGATGTTGGGGCCTACATGCTGGATTTTAAGGTTGTAATGGTTGCTCTAACATGGCGTCAGTTATGCTAAGGTCTGGAGGCTTGTTACACTGATAGTTCCAAATACTTGTTTGATCTACACGGCTAATTGCAATGAATTAAGAAACACTGGTGTTCAGTCCTGTTTTTATTCTACACAGCTCCTGATCTCCAAAATCACGATTATCTTTTTTATGTATTACTGAGATGACTGCTGGCCAAGGATTCCTAGATAGTCTCTCCATAAGGAAACTTGCACCAATCCCTAAGGATAGGGAAAGAAATCTGAGCTTCTTACTAATGGCCAATAATTTAATCAATCCTCAGAGCAAAGCAGTCAAAAATATTCAGGACAAGCTGGCTTCCCAACTGACACCTTCTGTGCTCACAACCCCAAGATCAGCAGGCACCTGACTTGACCAATAGATTCAGTCTGCATTCCTGATGCCTGTAGCTACTGGCCTACCACCTGCCTCAGCCAGCTTAGCTGACTTTAACAAGGTGGCTGGAGAGAGCTGAGGAACTTTCCCTTGCCTGACCCCAGCTCTGCCTTAGCTTCCAACCCACGCTTCTGACACCCCTCCATCACCACCCCCTTCTGCCTAAGATCCCATTAGTGTCTGAAATATTGTCATGATCCAGCATGAGCCACGGCCAGCCACAATTAATTAATTAATCAGTTATACTCTATCAGCAAGTGCAGACTAGGAATGTTAAATAAACAAATTAAAGGCCATGTTTCACTAAAGCTCAGCCCAATGAAATAATAATGAGACAAAGTTAACTGCTCTGAACAGAAGGCAGAATATTGCAATGGAATATACTAGGGCAGTAATATCCTAGCAATATGCCAAGAAGCTACAACCACAGAGGAGATTCTCGATCACTATACCTCTGCACAGAAGGAATAGAAACTCAGCAAGTCCAAGCTGCAAGAGTCTGGCTCTGTAGCTAGGTAAAACTGTACCCAAAACTTGTTTGCTGTTTATCAGAAAGCATCCAGTCCATCTCTTCTACTTACCAGAAAGTCAACTACCTTGAGCTTATAATAATGAAGAGAAGGGGGGAGGGGACAACGACAATGACAACAGCAACAAAGATAGCATTAACTTTGTCAGTGTCCATAGATGATATTTTTTAGGAACATTAATGGGGGGTCAGCCAGTATCAGCTTAGATTGCATCATGGCTGACAGCTCTAATCCAGACATATCACTACACTTAGAAGGTATCATCCCTGCAACTGGCCTTTGCATAATGATGGCTTCAATATTCTTGCTCTTCACACACTGTAGCTTGAAAATGGTTTGTTCTCACCAACACTTAGACTCAAGTTTGATCTTTGCTGGGCGTTGAAGGGGCAGTGAAGCCTAGTAGAAATTGTTTGGTTGTAGAAGCATGTCCCTGTGAACAGGTCCATGTTTTTCTCTTCTTATGAGTTCTAGCTCTTGCACAGCCAAATAACTAACCTGAGAGTAGTTTGTTATAAAGCAAGGATGCCCCACCCTGTTCTCTTTGTACATGGCTCACTTGTCTTTCTGCTTTCTGCCAAGAGTTAAAACCAGAAAAAGCCTCAGTAGATGCTGCTGCTTGACCATGTCCTTCTCAGAACTCTAGAACATGAGTCAACAAAAAATTGAGCCCAGGTAACATAACAATAAATAGTACTGTAATCAATAGTTTGGGGTTCTGTAATAACAATGTGAGACAGAATGAAACATCGCTTTGGGTGGGGTAATGTCTAAATTTCTCAGAGGCCCTACTGGGACAGAGTCACTATGCCCAGAACATTGTTCATGCCATAGGTGTGCTGTTGTCTTCCTGTCTTTGTTTTCTCGATTCCCTATTTCTCAATGTAGCATCTCTGATCACATCCCAAAGCAGCCTCTTGCATTGAAATCCAGCTATCAAGAGCATCCAGCCTAAAGGACAATCCTTAGACAATGTCTATAAGTTATAGTAGGATGTTCTGTCCTTTCCCCCTTTAGCTACTGTTTTGTCACAGGTCATAGTAAACAACAGACTACTCTTCTCCCAAGACTCTAGACCTATCTAACCCATTGGTTAGGGGAAAATGCCTTTGAGACTAATGATCCATTTGACATGTACTCCTCTGTGTGCCAGGACTTTCTGAGGACTGAGGATGCTGCTGGAAGCAGTGCAGATGGATGCCACAGAGATACAACTGGAGCATGACGTATAGACAAGGGAATAGGTGTTGCAGCACAGGACTCGATGGGAGCTCTGGCTCCAGACCTGAAGTGATCCTTGCTATTTGCAGGCCTCAAAGTCAGGGACCTCTAGCCTTACCCTCCATTTCTTCTGCTTCAAAGTGAAGATATGGGGAACCCCAGTGAAAAATAAAATAATCGAGAACTCTGAATTCACTGAGAAGCTCAGTCGTCCTCCTTTGGGAAATGGGTCACTCTTTCAGGAACCAGTCTCTGGCCAGTTCTAGAGGCTTGCTGAATAATTAGGTTCCTTCAAAGCTTTTTCTTTTTTTTAAATTGGATGAGCATCTGTAGCCATCACAGAATTCTTTCTATCTTCTTATTGTAGGACCTTCTTCTTCTAGATCTTAAGTCACCACCCCAGGTGGGTGTCCCAAACACTTATGTGGAATAGTGACATCTTAATTCCCTCTCCATCATGCCATCCTGTGGGAACAGATAAGATTTTCCTGAGCGCTGCACGGGGAACTGAAAGCAATTCAGTCTAGCAGAAATAGGCAGTGTTTCTGAAAACCAAGGAAAAGGTTTCAGAGAAACATTGTATAACTTGGTACATGATGACAATGATATCACTAATCCTTTCCATGTGTCCTCTACCAAAATGACTTTGAGGAGCCAAAAGGAGATCTTAGTCATGCTTAGACTAAAGAAATGCTAATTAACCCCGGTAATGCTTCCACCTAGGACCTCTCTAATGGTGATCAGTTTTCCCTGCCAGCTACAGGTGAAGAATTTAAGTGAGGAATGATAGCTAGTTCATTATATCTTGGCAGGGATATTCCAGGGCAAAAATATCAATATGTCTACTTGCCCAGTACACACAAGGACATGATCACAAATGCACGCATATGTGCCTGCCGAGAGAGAGAAAGAGAGAGAGAGAGAGAGAGAGAGAGAGAGAGAGAAAGAGAGAGAGCAATGAATGAATGAATGAATGAATGAATGGGGGTACCCTGGTTTGTACTATTCTACAGGTATCTCTTGTATTTTCTTAGTTCCTCTGAACATCAGCACTCTCCACAAAGCCATGTAATGGTTAAAACATTGTGTTGGATGACTTTTAGGGTCCCCTGAGCTTCAATGACTTTTGTGGACGTCTTTACATCCAGGCAGAGGATCTTCACAATGGACTACTAGTAAAGATATTGTTTTCTTGTGTTGTATCTTGTACCAGGTTCTGTCTTATGTGATCTCCAGGCAGTCATGCAGAGGTCTGCCAACAAAGGACATCAGCTTCTTCCAAAAGGTTCTACTGGAACAGCTAGGTATTCATTTATGCACAGTCTACGGCTGATTTAAGCTACAAAAGCAGAGTTTAGTAATTAAAACTGAGGCTCTTTAACATGCACAGCCTAAAGTATTTCTTGTCTGATTTTTTGTAGGAAAGAAACCAAACAAAGAACAAAACCTACTGACCCAAGAATTAACTCATCTCATCTCTTTACAGAACTATTGTGATCATTAAAAAAATAAATAAATAAATAAAAACTGGGAACAGAAAAGTTTGGTATTTGAACTAACAGAATAGTTTCTATTTATCAGAGCTGTGCCCCAAACCTAGGCTCTAGGAAGCAAGTATTGGGCTCTGGGTATCTAGCTGTGACTTCTTCTGAAAGTGGATCAGAAACGACACACAGAGAGTGAATTTGCTATGGTTTGGAAGACCTAGCCTTCAGAGGAACAGGATTTAGCGCCATTGATTGGGAAGATTATCTTAACGCCCCAGAGAAGCAGCGAGGATGAAGATCTGCAAACAGTGTTCAGAATCAGGAGCTGTCGTGTCTCCTCCCATCTCATCCCTGTGACTGTAGGTTTTTTTTTATATATATATATCTGTTGGAGTTATACTGTAACACCATGCAGATCAACTTGTTACCTGATGTTATGGAAATAAACAAAACTGCTTTTCCTCTTTTCAATAGCTTTGTAGTAGCTTTTAAATTATCTTTTTCATGAGTCAATGTTTGTCAGGCTGCTGTTGTTATGTAGCCAAAGAAGACCCTGTTTCTACTACTTCTACCTTCCTTGTTTAGGATTAGAGGGGTGAGCTACCACAGTCCTTCATATGGAGTTTGGGATTGAACCCAAGGTTGTATGCATGGTAGGTGAGGACTCTTCCAAACGATCTGTAGCCCTAACCCATACTCTCGTTGTTTTTAAGTCTCTGCCTCATACAGGCTGGAAAATTAAAGGGACAAATGTGTAGTAGGCTTATAACACAATATCACATTAGCAGCTGAGACACTGACCTTTCTTTAGAAAACTCATTCTCCCAAGTGCGTCTCCACCTTACTTTGCTCTGGACATGCCCATGGACATGCTCATGTGTTGTTGCTATTCCTCATAGGATAAGATACTTGTACCTAGAACTTCTCCAGCTGCATTCAAAGCTTGAAGAGCTTTGTCATCACACAGATGTCTTAGATACCCCTAGATGGTCTGAGTTCCCAGGTCAGAGGCACAGCTTGGGGTCCTCCAGAACTAGCACCATAAGAACTTGTGCTCTGTCTGGTTTCTGTTACAGACTAGATCTTTGGAAGGCTAAGTGTATCTGCAAATCCTGATTTACCCAGAGGCCTACTTGATATCTGTGATATCCTCCAGTCACAGGAATATCAAGTTTCCTGAGCCAGGCAAGCTTCAGATGAGAAATGTCCTCCAGAAAATAATCACAAATCAACAAGTTGATCACACGGGTATTAATTAGCAAAATGAAAACTTAGAATTAGATGGACTGGAATTGGAAACCTGGTGACAGAATTTCAAAAAATTCTTTTTTTTTTAAGTGATTAGGTAAACTTGAAGGTGCAGCATGAAGCTTGGAGTTAGATCAAGATTTAAAATTCAAGTTTGACAGTTCCTAAATGTCTCTGTCTTTGGAAAACAAATTTCTGAATGTCCTCAGTCCTAAAGACAGGTTAGAGAAAAGGGATATGATGACACTTCACACACCTGGATCCCAGAGTGGCTTGTTCTAAATAAATATTTACTTAGAACAAGTTAATAACTTTTGCTGAGAAATTTTCAGCTCAATACAAGAGGAAGTTAACACATACAAATTTTAACCGAGAAGGGAGGCAAAAACCAAAACAAAGCAAAAACGTGAGGCCATTTGGGGAATTCAGCAGAAAGAATATAGGGAGGAAGATGATAGAGTAGAAAGGAGGGAAGGAGAGAAGAAAAGAAAAAGGGAGCGAGGGAAGGAACAAGAACAAGAAACAGGAAGTGATTAGCTTGTGAGAAGTAGGATGTCTTGGTGATGGAGGGTGAATATGATCAGACTGTAGTATATAAAAATTGGGAATAGTAAGTGTGACAAATATGCTATGCATATGAGTTGAAATAGCACCATGGAAGCCATTTTGTATTATTAATATGTTTTAATATTTTGAAATTTTTAGGTTTATTTTTTATTTTCTGTGCATGTGCACCACCGATGTCCCTGGTGCCAAAGAAGAGTATATCAGATGTCCTGAAACTAAAGTCACAGAGGGATGTGAGCTGCTGTCTGGATCTCATGAGGGTCTTCTGCAGGAGCAGTTCTCTTAACTGCTAAGTCATCTCTCTAGCCCACACAATAATATATTTTTAAGACTGGAGAGACAAGGCAAGCCTGGTAGAATAATAATAAATGTGTGTAGGGTCAGATACATGGCAAATCAAACAACTGTACTAGCCCAACTTTTCAGTGATAAATGGGAAAAACTAACAGAGTATGCAGTGTGGGTACATTTTTCCCTACAAGGATAACCAACAGCATCCTAGCACTGGATGTAGGTGATGTTGATGGTGATTTTTATGTCCAAGATTGGATAGAAGTGAGCAGATCAGCAGTGAGTGGCTAGAAAGTCTACAGTGGCTGTGGTCTTAGTTCTCTTACAAGGAAATGTGATCTGGGATGATGAGCCTGGGAGAGCCAGGAAGCTGTGCAAGACCCAAAGGCAGGCCTTAGTCCAAACAGTGGGAGCTTTGTCAACAGCAGGCCATAAGACACTCAGCAAGGAGAAAAAAGCAGAGTCAGACAACTGGTGTGAGGCAGGAGGGATTCTACTTTTAGGCTGTATGAGCTATTCCCATTTATCTATGGAGAGTGAAGTTTTAGGGATTTAGAGAATGTATTTGTCTCTTCAGTTTAGAGTTGCTCAACATTTCCTGAGATGACAGGCCTCAACCTGTACACAGGAAGACCTCCTGTCCCTTTCTACGAGATGACACTCTTCTCTCAGTGAGGAGCCTGAACCAGTGGCATTCAGGGGTTCCAAACTAAGCCCAGAAGATCATCAGAACACCAAAGTTCCATTACATGGTTCAGTTACAGGTCTCGGAGGTCAAAATCTTTGGAAAAGGCTGAGCCCATCTTTCTTAGTGGTAGTGGGACTCCAGGGAGTCCAAGAGATCAACACACTAAGGATCTGCAGAGAAGAGTATGAAGCCCTACATGAGTTCATGTTGCCATGCCTACCATGCTCTTCTTCTCAGACACAGATTTTTCTCCAGAAGCTACTTGCAGTTGCTACCACTACAGCCAAAGCAGTTCTCTCATTATAAAGGAGGATAGACTCCTCATGTATTCTGTGTTGGTAACAGAAATGAGCCTCCAGTGTGTTATCTCAGACCCGTCTGTTCTTAACCACCTAGATGCTTCTGGAGAAGCAATGTTTAAAACAGCCTCTTGTGTTCCTATCAGTAGGCTTCCCTATACTCTTTAAGCCTTGTGGTATTCATTCTCTCTGTTAACCACAATGAGATCATAATTGATGACAGGGAAATCAAGTCAGCTAAGGGAGAGTGAGAATATTGCCCGGCATCCTTCAGTTGTGATTTAAATTAGATCGACCGGTGAAGAGTTGGCAGTGCAGCCTTGTCACGAGAAAATTACTGAAGGACAGCATCTCATGCTTTCTCTGCAATGAAGAACAGGAGGTGAGGGACTTGTTGGTTTGTAGTCATTTATTACAGCAGCAATGGAGGTTGATACACTTGGGTTATGAAATCTTGAACACACCAGTAATCTCTTGGATCCACAGCATTGGTAGGCAGCTCATTTGTTGGCCTGGATCTGAAGCCACAGGAAAGTGGGTAACCTTTGACTTTAGTCACAATAAGTGATCCATGAAAACAGATCTTTCTCATGCTTATAAACGTTAAACAGTTGGAAGAAGAGAGGCAAAGAGAAACAACGGCACTGGAGAAAAGCTTTATCACCTCACAAAGAAGGGTCTTCCTTTATCTGTCCTTGTACTCAGCCTCTCCTTCTGCCTGGGTAGCAATGAACTCCACCTGGTCATGAGATACCTTCCGATCCCGATCCCTCCTTCTCAAGCCAACATGCTTTACCAAATTCCTCTTTCTAGTCCCTTTCTACTTTTGGATATTTTATTTGTTTGTTTGAGTTTCCATACAAAGCACAACAGACAAGAGTAATTAAACAGATATGTATGGTCTCACCCCCCCCCCTCAAAAAAAAGGGGTGAGGGAGGTAGCTAGAACGTCAAATGAAATGTCAGCAGGGTTGGTTTCTCTAATGGCTGTGGAGGAGAGAGTCGTTGTTTTAGTGTTTGGCCTACCATAGCAAGATGTCATACAGTAGGTAGCTAATAGGAACAATAGAACTTACGTTTTCACAGTTCTAGAGACTTGAAAATCTAAAATCAAGGTGCTGCCTACTGTATAGTCCAGCAAAGACCTGTTTTCTGGCTTATAATGTGTGTGTGTGTGTGTGTGTGTGTGTGTTTTATTATTGTATATTCACAAGGTAGAAGGGGAAACTAGAGATTGGCATGGATAAATAAGTGCAAGCCATGCTTTGGACAAGACTTTATTTTATTCTTCATATGTAAATTGATGATTTACATTATAAATAGCCTTCAAAATTTCACAGGTTAAAGACTTGACTGACACCCTGTGGACTCTCGAGAGGTGGTAGAACTTTCAGGAGGTAGGATATAGCAGAAGGAAGTTGGGTGGCAGGTATATATCTTTGAAAATGATATTAGAACTCTGAACTCTTTCTCTTTTCACTCTCTACCATCAGGTAAACAGCTGTGTGATGGCACACACTCTGTGGTTCAGTTCTACCACATGCCTTTAACTTAAGAGCTTTCTATAAACACAAGCTAAATAAAGTCAATGATAGGGGAAGAGCCTGAGCAAGCAACCAGTTGATAGGGAGTGAACATAAGAAAACCCAGGAAATAGAAAGGAGAGGCTTTGAGTTGAAGGGCATTTAAGATAGCATGAAAAAGGAGAAGGAACTCTTGCCTTCTGGGATGTTGGTGGAGTAGGAAGGTCAGCTGGGTATTTTTTCTGCCTCTCTGAGCAAACAAGCTTTCACCCTAGCATCTGGCTCCTGATTCTTCATTGGTAAAATAGAATGGATGGGATTTTTGTTTTTAAAACAGCAAAGTTCTGTCCCATCACATACCCAACTCAATGGAACCAAATAACTAGGAATTAAAATTTATAGAACTGTGACAAAAAGAAAAACCTTTTCTCCTTTTAAGTTGGCCATCTCAAGTATTGTGTCCCCAAGGCAGAAAGCTGAGTGGTATATTTAAGAATAAGAGTAGAGATTCTTAGATGCCAGTGAAATGGTGTATTGGCGCTTGTGAAATTGTCTAGCAAAATTCTCGACACTAGGTAACTAACTGTTCAGTAAATGTTTATTTTAAAATAGTGCAGTGCCTCCAAAGTGTTCAACTTGTCATTGTGACATCGTGCAGAGAAAACATGGCAACTACTTGGTGCTCTCATAGCAAAGATGTCATTCCAAAAATGGTGGCTCCCTTAGATTTTTCTAACTAAAGAGACATTTAAAGATCCCCAACTCCAGCTCTCTGCTTTTTTATTGCTGCTATGACAACCAACCAAAACTTTAGTGGCATAAACAACACAATTCTATTAGCTTATAGTCCTAGATAGTAGACGTGTAATATGGCTCTTCTTGTCCAGAACAGAAGCCTGTTCATTTCAGCAATGGAACATGAACTGTCTGTCATCTTCCAATCAATAAATAGGTGTTCTCAGAAACTCAGATCATCTAACTTCCCAGGGTATTAGAATCTCAGGTGTTAGAAGTATGAGGTAGACAGAAGCACTAGTCCAGAGAGTAAAGTTTCCAAGGTCAGAAATGAATAGTCCTATCTCTCTGCTGAGTCCATGTCACAGCTAGTACCACTCTGCAAAATAAGGCTGCATGCAAGGGCAGCTGCCATGGCAACCTCTATGACCCCATCATATAGCTTTCAATACCAGGGTTCACTTATGCACATAGTGCCTCATTCTGTCTCTCTAGTATTATCTGGGATGAGCTGCAGTCCTTCTGGAAATGATAGTCTACCCAAGGTGACTTTGAACAGCAGCATCACTGTTGAAGGATGTAGATCTGGGTATGGAACAGGACTCTCTTCATCAGCATTGATCACTATACAGATCCATACTGTGCCCAGTGAAGCTTTGATCTGGTACATAGTTGTTTCACAGGTATCCACCTGGAGGAAGCTATTTATATGAACTTGGCTTCCCACATTAATGGAGTTTTCCTAGTTTCCTACAAGCAGACCTTTTCACATGCTGTCCTCCTGTCTAGAATGCCTGCCTTTTCTTCTCATTGTCTGTTCCTTATTCTTAGCATCTTTTTCTTGTACGTTTTCACCAAATTTTTGAAGATATGGTATGGCTCCACTTTTGTGCCTTTTGAAACAATGTACATCTTTTCCTTAGATGATCTTTCTATCTCCTTCCCTCCCCTAGTCACCTGAGTGCACACACTCTGTCCCCTGTCCCAGTGTCCCCAGCATTCTAGCCAGGGTCTGATGTACAGTAGACACTTAAGAAAAGTTTGACTAATAAATCAGAGGATCAATGGCTGGAACGAGGGAAATGGTAAGATGTAGAAGTCTTGCTATAAACGTTGTATACTTCATCCTTTATGGAGCTAAATGAAGTAAGTCAAATAGGTATTTCTCTGAAGCAGACCTGCAAAGGTCAATAAGCACATGGCAAGTTTCTCAACATCACCAATCATTAAGGAAATGCAAATCAGCTCGTGATGAGATACTTCATAATTCGGATAATGCCTCTTACAAGAAAAGTCAACTCAAGGGTTAAAGTTAGGATTTCCACTGACCCATTACTACTTCTGGACATACATCTCAAGAATTGAAAGCATGTGTTCAAATAGGTATTTGTGGATCCATGTTCATAGCAGCATCCCAAGTGGCATTGAGAGAAGACTGGACAAACGGACTGGGGTCCATGCAGACAAGAAGGTATGAATCAGCCTTTAAAGAGTCATTCCTTGTCCATGCTACAACATGAATTAACTTTGGGGTAAAATAAGCTACATATAAAAGGGCAAAAGCGGTATGAGTTCTCTGACTTTGTGTAAGAACAGAATTCATGGAGGTAGGAAACAGAAGATCAGTTACTAGAACTGTGGACAATTTCCATTCAGTGGGTGCAGATTTTCAGCTAGGAAGAAGAAAAGGGTTGGAACAGGGCAATGGTGATGGTTGCATAAGAATGGCTGTGCTTCAGACCACTGAATGTTAAAATCTCTCTTTAAGTCGTTAAAATGTTCATTTTTATGTCTGTGTATCTTATTCTAATTTATAAGGTAACTGGATACTCTTCTGAGATGATAAATGCAATGTGGCTTTTGTTGAGGTGACGCTTATGTACTTGCAAGTGGTCCCCTGTGCTGTAGGCATGATTAGCTTTATTGACAAATGTGGAAACTGAGTCACTGCCCTCAAGATCGTATACCAAAGCTAATCATCAATTAAACTCAGGGCTGAACTCCAATCTTCTGGGTCCAAACTTAAAAGGCTCCATGTTGTTGACGTCAGTGTGGATTATGTCAGCATGCTGCCTAATTCCCAAGGAAGGCTTTGGGACAACATCAGCACATCATCTTCAAAGGAAAGGAGTTTAGTGAGAAAATCTGTCCCTCTCTGCCCCACCCTCTGCCAGGAACCTTCCATCTGATCACACCAAGGATAGGTTTCTCCAATTCACATTTAGCAAGACAAATAAGATATTCCTGCTCCCAAATATTAATCGTTGATGAAGCAGGGAAACCATTCACTCAGAGCACCACGCATTAGCAACCAGAGCCAAAAAATGCCCATAGAGAATGCCCTTTGGAGGCAGCCTTCCAGTCTGTAGAACTTTCCCCCAACTCACGGGCCAATGGCAAGTTAGATGGATGCCCCAACGGACATCTTTGGTGGGCGAATGAGGTGACTTTCCAGAAGCATAGGCCCAGGAGGCTCCACTCCCGCCTCTGTGATTGCAGCCTGCTCTGAGCCAGCTGGGAGGCCTGGGATTCAGCAGCATCTGGCTGTGCAGCCGTGCACGGTGGGCAACAAGTTACCAGTTTTGCTCATGTGCACAGTCAGGAGGAGTGGAGAAAACAAATCCCTGTGGCTGTCAGCTTCCTAGGAAAGGGAGAAGTCCCTCCTGCCTCCCCCACAGAGTCTCAGCAAAGCCTGGAAGAATGAGAAATCAGACCTTTAAAAAAGGAAATTTGGGATGTCAGCAGGGAAGCTATATAGTGATACATCAGTGGGAAGCACACCACCCTGAGCACTGCCACCTTTCAGCCCATCCTCTTGGATGAATTCACTAAATCTTCAAGGGTATCAGACAGCCCCATTTTTGTGTTCAATGGAACCATACACTTCTTTTTTTCACAGTTCTACCTGTTTCTACCCTCTGGCCACCTGAGTGCACATTCCATACTTCCCCCATCCCAGTGTCCCCAGCCCACTCTCTCAACTGTGATACACTCTGGCTGTTACAGTGTTAGACTGAGAACAGGGCACTTGCAGACATCTGCTTACCGAACGTTAGTTTTAAGCTTTACATGAATGGAGGAGCTCATGTAAGGTCACAAAATTGGAAAGGAATAGAAAAGAAAGGGAATTCAGGTCTTCTAAATGAGCAAGAGCCCCCTCTTATTTTAGAGACCAGTCTTTGGCATCTAATTGAATGTCAGCTGCAGCATTTGCTAACCATATGAGTTGGGGGATTTTTCTGTGGTTTTGGATCCTTCTAGTTCTACAAATGGACAAAGTACATCAGTGTTTCCAAGCGGTTGCTAGGATGCAAGGTGGTAGTGATCCTGGAGTTGGAAGGAGATATTTATATAAAGGATCCAGACTATAGGTCTATCTGGCTGACAAAAGGACTCTTATAAGCTCAAAGGTTTGGTATTTATAGGCATATTCGTCTGACCAAATTCTTGTCTGTGGTGTATGATTTTTCTATGGAAGACATGAACAAGCATCTGGTAAGCCCCCATGTAAGGTCTGATGGCAAATCAAAGAAACAATGCCAACCAAGTAAAACCTAGGGAGCTGCTAAGTTTATTGTGGGTGCTTACATGAGGTCACTCAAAGGCAACTGAACCATCAACATGCCCATCACAGAATGGGTAACAACTCAAGAAAGTTACGTCTCTCAAGTTCCTTGAAGCTTCCAGGCATCTCCATGAAAGAGTGTTTGTTCTCTCAGTGATCACTTATTATTTTTGCAACTCTGGGAAAGGCCCTTGTGAACCTTCTAAGATTCCCAAAATTCAGCTACTTCCTGAGCTCCTGTCTTCCCACCAAGAGAGGATGTTTCAATTTGCAGGAGGTGGTAATACAACAGCCTTTCTGTTGTTGAAAACTCTCCCTGTAGTCTTGCATTGTGTAATCTCATTGACACACATTCCCTTTTATCTCCTAAGAGCAGACATGAAGTCAGATTTCAAGTCTTCCAGCAGGAAGTGTGGCGTCCAAAGAGACTCTCGGACTCATTGGCGTATCCCTTGAACTCAGGGAGATAAAAGCACAGCACCTCTGGGAAATCTGGCACAGAGCAGGTGCATGGCACAAATGGTACGAATATGGAAATAAATGGATGGTTGGCATAAGGCTGTATTTTTATGGAGACAGGTGGCTGAGCTGTTGAGTCTCCATTTACCAAACCTTTTAAGGGGAAGTTCTGGAACTGAGGCCCGAGCCTAATTGGGATTTCATTGGATGCATCCAGTCTCTTTTGGCTGTCTCCCTCTGCTGACATAATCACAGAAGCCAAGTTCCCAGGTCCTGTAAGCTTAAGCAAAGACAGGCCAATGGCTGTCTTCTCAGTTATTTAACTACAGTTGGCCAGGAATGGTCATTTTCCTTCATAAAAGTAAGTTTTCAATTGATTCTCCACACTTGCCAGTTTATCTGGAAAGCTTCACATTTACCTGTAGTTCTTTCCCAATTGAACAGGGGTTCTGACAGAAGCCAGATTTGTGGGGTCCCCTTGAATGACCATGGGTAAGGGGATGATACTTAAAAGGGCACCTTCTAAAAGAGATAACACTTCTGGGTTAGGTATAGAAGCATCATTTTTTCAGTTTCATGGTCCCTGGCATTCTGAAGATGAGAGGCAGGCTTCTTGACACAAGGTACTCAAGTCCAGAAAGAACAATAATGAGCAATGGAAACTTCTTAGCAGTGGAACCGAAGGCCGGTTGCATAGAAGGATAGGGGTTTACCAGGTGAGACATGCACACACAATTGGGAGCAAAAAAAAAAAAAAAATCATCCAATACTCTGAGAAAAGGTAGGAGCAAAAGGGGGGGTCATGTTGTTGGGAAGAAAACCAGATGCAATCTAGCAGACGTTATGAGTTGGAGGAAGCGAGACCATATTAGTCAGGACCCTGTATTTATTCTCAAGCTTGATTTGTTGTTTCATTTTGCCCTTGTTCATGAAACGAGCTCTTGCTATGGCATACAGGCCTGCCTCAAACTAGCAACCTTTGTATTTCTTGGGTCCTCTGATAACAGGTATATGCCATCCCACTACTGTTCTGGGGTTTTGTTCACAGTTCATAACTGCCTAAATGTTGGAGCCAATCATGACATGGCTAGGCCCTGGCAGTCTGACAAGTCTTTTGGTTTAGAGGCAGGGCAGGAATTCCAGAGAAAGCAATAGAGGGACCAGCACTGCTATGGAGTTCAAGTCCCTAAGTCTTCCCCATGCAAATGTGCCTATGTGCTGTTAATATCTTACTATCCTTGTGTAGACAAATGTTCCCTAATCAAATGATCGAAAATACCCAACCCTACAGCCCATCAGGCAGTTTCACACTATTTCTCTACTCAAGGGAACTCTTTTCTTTCTTACTCTTTAAGACTTAAGAAGATTCCAGCTTCTATCACTGTCATACATCCATCAGCCTCCTTGACTATTCCTTAATACCTTTAAGTCTGTTCGTGGACCTCTATTCTACAGGTCAAAGTATGTTCCCCATCAACCTGTATCCTGGTCCTGGCTCAACATCTCTGAGTCATTTCTATTGCTCATCTTCTCTCATACAAATTCTGTCACCGCAGGCTCATGTCATGTGTCGCTCCTGTTGATCAGCCTACTTATTCTCCTATTCAGTACCAAAACTGTGTGCCAGCTGCCCATCCCATCCCTCTGCACTAAAATGGCTAATTTATGCTGAAAGTGTAGATGAACAGTTACCAGTTCTCTGTTAATGTTACCAGCTAGAGGATAATAAGTCAACCTCATAGTCCCTTGCTTCATTTACAGGACCTACTGCATAAGATATTTGCTTTATTTTGTTTATGAGACAGGGTCTTACTGTGTACCCTTGGCTGCCCTGCACTATGCAGATCAGGCTGGCCTTGAGCTCATGGATGTCTGCCTGCCTTGGCTTCTGAGTGTGTACGAGATTTTTAATAAGTTACTGTTTATGAATGCTCTATATCCTCCTCCATGGGCAGAACAGTGAGAACACACATGGAAACCTGAACAGAATTAAAGCCCTTAGGGATGCAGGATAACAGTGATGCTTAAGATAAGTTTAGGCTGAGACAATGAAAAAATTACCTTCTAAGTATTTAGGTGAGCAGGTCTCAACCTACAGATAATGGAAGCCAAGACAGAGAAGGATAGTTCAAGACTGTCAGCTCAGCCACATGCCACTTAGTTCATTCCACAAACTGGGCAAATAATCCTTGGAAAACAGAGCCACTCAGACAAAAAGGTGACTTGACAATTAAAGACAGAAGGACCACCAACTAGTGACAGTTGGAGATCTTGCCAATGTTGCCTCCAGATCCAGAGAGAGCAAGTAGTCATGGCAAGGGTCCCTGACAGAAAGTGGCAGAGATCTGAGGTAAAGATTTGAAAGACAGCCACCAGAGAGTGCAAGTCCCCAGCAGTTACAAATCTTAAGGGCAGCTGACAGAGTGAAAATAAATTACAGATTGGCAGGGGCCTGAGAAGCTCCGGCCACACAGAGAGAAAAAAAGAACAAAGGAACCAATTTTTTTTTTTTTTTAGAACAAGAAGGTCCTGTCAAGGGGGGTGGGAGAGCTCAAGAGATGGGTATCTATCTGGGGGCTCTGGGTCCCATTTCTTACAGTCTCCAGTGCCTCTGGACTCCTCCTGACTAGTTGATCCTGCCTGGAATATCTTCCCTTGGATAGGCTCTTTCTCTCTTTGCAATCTTCTTGTGGATGAGAAGGGGGCTGAATACCCCTTCTTTTGCTTCAAGAAGGTGCAACCCTTCTTAAAAGGGGCCATCTGTATTCTTCAGGTTGGCCTAAGTTCCACTGGCCTTCCCTCTTATCCCCTTTAATTCCACCCTTAGTTTCACCAATTCTACAACTGAGTTTTCAATTTGGCTTTTGAAAGAGGCCTTCAGATTCCAAAATTCCTAAAGTAACCCTGTGATCAGCTCTCCTAAATCACCCCCACACTAAGCTACCTTCTCACCACACTAAACCCTCAGGTTTTCATCCACTCTATCATCTTCATTAAGACTCCATTTCTGGGGAAAGTGAGAAAACTCAGCAGGTAAAGGAACTTCCTATGAAGACTGAGTGTCATCCTAGGGCCTGACCAAGTAGAAGAGAACTGACTTCCACAAGTTGTTCTCTTATCTCCATACATGTGCTTTGGCACACATGCACACACAATAAATAAATGTAATTTAATATAAAAATCTATCTTCTAATAAGTTTAATTGGGATAACATATCTAGATACTAAATTTTGAGGGACATTAAAAAATGCACAAGTCAATTTTTTTTCTTATAAACTAGGCAAGATCCCCATTCTCCTAAATGGAACCATAGGCCTTGTATTTCTGCATTAAAATTGAGATAGGCCAACATGCATCCTACAGCTTGGGTCTTTGGGAGACAAATACTAGAGGCTTCAAATGCGTATTTAAGAGCCTAGGGGTAGAATATTGACGAATGAAATATGACCCCTTTCATTTCAATACGT
The DNA here is from genome assembly GCF_004785775.1 of Grammomys surdaster. Lineage (NCBI taxonomy): Eukaryota > Metazoa > Chordata > Mammalia > Rodentia > Muridae > Grammomys > Grammomys surdaster. The sequence continues at coordinate 692,692 of NW_021604646.1, read as the reverse complement.
TCCAAAGCAGCCCCCTAATGAGCTATGTAATGAGCTATGATTCTAACAGGTAAATGAAGATTTAGCAGAAATAAGAAGGAAGAGAAGGAAGGAAAATAGGTACGTCATTGACTGGAAAGGCATTTGGCAGCAGTTATGCAGTTTCAAGTTCAGGATCAGACAATTTGCTATTTTCGTCTCTGACCGGCAAGACGTTACTTTGATGCTGGAAGCAGCCATTATGGGGAGAAACAAAATTCAGTTCACCTGCATTTGTCACCAGAGTATATTGTGTCTGCAACATAAAAGCAGGAGAAAGAAAAGATGCTTCTTATTGAATTTTAATTTTGAGAATGTGGAACCAATTTCTGGGCCTTGTAGATGCAGTGAGCCAAAGCAGTATGAAGAAGGCTTAGTGCTTGACACACGGGCTATTTCTATGACATTACAACACAGGTTGGCTGCCCAGGAATAGCCACATGCTGGCCATACCCTCTTCCACATTTATAATCACAAACAGCAGATCATTAGCCTATCTTATTTGTGAACCTTTGAGTTATATATTTAAACAGCAATCTGAAAAGCTTCTAAAGTCTCAGATAAGACATGTTCCCTCATTCACACCATATCAGGAGAAAAAAAACTTTATAGCTGGCTTTTGGAAAATGCCTCTCTTACATAAGTCTTTATTTGCTATGGTATCCAGGGAGATCTCTTAGTACATCCCCATTATTAAAGGCAGATAGCCTATCAAGTGAGTTTGCTGTAGTGCAACAAAGGAAAAGACAGTCCTTTCTTTAACTTTGCCCTCCTGGAAAAGCACACAGTAGTACAAAACAGAACTGCTGGGGAGGGTAAAAAGATAAGGAGTAGGCATATGCATGGGGAGTATTCCTCTTTAGTTTTGTCTGGGAAAAAGAGTTTCAGAAGAAAGAATCCAGACTCAAGTCGGTCTGAACTCAGTCTGAATTTGAATCTTTGAGTTGTCTCTAGCTTTCCTTGTGGAACAGTGACTCCAAGTTTTTGCCACCCATACTGTAGGGGTCAGAATAGTTACCCCTCTGGCACAAAGCAGAATAGGCAGAAAGAAAAGAAGGAGGGGAGACTTGTATGTGAAGAACTCTGTCCAGGAGCTGGTCAATGGTTAAGATCTTGTAGCCAAAGTTCAATGGTCATAGGCAAAGTAGCTTTTAGAGTTTAATTTTTGATGGTGTGTTATTTGAACCTCTATCCCTGTGTCCTTGAAAATATCTTCTCCCTTCATGATGCAGAGGTATAGTCTCAGTATACCTAGTCACACACCAAGATAATCTCCTGTCTCATGTGTCACAGGTGAAGTGTGTCACTGGGGCTCTGCCAGTGAGTGTCCTGGCACACAGGTGAGCAGGGGATAATGACATGAAGACTGCACTGGCAGTGAGTAGTAGTGACAGTGCTCGAAACACACTGAGCTCCTGGTGGCCATGGCAACAGAGGGGTCCTAGCACCCAGGGTCTGATGGCACCCACCACTTCCCCATTTCTGCCTCTATCTTGATTTGTGTTTCCTTCCTTCTGTCTTCCCTTCGTTTTCCACCTGTGAAGTACTTTCATTGGACCATGTTGACAATAATATAATAAGCCCAAGGCACACAACTGCACAGCATTTTAAGACATCTTGGTGTCTTCTCTTATGATTTCTTTTTTTTATGTATTACTGATAATTTTGAAGCTTCTATATCTCTCTTTCCTTAACTCATTTACTTTTATCCTTTTCAGAACAACTTTCTGTCTTAAATATTCTATTAGGCCCCGACGTTTTAAATATCTGAAATTTAACAACTTTATGTATGCATGTGTCTATAAAAATAAACACTATACAGAATAGGTGGGTGACTTCTGCTTTAGATAATCTGGAAAATAGATATAATGAAAAGTTGAAAAGTCTCATTACAAATATCAGCATAAACCACAGCTCTGGCTTCAAAGGGAAAGAAAAAGAATTTATTTTGAGCTAAATCTGGATGAATCTTTCCAGATGAACCCTAGATTTATGCTGCCCTGAGTAATATGGCCTAGCACGGAAGCAGTTACACACACTGTTACAGTCACAGACAAAGGAGGGTCATGTATGAAGGTGGTCATACATGAAGGTGGAAGCATCCTGTTGGTAGGGCATAGCAAAGCCAGGAAATCTCTGCTATAAAAACCTATGATCTCTGTTGATATTCTTAGCTAAGCTAATAGCTCCAAAGGTCTTACCTAATAGCTTTAAGAGTGTTGGGCCAGACAAAGACAGTAGATGCTTAATAACTTTTAAGGACACTAAAAATAGATTGAGGTTCATTTTGACTCTGGATCAACAACATTCCAACCTCCCCACAATCAGAGCCCTCACCAGTCAGTCAGCCCTGCAAAATCTTCACCGTAGGTGTAGGTGTAGCTTTTCCTAGGAAGTTCAGTTCACACAAAGTATTTACCTCAGAACAAAAAAAATCTCCCACTATCAACACCAACAATCTCCTTTTTAAAAGAGGGGAAGTTATAGGGGCTAAAAGTGAAATAAAATCAGCCATCAAAAGTGGGGACCAGACTGATATACAGGTATACGGTGTCCTGGAAAAACCACAAAAAGGGAAGAAAAAGACCCTGAGAAAGCAAAAGTTAGGAGAGCAAAAGGAAGAAGGAAAGAGAGGGTTGGGAGTAGGAGTGGGGAAAAAGGAGGGGGAGGGAAGAGGGAGAGCAGATGGAGCAAATGAGACTGAGGAAGAGAAGAGGGGGAAGTAAGAGGGTGATGAGGGGGGAGTGGAGAAAGAGAGGGGAGGAAGAGTGGGATAACAAGAGACTGAATAAACAGAGTGGGGAAGGAAGAGGAGTGGAGAGAATGGAGGGTGGGGAGGAGGAGTGGGGGGGAGGAGGAGGGGAGAGAGGGAGGAGATGGAAAAAGGAATGTGCAGGAAGAGAGAGATTAAAGAGATGGGGGCAGGAGGAGGAGTGGGAAAGGAGGAGGGGAAGAGGAGTAGAGAAAGAGAGGGAGGAGGAATGGAGGAAAAGCTGAAGGAGAAGTGGGGATGGAGGGAGGAAAAGGAAATAAGAACTAGTATCAGTATCAGACAGAAATAAGAACTAGTAACAGTATCAGACAGAAAGTATAGAACTTTCCTGACTGCACCTTCAATAAGGAACTGAGCCAGAAAACAACCACTCTGGCAAAGACCTTGGGGAAGTATTTGCTTTAGGCTGCAGGGATGGGGGTGGAGTGGGGAAAGAATCACTAAGAATTTCTCCCTCACTCCTCTGAATGTATCTCTCTGGGGAAGTACACATTACTTTCCCTAGAGAATGCAAACATGGAGTCTGAAGGTGCTCCACCTCAGAGATATATACACTCCAAAGCCAAAGAGATGGTGTCTGAGTTTAGCACCTGTCTCTGGGTATCTCGAAGAAGAGAATGCAAAACTTTCTGTGGAAAAGAAAAGGCACTTCCAGTGAGGCTTCTTAGTTATAAAATTAAGAAGTAAAGACTGAGAGAACACAACAAAAATCTCATGCATTATGATCGGGGAAGAAGAAACAATGGGGAAGAAAGCCTTGGAAAAATTGCAGAAACAGCCAACCCTTTCCACATTAAAGCAAAATGATCAAAATAGAATAAATATATGCACATATAAAAGAGACAATATTGAACGAAATGGAAAATAGGAAGGTGAAAACATGCTAGAAAATGACAAAAGATAAAGAAAACAAACAGGCAGGTGTTTAATTGAACTAAGTAGAAACTCTAGGATTTAAAAATTTACAATTATTGAAATTTAAAACTCAAGGAATTGTATATGGCAGTTAAATGAACACACCTGAAGATAATAAGAACACAGTATGAACATAAAGACAATTTATGGTTCTAGTGCCTACATTTTAATTATCATATAAATTATATCACACCACATATATCCTCCGCAACTTGCTTCCCTGCTGTTATATGGTATTTGGGTAGATTTATTGCACAGTACATATCAATTTTCTGTCATATACCTTCCTCTTGGTATTTAGGTAGGTACCAACTTTGCTATCATAAATGATGCTGTGGTCTCCATTCTTGCACGTGTCTCCTTATACTAGGTCTATATATCTAGAAGTAGAACTACAAGCTTAAAATATAACACCTAAGTGTTCCCAAACTGCTCTCAAATGTGACTGCATCAATTTATATTAGAAGTAACAATGCAGAAGGTTTCACACATCCCTCATCCTTGCCAGTGTTTGCCACTGATACTAATAATTGTGAGAGATTATCTGTTGGGCATCTTCTCCTGCAGCTGCTGACAGTTTGTGAATCCTCTTTCAATAAACACCAGGATAAAGATTCCCAGTGCGTACTCACACAGTTCTCCTTTTCTTTGTTACAGGTCAGGTTTGCATTACTCACCTCCAATCCTCCCCACCCCTAATTCCTGCACAGCTAGCCAAAAGTTGTGGAACTAGTCTTGACTAACGTGTTGTGTAGGTAGAAAAGAAGTCTTCAAGGGCCCATTCGTTCCTTGTACTACATGTTTTTATAGAGTATCAGAGAATGTAAAGACAACTCTTCTGAATTGACCCTATGGTTCTAGAATTGGCTCTCTAATATGATTCTGTTCCAAGACATTAATGACCCATTTCCTGTAGTAAAGAGAGCACTAGTAGTCCATAGTATGATCAGCAATGGAGATATACAAAATATCCCATCAGATACACCTAACCAGCCACTTACAAATACAAGGAGCTGGTTTGCAGGCTAGCTGTGTGCATGATAGTTTCAAATATCCTAGAACACTGATGGACACAATGAAATTGACTTGGTTGCTTCTAATATCTCTGGACAAAGCAGGTGATGAAAATGATGAGCTCAGAGATTTGAATTCCCATCCAAGCACTGAGAATCCTCACTGTCATATATTCAAGAATCTAGGAAAAGTAAAAATCACAGATGGAGGATCTGAATGCAGACAAGGCACATGGTGTGTGATGAGGATCATAAGATGATGAAACAGAGACTGGACATGGATCTGAGGGGTTTAGTAAGGACCAAAGAACCAGAATCAGAGAGGTCCCATCCTCCCCTTTATTACTTTCTAGTTTATTGATTTATTTTCTGATAGAGTCTTAGATAGAATTCCTATTGCTTTGTCAAAAACACAATGGCCAAAACCCAAGCTGGAGAGGACAGGATTTATCCTGCTTACATTTCCACAACATTGTTCATCATCAAAGGAAGCTGAGAGAGCAATTCAAACAGGGCAGGAACCTGGAGAAGCTGATGCAGAGGTCATGGAGGGGTGCTACTTACTGGCTTGCTTCTCATGGCATGTTAAGTCTGCTTTCTTATAGAACCCATGTCTACCAACCCAGGGATTGAACACACAATGGGTTGTCCCCCATAGGTCAATAATTAAGAAAATACCTTATAGCTGGATCTTATAGAAACATGTTTTTTCAATTAAGTTTCTTTCTTTTCATACAACTCTAGTTTGTGTGTCAAATTGACATAAGACTAGTCAGCCAGATACTCAAATAAGTTACACAAAATCTTCACATTGTCATGTTTGCTTGTTTTCTGATGAAGATGTGGGGTCAGAGAATAAAGGATGTAGTGTTAGGTCATGTGATCTTCAGCTGAGCTAGAAAAGGCCATATTAGCTCCAGTTTGGCAATCTGTTCTATGGAAATTCTTAGATCTTTTAGGAGAAAAAGAATAAAATCTTTTTGCTCAACTATCATTCTTATAAATTAATGTAGTGCTGTGAAGAACATGCTTAGTATCAAGAAATGGAAATTAGCAATAAAAATCATTCATAGATTGCAGACGCACAGACATCAACTATTTATATAATTCAAGAAGATTTCTTTTCAGATAAAGAATATAATTTTTAGAGATGTGAAACACTGCCAAACCTATAACCACAGGGACATCAGACAAACACCAACAGCCCATCCTGCCTCCTATGTGTTACCTTACCCATGTTCTTCTGTGCCACGGTCCACAGTCACTGAGTGCTTTACTCCATTGTACATTTTAAAAATATTGACCTGGAATACATTAAAAAGAAGTGTGTGTGTGTGTGTGTGTGTGTGTGTGTGTGTGTGTGTGTGTGTGTGTGTGTGATGACTTGGCTTCCCAGAATGTAGGCCAGTGTGAGGACAGGGCCCAGATGCCAAGAGATGATAAACAGAAGGTGGGTGGTCCTGTGACTAAAGCAGACCCCTACTATCCTACCACCTAGCTCTTAGCCCTGAGCCTTTAAGATCATCCATGGCTGAATCCTCTGAGCCCAGTCCAACCCAGCCCAGCCTGTGCTCGAGGATAGCAGCAAAAATGTGCAGCCGCTGGCTTCCTTGTGGGAAGAAAGCCACATGTGCATTTGTGGTCTCTAGGAAGTCTCTGTAGACCAGGAGGATGAGGAGTGTGTGAATGTTTACAGATTTAGGAAGAAAACAGTGATTCCTAACCTGGCTAGCATCACATCACCAGCCTTTTTCCTGACCCAAGGTCAGTGTTCAATAAATCTTGGGTTGTTTGTTTGCTTGTTTGTCTGTTTTTGTCTCATTAATGAACTAGAAGAATGGTGATTCATTTCTGGCAGGCCTCAGTTGGATGAGGACTAACTTTGCCCCATGGGATTCCATTTAGAAGGGGACTAATGATGGAAAAGACACTTGATCACATGACCTTGTATAAATCTCTACTCTCTACCTCTCAATTTCCATCAGTGTTACATGAGAGAACTACGTTCCTTTCTGCACTCATGTCAAGGATTCAACACATCACTGTTTTCTTACGATTCAAGTTTGAACCTTGCCTATTCAATGTGACTACCAACCAGACATCCCACAATTGCAGTTTCTAGAGTAACAAGGGACACCAAACAAAGGCTGTTGGTGGAAAGAAATAAAGCACATGGGAACTTGGAACCATGTTTTCCTTTGAGGAGAAGGCTGGATTTAATGTCATAATAGCCTATGGTTGAATATCCAGTGTGGCTCCAATACCTTAAATGTACTTGCAGTGTACTGCACTACTACATGAGTTTCTAGAAGGCTCACTCTAATGTCTTCTAAAGACTTCCTCAGAGAAGAAAGTTGTACTGGGCTATGCAGGCCTTACATCATGTGATGGTTTGTATATGCTTGCCTGGGGAATAGCACTATTTAGAGGTATGGCCTTGTAAGAGTAGGTGTGTCATTGTAGGAGTGGGATTTACTACTCTAGTCATAGCTGCCTGGAAGCCAGTATTCTGCTAGCAGCCTTCAGATGAAGATGTAGAAGTCTTAGCTCATCCTGCACTATGACTGCCTGGATGTTACCATGTTCCTGCCTTGATAATGGACTGAACCTCTGAACCTATAAGTCAGCCCCAATTAAATGTTTTTCTTAGAAGAGTTGCCTTGGCCATGGTTCATAGCAGTAAAACTCTAACTAAGACACATCAAGACCACATGTAGTCATGGTCTCCAGGAAAACACATTGGTAGTCATATTTGTCATTTAAGTTTCTCTATCTACATGTTCTCTCTAACTACAAAATAACCAGATGAAATTAATATCAATATATCCTACTAACCCAACCACCCAAATTATTAAGACTTCAACATATAGTAAACATCAAAAAGGTCTAGTCTTTTTCTTTTTTTATTCTTCAAGGAAATTGTTTTCTAGATAGCTAAATGCCTTGCCCAGAATAACAGAGATATTGGTAACTTATCTTTACAGCATGGTGATGGATGTGTAGGGAATACTTGAGTGTCAATTTGGATAATGACTGTTCTGACAATATTTATCACTCGCCTTCACAAAGAACCTTCCTCCACAGCCCATCCAAGTTCCAAGGGCCCTGTCCAATGTGCTGTTTTCTCCCACCACGGTTTCTTCATCATTTTAATTTTTACTTCCTCATTGTTTTCAAGTTCATAGCCTCCTCATTCATTTCATTAATTCTTTTTACCATACATGTATGTCTATAAACATGTACATATGATTTCCGGAGCTAGATCCAACCCCCTAAGATCTCTGTTCCCTTCCACCAGCTTGGGACCAAGCAATCAGCATCCAGGAGAATATGCAGTGTACTTGCTTTTCAAACCCTGAATGCAGAAGTATAATTTTCTGTCTCTTTCATTCTAAATCTCATGAGGTCAGAGAACTCATGTATTTCCCTTTCTGTACACTGTGCTCTGTCCCCTGTAAGTACCCTGCACATTCATGATGAATGAATTAAGTATTCTATTAATATATGCTTGCCGGGTAGGTCGAAGACTTTTCCTAAGTCAACTTTCTCTGATAGAAATAGAATGTGAATCATGTCTTTAATTTTAATTCTTCTAGTAGATTCATTTTTTAAGGAAGCAAAAAGAAACAGGTGAAATCCATGTTATTTTACTTTATCCAACCCAATGTGTTCAAAATATAATTAGTTCAACATTAGTCTAAAAATACAATGCTTTTTTTTAACCTTAATTTTGTCATCCTCTGCTTTTGCAATCCAATGTCTTCTGTAATTATGCCATATTTCAGTTTAGATGGTAAATTTGTATCGGAAATACCTGGTCTATATTTAGGCCTCATATACTGACAGCTAAAGAACTAAGATTCATATCTTCGAGTTGTTCTAAATGCAGTTATAAAAATTTTCCAATATTTGAATCAAGTAATGATTTTTAAATTTAAGTTAATTCAAATGAAAAAAGTCAAAGATTCAGTACCCAGATTCCAGTCTCCCTAGTCACATTCTTTGGGATCTGTAGCTCATGGTTGGGTGGTGTCAGTCAAGGTGGCCCTGCCAATCTGAATCAAAGCCCTCAAGCATTGTGGATGATATTACTAATTCACCTCCATACTTGTAGCCTGAATTAGCTACTTTTGCATCACTGGGACCTAAATACTTGACAGAAAAGATAACTCCATTTCAGAAGCATAAATTCAATATGGCAGGGGACTAGAACAATCCATGTTGTGGTGGCCAGGAAGCACAGATAAGAGGAAGGGGTGGTGAGTAAGAGACCTTTAAAAGCTATCCTTAGTGATTCACTTCCTCCAGCTAGATCCCACCTCCCAAGATTTTCATACCCTTCCAAAGTGATGCCACCAGCTGGGGACTTAGTAGTCAGCACCTAGGAGCCCATCGATGCAGGGTACTTCCTATCCAAACCATAGCAGGATCAAAGCCAAAGTTTCAACAGTGAATGGTCCAAGGTCTGCTCATATCTGCTGCCTTCTCTGCCTTCATCACCTGCCTCTCTGCCTCTCACTAACATCACTGCAGCCACCTCAACCTCCTTGTGGTTACTCACACTCTTCACCCTCTCTACTTTAGGACATTCATTCCCACCCAGCCCTCATATCTCTGAGTGGGTATCACTGCGTTTTCTTCTAGTCTCCATTCAAATGCTACCCAGAAACACTACATTGAGGAATTTATTTGTATAATTTTAATGTTGAGTGTGTGTATGTTCACTATCCCGCTAACATGAGAGAAAAAGCAAACTGAGATTCTACAGGTTGTCCTCTGAACTCTACACACATGCTATGGCACACATACATACCTTGCTATGGCACACACAAACACACACATACACACACACACACACACACACAAACACACATACACATAGATAAATCAAAAAACTATAAAATAATAGGTGCTAATTATTGCCCATTAAACTTTTTGTATATGTATATGTTTTTACATGTGTATGTGATCATGAGTGTACAGGTACATATGTATATACTGATAAGGGCAGGTAGAGGCCAGAGATTGACTTTGGGTCTTGCTCAGTCATTTCTTCACCTTACAGAGCCCTCTCACTGAATCTGGAGCTCACAAGTTACCTAGACTGGCTGGCCATTGAGCCCCAGGAATTCTCCTGTTTCCACCTCACCAGCACTGAGATTGCAAATCACTACACCCATTTTGTTTTGTTAAATATGGGTGGGAATCAGGTCCTCTGGTTTCACAGTAAGCAGTTTACTGACTGACTTATCTCCCCAACCCTGCATGCTAGCTTTTCATATGCAATCGTCAGACCTTTGAGTAGCCATATGAATTAAGTATTATTATCCCTTTGGACGAATGAGGGGACTAAGACTCAGATATGGCCATACCATTGTGACATGACAGAGTCAGAGTTTATCTGTCTGCAATCTGATGGAGAATAAACTGTTTGGGATGTCTTCTGGAGCTATTAGAAACTCTTCGTCAGAACATCTTCTGGGAAAAAAAGAAGACAGAATTAATTCAACAAGCCAAGTTAAAACCCATTCATTTCCCGAATAAATTCACAAGTTCATTTGCAGATATGTAGAATCTTGTAGCAATTACGCTGTCTCGAATTTGCTTAATGAAATGACAACTCAGCAAAGCAGCAGCAGAGCTCCGAGGGCCTTTTATTAACATCTTCCTCTCTATAAATCCACCCGAGAGTCAAGTTAATGATAACAAATCATTAGTGGGAAAGCACCTTCCTGAAACTGTACATCTTGGTCTTGACCTTGGGATCCATAAAGTCTGGCATAAATGCATTGCCTTAGCTTCCCCTCCCATAAGGTGTGTGACAATCTGGGAGAGACTAATTCAGCCCAGGCGCTATGTTGACAATCATTTGTTTTCAAGTGACACACATATTTTATATTCTCAATGTGCAATCGACCTGCTTAAGTATTGCCATTAATATTCACAATGTGGCTGTGACAGAGATGCATATTGAGAGGCCTATTGGCATTTCAGGTTTTCCAAGGAGAAAGAGCTAGATGTTGTTCAGTGGAGGCTGCATGGGTAACACAACGCCAAAAACCCCTTCAAATAAGCTGAGCTGAGATTAGAAAGTTTATTGTAACAATAGATACATCATTCAAAGGCAGACAAGGTAGCCAGCTGGGCCTTAACCATGCTGAAAAGAGTTTAAGAATACAGGCCACTACATCCCCTCATCTTTGCTGCCTCACAAATAATGCCTAGGTTTTGACTTCCTCCCTCTCCCTCCCTATAGCTTCTGTCGCTCCATCTGCTCACACACAGAAAGTCCACTACAGCTTTGGAGTTTACTGACTTTCTTTAAAATAACCTTCTGACAACTGCGAAGTCCAGAATCTCCAAGAATAAGTCAAATTGGTGTAGTTTTCCTCACGGAAACTGTCATGGTCTCAGGAGCCAGCTTTGCTGGGAACAGCTGTGGGGAAAGGTTAGAAGGGGAGCCACTAATGGATGCTGAAAGAATGGATGGGCAACTAAGAAGGTACCACCCCTTGGTGTGCTCACCCTCAGGCAATCCTTCATCCTCGTGGCAGTGATTCTAAGAAAATCCACTGTTTCTCAGTTCAGGTTGTATCTCCTGTTAAGGCTTGGATCTGAAGTGTCTCCACAGTGGCTCAATTGATGAGAACTTTTTCTCAGCCACTGACAATATTCACCCGAGGTGTGAATCCTCAGTAAGAAAAAGCCTGGGAGCAGGTGCTCAAGAGTGTCTTACTCCTAGCCCTCTGCACCTCTTTCCTGCCTCCTCTTCTCATGGGATGAGAAGCATCTTTGTCTCCCATTCCCACACTAGTGGTGTTCCTCCTGTGCTCATGAAACCAAGCAACTGACGGTTGAATCATCTGAAACCGTGAGCAAAAATAAATGTTTCTTCCCTCACATAGTTTATGTTGGTTATTTTATCTCAGCCACAAACCCAAACAGATAATGATGATGATAATGAAGAAGGAGGAGGAGGAGGAGGAGGAGGAGAAGAAGAAGAAGAAGAAGAAGAGATAGACAGACAGACAGACAGACAGACATAAATGAATAAATCTATATATAATACTCCCAAACTGAAGGTTCTTGAATACTTGCATGATGCCACAAGTAGAGAATTGCGCACTGCTGAACTTTTAATTATGTGCCAAATTATTGACAATATTATATGAACTTACCCTCAAGCTTTGTGTCTGATGTCTAAATAAAATATGAATGAATTAGTGACTAGACTTGAGTCCCCTTTACAAAATACGTATGCAAATATCATAACACTTGGGCAATATTTTCAAATACTGTTTGTTTTGTTTGTTTGTTTGTTTTTAAATCCCTCTCTAGTCTAAAATGCTTCTAGTCTGTAGCATTTCAGATAAGGAACGCTCACCTGACCTGTGCTCATTTTGTCAATAAGCATTGACTAAGTTATTAGTCACTAAGTAACAGGGCCAGCCCTAACTAAAGGAAAAAGCGCAATGGGTGGAAAGACTAACAGGCAGTTATTAGGATGTGTAAAGAAGCCAGGTGTGGTGCATCACAGCTGTAATACCAGCATTTGGATGTGAGAGAGAGGGAATAGGGTTCAAGGCTACATGAGATCTGTGCTTTTAAAAATTATAAAATGACTATGTGAAAGTTACTATGATGGGAAACCATGAGATGTTGAAGAGTAGATACCTGATCCAGCCCTCACAGGGTTGGATAGGTCAGAATGGGAGAATGTTTCCCAGAAACACCAAGATTGTATTGAGGTTCCAAGGGTAAACAAGAATTAAGCAGGCTATAAAAGAGCGGAGCGAGTAAAATTTTAGTTAGAAGAAATACAGGTGTACAGACACTGAGCTGTCAGAAAGCAAGACTTTGAGGGAGATACAGGAATTTAGGCTGAAAAGGTGAGCCGGAAGTCAGAAAACAACAACAACATATCTGTACCTACTAAAGAACTCAGAGGCTCTTCAGCTGTTCTAAACACTAGCTCAATGGAACCAAAGACAGCCTGCCAGGAAGGCAAACGTAGTAACAATGATTGATTTTATAGTATCCCTTTGGAGATCCACAGCTTGCTTTAGCTTCATAAAGGCTCTGAGAACTCCTGTAACCAATGTATAAAAACACCTGGTTAAGTGTGCTTAACCAGGGGTTTCCCCATTGTGTTAGACTGAGAATCTCACTCCAGCCTACCTAGCGAAAGCTCGTCAATTCGGTTTGAGAAATTCTGCTGTGCAGCAATTGGAAACCTGTGCGTGCTTCAAAAAGTGAAGTGAAATGACTCAGTTTGTACTCTTGAAATGGCCTTCTGCCTGCTGCAGAGAACGGAAGAGAGGCATATAAGCCAAGATGCTAGGAGACTACTTAGGGGGCCATCGTAATTATTTGAAGAAGAGCTGGGGAGGGGCTGAACTGGGGCCAAGGCAGTGTGGATAGCAACTCTGGGAAAGTCATGGCTGCCTATGATCCTAATACAGATGGCTGTCCTGTGTCAGGCTCCATTAAGGGATATAAAAAACGACCATGAGACTGAACTGTATTGTGGGAGCCAAGAATGGAGGCACTAGCAGGGGCGGGACAATTACCAACCCATGGCTGGAACTCAGCTGGCTTCTAAAGGATCTGTCCTTTCAGTGAGGATAATGCCCACTCTGCTCTGCAACAGCAAGCCTGCTCTGTGGGAAGGTCTCCCAACTCAGGATCACTGGCCAAGTTTGCAGATCAATCCACTTTCACAGAGATGCTGTCCGGCTGAAGCAAAAGGCTGCAGAGGGCACTCAGAAGGGCAACTCAGTGCCAAAATGTAGTATGTCCCTTCTCAGTGCTTTAAGTAAGTACTCACTGTGTGGTAAGTTGTTTGGTAATTAAATGTCAGTCTTCCAGTCCTTCAGTATCAATTGCTATCAATCCCACAGCTATGATCTTGAAACACTACTCCCCACAGTCCGGTAGGTGAGCTCATGTTCTGTTCTCCTCGTGGTGTGTGTCAGTCAATTTTCTACCACTATAACAAAATTCCTCAGTGAATAAATGTCACACTTTGGAGATCCCAGTCCGTGATAGGATGGCTTTGCCAATCTAGACCTGTGTGATAAGGCAGTACATCTTTGTGAAAGCACATAATGGATCAAAAAAACTCCCATCACATTAAGGAAGCTAAGCAAGAATGCTGGGCTCCCATGGCATAGCCCAGTGAGCTGAAGACACCCCACCAGACCCCAGCTCCTAAAGGTTCCATGGTCACTTAAGGCTTATTCTCTTCTCCTTAGCGTGTGATCTGATAAAACACTGTTTCCCCATCCAAGAAGCAGGTAATAGAAGCTGCCTCACAGATCTATTAAAAGGATTTAAACCATTCGGAGATTCTGCATAGAGAAGATAAATTTAAAACCACCAACATAGCAAAGCAAATATACTCACGTCTTTCTAATCCTGGGCCTCTCTTACTTGGTAAGTAAAGATATCAATCTGTAGGTATCATTTTGGTCCAAGTGTGCACAGAATCGTGTTTTTAGCATTATGCTCGCCATTTCCCATCACTGATGCTCCCTGCCTAGGCTTTGTCTTTAGCTTCGTTAATTGCAGAGGAATTCCATTACATGTCTGCAGTCATTTACATAAACCTGCTCCCACTTGTGTTGAAGTTATTTCTTAGTTTCTGCTCTGTAAATTACTCTGATGCCTCCGTCTGAATTGCTCCCCTCTAAAAGCCTTTCTTTTTTTTTTTTGCAGCAATTCCCTCGAACTGCTATTCGGTGGTAAAGGTATGTAAAAATATTTATGACTCTTGGGTGCACTGACAAACAGTTGCCCAAAATATGTGCACCAATTTTATCGCAATGCCACCCACACTGGGTTTTGATAATTTCCTTTGTTTTGTTTTGATTTTCCTTTGATAGGAATGAAATATATGCTCTGTCTTCTGTCTATGTCTTAAATTGTCTGCATTATATCGTGCAGCTAGCAATTTACATTGAACTCTCTGCATATATGTACTATATTAAATATTTTCCTGAGGTGTTTAGAGTTACAAAACAATGGTTTTTTTTCATTTCTATTTTTAATGACAATGAAGCAGATACTCAAAGTCTTTGAATAGTGAAGGATCTGGAGCAAGTCTGGAATATAGTTAAAAAATAGTTATTTACTCTAAGAAGTCAATAATTTTATTCAGTCAGGAAAAAATATAAAAGCCAAACATTCAGTGACCTTGTCACAAAAAAAATGTAAGGTATACCTTTGAGCAAAGAGGAATAACACACAGACACACAGACACAGACACACACACTAAACATCTATTCATATTCTTTGCAGTGCTATTTTAATTATTCTTTAGGCTATTAATTTTATTTTATGTGTCTAACTGTTTTGCCAACATGTGTGTATTTGCACCATATGTGTGCTCGGTGCCCATGGAGGTCAGAAGAGCATGTCAGATCCCTGGAACTGAATGACTGTGAACCATCACGTGGGTGCTGGAAACCAGTCTGATTCTCTGCAAGAAAAGTGTTCTTAACCACTGAGAGATCTCTCAATCTGTGGTTTTAGTTCTTATTAGTGCTGCTTAGAACTGAACGGGTATTATACATAAGTCACCATTTTCCATTTTGAGTGAATAAAATAAATCCCTTGTCCAAGAGGGTGGGAAGAAAAAGCAAGTGAGTTATGTATTTAGCACCAGGAACTTCCTAGAGGGAACCCTCCAGGGCTGCAGTAATTCTAAATAACTCCACGTTAGAAGGAGCAAAGGGCCATGACCTCATACCCTGATGTCGACAATGCTCTGAGCTCATGGAGTGAGAGAGCCTGAAACAACAGCAATGTTTCAACATTGGAGAGCTGAGGAACGAGGAAGAATCCTGGGTTAACAGCCAGGTTCTAGCCCAGGTTTGTAAGAGGGTTCTAGCACTTTCATCCCAGAAATGCCTCTTCACCACTCAAAACTGCATCTGGTTTTCTGTACTACAGTCAGCAGTCACCCTTAGCCCAGCTCTCAGGGCCATTCAACATTAAACACTGTAGTATGCGTCTCTAAAGAGTGGAATTGATGCGGAACTAACTGGAGAAGAAGATAGACTGGGATACAATAAGTGTTAATTAGTTGGGCCTGAAGCTCAGTCAGCTTTCTCAAATGAACCAGATGAGAGAACACCCTTGGAGTACTTATTTATCTAGACTTTTCCGAGCCCAGTCATCCTTGGAAACCTTCATCTAGTTAGTCTAGTGGGAGGTCAGACTCCCAGGAACCACTAGGTAACTCCTAGCCTCACTAACACTACTGTGTGCATCTCTTAAGTTAGAGGTTCACAAACTACCATCAGATCCACCATAATCACCCAGGATCATGGCAAACCATGTACACATTTGGTGCCCACATAGAAATGTTTTCCTCCCTCAACTCTGCTATCAAACAGTCCCCTGCCAGGCTCCTCTACCTGAGTTTGTGGAGCACTGCTCTGAATGTCAAATGAGCTACTGGGGAGCACCACATGCATCCAGGTGGACCAGAGCAGGCACAACTGCAAGAGCTATAGCTCCATCTCCCAGAGGTAATTTTTCCAGTACACAACTCCCCCCCCCAGACCATCAGGAATACTGAGTAAAATGGATGGATGCTTAAGTGCTAATGTGTGCCAGAGGCTCAGGCAACTCTGGAGATTCGAAGAAGATTCCTGGAAAGCATGGGCTTATGACAGACTTGAGTATGTGTCAGAGTTCAGTATAGACAAGGCATTCTGGGAGCATTTAAGAAGCTGAGCTGAAGAAAACTGAAAGGGAGGCGTCTAACATAGGAAAAACTAAAAGAGGATGTATATGGTCCAGGCTAACCAATGATGAGAAGAAAAGGAAAGAAGATGAGAAAGAGGAGAAGGAGGAAGTGGAGAAGGAAAGGGAGAAGGAGGAGGAGGGGGAGGAGGGGGAGGAGGGAGAGAACGTGATAGTGGTGATGGTGATGATGACTGTGACAAAAAGCAATGATGAATATGATGTATGTTGGTCGTGGTGATAATGCTGATAACGATGACAGTATCAATTCTCTAGAATAGAAAGCACTATAAAGAGCAAACCAGGACACTAGAAAGCAGCCTGCAGCATCTTGGCAAGCCCTATGGAGTCCTGCTGTGGATGCTGCAGGTAGAAATGTTTCCTCTGTACATGGAGCACCTGCTCTGCAGGCTGCCAAGCTCAAAAGAAATCCATCTGCCTTGTGCCGTACAAGGCAACCTTTAAAGGTTTGTGTTATTTTGAATTGTGTGTATGGGGGCGGGGTGTGCACAAGTGAGAGAAGATGCCTGTGAACTCCAGAAGAGGATATCAGAGCTACCATTGCAGGCAGTTGTAAGCTTCTGACATGGATGCTGGGAGCTAAACTCACTCGTCCTCTGCATGTCAGAATTGGGCCTGGAATCCCAAGAAAGTGGCCATATAATCCAAAGTATTTTATCAATGCAGAGAGTGTTACTATTGCAGAAGGATGTGTAACCATGTCAAATCAAGTAGGCAAGTAATTCAAAATTGTTCTATCCCTCACTCTGAAAGGCCAGAGCTTGGGACCACACTCTCAGGTGGTTGACTAACTTAAAATGGCTTAACAAAGTACAACCTTTGATAACAGGATACAACCTCAAGTACATATTTTGATTTCAAGAAGTGCTGATCCTGGAGAAATTTTAACTTCTTCAAGTGGCTTCTTTAGAGTTGTTCTGTTTTGTTTAAATAAAAGTTTATCTTATTTAGGACTTTGACAGGAAAGCCAGTAGATTCTGTTTACATTTTTCCCATACAAAATCACTGTACATTCGTAACAGCAAAGCCATATCTCTACACTCAAGTCCTTTCCATTCATTGTTTCAGTTCAGATAGAACCAGTCATGGTTATTTACCACTCTTACATGTGCTTTTTTCTTCTGGTTCAAATGATGGTCAGATTCTACAATGAAGGCTAGATATCTTATCTCCTGTATCAGCTTACCTTCACCTGCCTTGTGCTTGATCTTTTAGACCATGGCTCTGTCATTTACATGTCACTTTTCTGTTGACCAACTGACCTCTCTTTTTAGCTTCATCATCAGTATGGGACCTAGACAGTATGTAGATAGGGGATATTTTCTGAAGGAGATATAAATAGGAAGAAGTTGCTTAGAAGTTATGCTTATAAGACACAGAAAGTTACCAAAAAACTTGCAGGACATTAAGCCCTTATTGTTGAATGGTCCAAAGCCAGCTTCAGCATCTGATCTTATAATTTGCATTCACTAGATTTTTAAGCTCCATGAGAGGAGGTATTTCTCCATGAGGTTGGAGGAGAGAGAGAGAGAGAGAGAGAGAGAGAGAGAGAGAGAGAGAGAGAGACAGAGAGAGAGAATAGATAGATAGATAGATAGATAGATAGATAGATAGATAGATAGGAAAGAAAATGTGTTTGAATGGCTTTTCTTTTTTTATATCTGATTGAAAAGACAAAGGAATTTGAAGTTAATATGGAACTTAATCTCAAGAACTTAGGGTATTAGAAGACTTTAAAAAAAAACCTACATTCCTGGGTCTCTAGGGTGATGATTGCCCAGTCTTTGTTATTCTTTCTACAGCTTAGAAAAGAAAGGAATGTCCGAGGAAAACTTGTTTTGATTTCCTAAATGGTACAGAGGGTCGGTAGGCTATGTGCCCTCCCCTCCCTCATGCACAGTAATTCATCAGTACATGAACCCCATTCTAGGAGTCAGAATGGGAACAGAATAGGCAGGCTTAGCCCAGGGATAGGAGCACAGGTAACGCCTAGCCAGTGATGGAGCCAGCTGATTTGTGGGTCCTAAGGGCTTTGCTCCAGCATAATTCAGTTTCAGGAAGAGGCTATATCCCTGTCTCAAGACCCAGCAAGGGGAGTATTCATACTCACTAAAGAATACCTGGGTAGAGTTGAGATCACTTAGATCTTTCTTTAACCCTGGACAACTAAAGAAAAAGAAAAAAGAACCATACCCTCAACATGACAACCCAGTGCTAACAGCACAGTTGCAAGGTCTCTCCTGCAGAACTCACATTTTCCTTAATGAGTCTGGCATGGTGGATCATGTTGGTAATCCCAGTACTCAGAAGACTAAGGAAAAAGAAAGTGATTATTGTGAACTTGACGATAGCCTTACTATATAGAAGACACTATCTCCAATATGTATTGTATATATTTGTAAATCATTTAATCCTGTCAATAAACTGGTGGGTTATATTATGGCTGAGAAAAAGCAAACTCAAGATTTGTAAGTGTTGTGTGTAGTACCCTCTAGACCTATACAGACCTAGATTTGACCCATGTTTTTCATTACTGAAATACACCTTCCCCCCGCCCCCCATATATCCATTTTAATGTTCTGTTTTGTTTTTTAGAACTGAGACATTTGGATAAATCCTGCGAACTCTATGGAATGAAGAAACAAAGATAAAAGGAAAAGTAATATGGAGGGTGAGATGGGCGTGAGGGCTGTATCATGATACACATGGGCAGGGGGATTACAAGAGAGAGGAAGTATGTGGGTGGGAACTATGAACTCAACTGAGATGTGAGGGAAAGTAGGACCCAATGATGTCGCAAATTAGCCATGTATTTCATGTTTTGAAAGGGTCATATGAACTTTCCCAGCCTGCAGTGTCCTAGAGTACACTGAGTGGGAAATATACAGGTTCTCTTCATACAAAGCATAAAGCAGTTCCTCAGGACAGAAGCTAGGCCATCCCTAAAGGGGAAAGCCATTTCCTGGAGCACATTTCCCATTAACACCAGTTCTGAGATGTGATGATCTGCTCCTGTGGAAATGAGAATTCCACAGTACTGAGGGATTGCCTGGAAGGAATTGAATAATTGGCAGAAGTGAAGCATCCTTGCATGGGCTTGCACTGTAGACTGAAGATGAGTGTCTTGCTGGGGGCCTTGGGGAGAAGAGTGGAAAGCTGAGACAATGTGGAGGAGGACAGGGTAGACACAGAGAGACATAGAGGGGAAAGAGACAAGATAGGAGACGATGACGCAAAGGAGGGAAAGAAAGGCAAAGAGGAACTTTCAGTTCAGGCTGCAGGCTTCTTCTTGAGCCCAAATCTCATGGAGAATTCAATTACTGGTGAAGAACTAAAGAAATTATAATTTCGTTTTCCGGACTAAAGCCATTTACTCAATGCACAACCACCATTGTGTACCTGGCTTTGCACTGGGCTTCAGGATGCTCAAGGTTACAATGCAAGAGGTCTATAATGTAGCCACCATTCTCCCTGGCTCCTCAGGATGGTACCCATTGTTGCTGGCTTACAAATCTCTCCCAGCATGTATTGTAACTCCTTTCTGCTCTACAGGAGTCAAAAAATCTAACATCCATCTGCGATGGTTACTGTTGACTGCCAACTTGACAGGATTTGGAATCACTATGGGAACAAATTTCTGGGCATGACTGTGGGGGATTATCCAGATTAAGTTAATTGAGGTGAGAATAACAACCCTAAACATGGGCATGGCCATTACACGGACTAGAGTCCCATACTTCATAAAAAGGAGAAAGGGGGCTGAATGCAAGTATACTTGTCCAGTCCTCTGGTTCCTGGGGTGGACATAATGTGTCACCTCCACAGGAACAGTAGTCATCTCCAGCTCCTGATGTCGTAACTTCACTTCTATGGTGGAGTATAACTACTGGACCTAAACCAAAACAAAGCCTTCTTTCTCAAGTTGCTTTGGTCTGGTGTTTTGTTGCAGCAAATGAGACAAACACCTAACATACTGTTTTTCTCAGACTCCATTACAACGGGAGGTCCAGATGTGATGCTATCTGTTCCCACTTTTTATAAGAGTGGGGTTAGACCTGAGTCAAGCCAGAGAAGAGGCAAGTGGCAAAGAAGCATTCTCCTTGCTGGTGTGGATCAGTACAAAAGGGGGTGTGAAGGCTTCCTCCCTGAGTCCATAGGCCATAAGAAGTCTACAATTTCCCAACTATGGCCAGGACAGCAGCATTGTTAGGGCCTTGGTTCTAGAAAACAAGAGTTGCTCTGTCTATATTTATTGGAAACAGCTCAGCCAATGATATTGACAAGCATTTAATCACTGGCCATTTAACAGGAAATAAAATCCACGATATCATTTACCACTTTCCATGTCTGAATACTCCCCAAATGGCTGATGTCCATATGTATCAGCACATTGCATCTACGTTATATGAATATATTTTGTATAAGAGTTTCCTCTGAGATGAAATATTCCACCGTAGGCAGAGCTCCTTAACATCCAGGATGTAAACAACTCACAGGTGTCAGGAAATCTTTGAAACTGACCAGATTCACAAGGCTCCTCCTTCCTACAGTTATTCCAGCCCTAAAGACTGCTGACCTAAGAGCTGCCTTCATGTTCTGTGGAGAGGTACAGAACTGCAGGTTTGACTCCAGTTCAAGGCTGGGTAGGCATTTCGGTGATACAGCTGCCTTTCAGAGACATCCATGCTCCTGTATGCAACCCCTCCCCCATTCTGCTATTAGTTACCGATAAACAGTTTCATTAAACTGGAGTGTTGTGGAATCATTTTTTCTGGTCTGTCATCGATTCTCCACCTGACGTGGGTAGACATTTGTTAATGTCTCCCCAGGAAAAGTCTCAAAAAGGCATTTCTAGGTGACAATTGCCTCAGGAGCATAGAGTGTAACAAAGTAGCAAAATAATTAGATGAGAGTTGATGTTTTATTACCTTTGCCTTTCATATCACTTGCTTAATTACACATTTTTAAATGCAATTTTTAGTAATGTGTATGTTTAATAATCAGCTGGCAAAAAAAAAAAAATCCTGAAAGGCTGACAGTCAGCTCTTAAGAACTCAAATGAACCAACTCAGCATATCATAGACATCTACATACCCCAGCGGTCAGTGCTCCTCAGAGCCTAATATCTGAGTGTCTTTTGTGCCTGTCTGCGGAGCCTTCCTGGCAACAGTGGCATGGATAGAAGGCAGCAATAGCATACTAAAGAACCAGATAATGCCTGGAAAGATTCTCAACAATCCAGGGTTGGGAGTCAATAAATGAGCGGGCACACACATTCCCATACACACACAAAGGGATGCTTTTCATTCATGTTCTCTCAGCTTGAGGACAACCCTGAATGTTGCATCTAGTTGCTGCTAACAGTCACCTCCCTGTCAATACACCCTGAGCAGCAGGCAGCTCCACTTCTCCCTTCTCTGTTCTACCTCCCCCTGCTCATCAATGTCCTCCACGGGCAATCTTTAAGTAAATTCACCCCGCCTCAGAGTCTCCTCTGGGGGATATCCAAACTAAGTCAGTGTAGTGTTCTAGCGAGGCAAAGCACCTGGAGTTAGGTGTTGTGAAAGTGTACACTCACATACGGTTTAGGTTTTCAGGTTTTAAGTACGTATGGGGCATGGCAGGTACTGAGTGCCTGGCACATGTTTCAGGGGGGATGTTGACCATTGTATAATGTTGTTAGGTCAGCAGCCCAATACAGTGCACACAGGTGGAGGAACACTCCTGGGACACTCACTAATAGCAATTATGCCACAGAGACATTTCAGATGACAGCAGAGAGCTTTTGGCCCAGTGCCCTTATTGGTCAATTAAAGAAACTGGGATGTGAGCACAGGAAGTGATGCATCAAAGGTCACTTGGCAAATCAACATCAGCAACAGAACTAGAAGCTGGTGTTGTGATGGCCAGTAGAGGGTGCTGTCCCTTTCACACATTGCAATGGCCCAGAGCCTTTTTGCTTGGCAGCATGTGAAGAAGCTGCTAAGAATTCTCTGAAAGATTCCCAGACCCCTTCCTGAGACTTTGCTGTTGACTCAGGTCAAGGATTTTTCTAAATGGAAATTCCCTGAACAGTGTTGGAAATTCTCAAGTGTGAACCACAAGTTCTAATACAACTTTATGGAGTAAGATCCCAAGGACCATCTGAACTCAACACAGTATCAGCCAGTCGTATAGTGGTAATGTGTTGTCTCTAGAGGACTGGACTTAGTCAAGAAGGGACTGCCACCCTCTAAACCTTGGTTCTCAAGGGAATCAGATGTATGCCACCTTAGTCAGGACACCAGAAAAATTCCCCTAACTTCCACAGAAATCTGCAAAGGAGCAAGAACGCTTCAGTCAATTTATCCAGCCCTTCCGTGGATATACTGAGTGGAGTTCCCATAAAAACCAAGGTCATTGATTTTATTTCTAGCAGGCATCTTGAGGTTCAGTGCTATGCCCAAGTTCATGTCTTTTTTTTAGGAGAGCTGGGCTTTGATTCCTGATTTTGGAAGGTGAATGCAAAGGATTCTCACTGATCAAGGCTGGCCCACTAAAGAATGACAAAATGTCACTATTAAGCAAAGATGTCATGTTCATGGCATGCTCAAGAACAGAAACTGGTCCAGGTCTTTAATGTAAGGCACAAGTTCCAGGACACAAGCCTGAAAGGGCAAACCGATTGGTTTTGTTTTATCAGTGGGGAACAATAGAGAATTGTATGATTATATGAAATTAATCCTTTCTCATGGTGAGGCCAATACAAATACTATGTCCATGAAAAGTGCGAAGAAAGTGTCCAAGGCAAACAAGGAAAAAATTTCCAACAACTCCAAGATCTTGGAATTCAAAGCCAGTACCATAGGTCAGAACCAGAGACTCAAGTCACACTCAAGTTTTATGTCTAGAGGCTAGACATCAAACAACATATGGGAGACAAAACTGGAGAACA